>NC_079165.1:55160393-55172893 GCF_947568905.1 Ostrea edulis | reverse complement strand
ATCATTTGAGTCACCATCTTGTGACGCAGGATCATAAAATATATATGTCTTGATGCAGTAAGCTTCCTTAATTATTAACAAATGGCAATGTTTCCTATGTATCATTATAAAACAAAGTGCACCACCACGGCACATGATACACCCGTCAGATGTTTATTCATTGTAAACAGGTAAGAGTGCATGACATAAAATCATGTCCACCTTAATTGGCACAAAGATTGCACCAATATCTTTGCTTTTAGGTCTGAGGTAAAATCAAAATAATTCCTTGTCAATATATCTCTTGAATTGTTCAAATAACTACAATATTCCAAAACATATTTTCATTTCATTACATACAATCAACTCTCGATAAACCGTAACCTTTTGTTCTTTTGAATTTATGGCGCTAAAAACAAATTTGGCGATTAATTGAATTTCTGCCATCGTGGGGAGAAAGAGTTACTTTTCTTGTATATGTAAGAGTTATCTTTCCTTTATGTACAAACTTAATAAAAATTATCTCGTATATATATTTCCAAATTTTCTAGCATGATTTTAATAGTTTTATCAATAATAAGACTTCATTTCAAAACAATACTCATACAAGACACATATACACAGTATGTTTCAAGTTATTTATAAACCATGTCCAGTGTCGGTATTTAGTGCAACGCATGGCTGTTTCCTGGTAGGTGAGCCGTCATCAACTGCACGAAGATCAACGAGTATTTCACCCTTTGCAGCCAAAATATCACCCATTGTCCTCCTTTTATGGACTTTTCCCACAAAACAGTAGAATAATTGGAGATTTCCTGTTATGTACATTTCATATGGTTTCCGTGGTATGTAATAATTTGCTTGTTTTCTTAGAAATTCAACAGAAATCTCTTTTGTGGCGAAGCCATAGCTAAACTGAAATATTTTTCAATGAAGTAAAAACAAGACTATAGTTCATATTAAGTTATGATCTAGTTTATTTAATACTGGGTTTCTTCTGCCCAGGTGTACGCCGGAGATCGATAATGACCAATTTCCCACATCACTGATCACGTGCACGCATGGTGGTTTATCGAGATAATTAACACTTTGATATAGACTTTGTACTAAAAATACCGTGGCAAATGGCGATAGCAAATATGGCGTTTTAACGAGAATTTTAAGTAATAGAAAAAACGTTCTTAGAAAAAAGCAGCGTTATAACGAAAATGGCGATGAATTGAGTGCCGATAATTCAAGAATTAACTGTATAATTAGATAATTTTTTTCACATGGTATGAATGACCTATTTTGAGTTGTACAAAGATTATACGCATTAATTAATCTTTAACTGGACAGATGTTAATTTAACTCTCATCAAAATGATCTTTGAATCTCCAGCTGAACTCTGAAACACCATGCATGGCTTACTCCCAAGGGGCTAATGGAGGTCCAAGGTAAAATCAAAATTATTCCTTGTAATGTGTTTATTGCACATTGTAATGACTTGTCAATCTATCTCTTGAATTGTTCAAATAACTACCGAAATATTCCAAAACATATGTTCATTTTTTTTAAAAACATATATTTAGATAATTTCTTTCACATGGTATGAGTCACTTACTTTGGGTTGTACAAAGATTATACTCATTAATTAATTTTTAACTGCATAGATATAATTTAGTTCTTATCAAAATGATCTTTGGATCTCCAGCTGCACTCTGAAATACCATGGCTTACTCCAAAGGGACTAATAGAATCTTAAATGGACAATTCCTCTGTCTGTTCTGTGATGTGCTGGTTAAGCCTTTGCAAATTTTGTAGTACAGTACTGCATATATTTATATCATTAATGTTAGAAACAAAATAAGCATTCATATTGTTACGGGGCTACATTTTATGAAGAAGAAAAATGTGTATTTCTTGATGTAAACTCTCTAACATATGTAGCGATTATCTCCCTTTAAACAATACTTACCATTTTAAAAGATTTTAAGCAACAATTCACATTTCTATACAGATGCACAAATAGACAATGTTTCTTGATTCTAGGACTCATATCTACCTGAGCCCCAAAAAGGGTTATGCCATATATGGCCATATCATCTTAATTAAAGGTCACAGTGACCTTGATTTAGGGCACGACAAACTTTCATCTCAAGATGCAGCAACTGACCAAGTCTGTTGATTCTAAACCAAACAATTGTCCAGTTACGAGTCGGACAGGATTTTGCCATATTGTCTTAATCAAAGGTCACAATGACCTAACTTTAAAGTGCGACCCACCCTCTACCCATGATGTATCAGCTGATAAAATTCGATGATTTTGGGTCTCATAGTATTTAAGTTACGAGCCAGACACGAAGCGGGAGGGACAGACGGACACGATCACCATACCATTATACATCCTGTCTAAAGACAGTCGTATAAAAAGCACCAGTATTCTACCAACCTTGTGCTGCAAGGGGACTTTTGTTTCTGATTGGTAACAAGCCTTTCAAGCTGTCCTCTCTCAGATGCATATAGAAGAATCAAAGGGAGGGTGTAATCAAAACACAGGCGAAGTCCATCCACCATCTCCTTACACAGGGGAATACTGTAAAGCAAGGCATGCAGAAGTCAAAATTTACACAGGGAGTTACTGTAAAGCAAGGTATGCAGACGCCAATAAAATTTCTCTTTATTCTATTCATACTATACATGTAGCATACACATACATTTTTTGTAATTCATAAATGGTGTCATCAACTACATGCATGTCTCTGGATTGCAAAAAACCAATCATCCACTCACATTCACCTGTGGGTGCCTAATATCATACCTACAGTCACTCACTTTGCAACCATAGATCTTTGATGATTACTTATTTAAACAAGAGGCCAACAGGCCTTAACGGTCATCTGAGTACCATAGCCCACACATAGACCTGTCAGGGAGTCTCACATTTGCATTTAAGCCTCATTCTGGAGTCTTTTGTGCACAGTTTCATGATCTTTCTAAATATGTTTTCAATTCCCATTCAATTACAATAGAAGGAAAGATGAAGTTTGAAGCATATAAATCAGCCCTTATTCATTTGCAGATTTTCTAAGATTATATACATTTTCACTAGAGAACCGTAATGGTCCCACCCTAGGGCCTAAACCCCTAATCCAAGGGCCATGATTCTCAATCTTCATGACATCATGGCCATATTGGCCCACTCTAGTGACTGAACCCTTGACAAAGGGGCCATGCATTTCACAATTTTGGTATAGGGCCTCATGAACATCATAACCATGCATTTGGTTTTTATCCCACATGTAAGGGAGCAGAGAAAAAGATTTTTGAAAAGTTGGCATTTTATTGCAGCGGTTTTGGCCCACCCATGAAGGCATGGCAATGGACGAAGACCAACGAAAATAGGTCACCTGATGTTGGAATAAAAATAAATCTGAACTAGTGGGTATTGTTTTTACAAAAAAAACAACAGATGTCTCTCCTTCAAAGTTTGATTGTCTAATAACCGTGGCAACAATAATGAGTGCAAGTGTAAGAGGCAATAGCAACGGCTTGCATCAATATTACACCTAAGAATGGTGTATTGATGTTAAAGGGTTAACAAGTTACTTGAGAAATGAACATATTTTTTGCCTATTTCTTGAATCATATTGACCAACACGACATCATTAGTTAAAGAGAGACATGATTTTGATTTGCTTCAGAAATGGGTCAAGATAAAAAAAAAAATGCATTTAACCATGATCTCATCTCGTCTTAATGTCTGCTTTCCAAGGAATGGATCATGGTAAAAAAAAAATTGGTACAGTACATCTTGTCTTAAATCTGCCTTCCATGTTGTAAGTTTGAAAACCTAATGTCAAAGGGTTCTCAGGTTATGGTATGGACTATACTTTGATTTAAAAGAGTGACCTTGACAATGTAAGTAGGTCAAGGTAAAAAATGTTGGTGATGTGCACCCCATCCTCAATATTGCCTTTCCATATTACAAGTTTGCAGTCTTGATGTCAAACAAATCTTAGTTATGAAATAATCAAGTTTTTTTAAACATGACATTGAATGAAGAAATGGGTCATGGTCAAAAATTTTGGTACAGTACATCTTGTCTTAATATCTGATTTCTAAGTTGTATGTTTGAAATCCTAATGTCAAATAGTTCTCAGGTTATAGTCTTGATGTAAAAGAGTGACCTTGACACTGTTAGTGAATGAAGGTCAAAAATGTTTGTGGTGTGCACCCCTCTTCCATATACAAAGTTTAAAGTTTTAATGTCAAACGGTTGTCAAGTCAGCTTTTGGCCAGGAATATATTTTGACTTTAAAAAAATTGACCTTGACTTTATAAATGGGTCAAGGTAAAAAAAAATTGGTGGAATTCCCCCTTTCCTCATTCCCCCTTCTCATATTCTAAGTTTGAAGTCTTAATGTCAAAGCGTTCTACAGTTATGGTCAATTAATGTTTTTTTTTAATTTGACCTTGAATGAAGAAAGGGGTCAAGGTAAAAAAATTTGGTGCACTCTTCCATATCATCTCTCCATATTCCAAGTATGAAGTTATAATGTCAAACGGTTGTCAAGTCAGCTTTTGGTCTGGACTATATTTTGACATAAAAATTGACCTTCATTTTATAAATGGGTCAAGGTAAAAAATTGTGGTGGAATTCCCCCTTCTCATATTCTAAGTTTGAAGTCTTAATGTCAAAGGGTTCTAAAGTTATGGTCTATTCATGTTTTTCTTAATTTGATCTTGAATGAAGAAAGGGGTCAAGGTCAAAATTTTTGGTGCAGTGCACCTTGTATCTATGTCCTCTTGCCACGTTCCAAGTTTGAAATCATAATGTCAAAGTGTTCTCAGCTATTGGCCTGGACTATATGTTGACGTAAAAGATTGACCTTGACTTTATAAGTGGGTAAAGGTCAAAAGTTTTGGGGGCGGGCACCCCTCCTCCATACCATCTCCTTATGTTTCAAGTTTGAAATCTTAAAGTCAAAGGGTTCTCTAGTTGGGGCCTGGACAAAATTTGGTTGAAGAAGAATAATATGAAGAAAAATGACAAAAACAATATGTCTCCCCTTTGAAGGGGAGACATAATTAAAAAAACAAAATTTGAGATTGCGGTGGTGTGACAATCCTAATACTGACAGCAGTAAGATCTGTACCATGTGTCATGTAGCGCTACACCCGCTATTGCTGGTACTTTGTATTTTCTTACCAGTAATACAATTTACAGAATTAATAGCATTCATGGATATCTAATTGAGTTATTGAATAACAACCGATTTGTTACACTTTTGAAATTTTTTTTAATTGTAATAAAACATTGATCATTTGAATGAAAGAAATACATGTATCAAAACTTTGCCTCATGTTACATCCCTAGTGTGTTATTTTGCGGTGAAAAGATCTATTTTCCTATATTGAGCTTTGTAATTTTCTTATCTATGACTTTTAATGTTATTTTTTTCATCCAACTGTAATAATGCAACTTATATGGCATAATTCACAGGTACAACCTTTTATATTCGGGAAGAAGGGCAAACTTGAAACAGGGAAAACTATTCTAAAGAAGGGAAAACTTAGCTATTCACCGATTGACAGAGGCAGATAATTAGAATTAGTGGTTGATAGGCGTATTAGAGTCTAAAATATTTCGGACAACTAAGTTTTTCATCCAGACAAATAAAAGTACCAGTTTAATTTCCCGAAGGGCAAGTGAGATGAAAAGTTAATGTCTATCCCTGAAAATCTAATATTCAGTTAAATGCCCTCGAAAGTGCTATACTGATAAAAGACTTTACATAATGTAATATATGTAACATTAACATGATATGACTACTTTAGACCCATCCAAAATTCAAAACCCTTGGGTTGCCATATTCATAATATTGGTACATCCTTTTCTGCTTTTCCTAAATATGCATTTAGTTTTCAACTGTATCAGCAAACTTAAAGATCTTTCAAATGATAAGACAGCAATCATCATAATAATTTTGGCTCAACCTTGGAACCAAACCCTTACCCCTTTGGATTGTGAAATTTATAATTTTGGTAAAGGACTATCTACTCCTTCTAAATATCTACATAGTTTCAATTTAGTATCAATAGCATTAAAGACATCATTTAAATGTTACATCACTATGTTTTTAGTTTTTCTTACACATGTGAAGTTGTAGAGATGTTTGAAAATAGGTTGTTGACAGTTTTGTCTCACCCCTTAGACCCCGGGGGTGCAGGAGTCCAGAAATTTACAATTTATGTCCCTCTTGTCCCAAAGATGCTTCATACCAAATTTGAAAAGAATTGGAATGGTAGTTATCAAGAAGTTAAAAATGTTCAATTGTTAACACACAATGGACAATAACAGATGCAGATCAATACGCAACTTCCGAGATATCAGCTCTTCTGTGATAGAGGTACGTTCAGTGTTCTGTTGAATGCTTGGGTGGGTACAAAATGTATACATATACTATAGACTAGCTATGTTAATACGGATAAAATGAAAGTGTAAATTTTGTTTACATCAGTCGTTGGTATACCTTAAACTGATCATTTGATTGAATTAGGCCATTAAATTAAATATTAAATTATTTCTTAATTCCTCTTCTGCACGAGTGATATTTTAATCAAAGAAAAATCATGATTATCGATTTTTGTTTGAGCTATTTTATTACAGTGGAACCCCGTTATTACGTTCCCCCTTTATTACGTTAGTCCGCATATTACGTTGGAATTTCAAAGCACAAAACCATTTCTTAACAAACCTATATAAAATAGACCTCGTTATTACGTTGTCCTAAAATGCCGGGACTCGGTATTACGTTGTAAAAATTCCGACAAAAACGTAATAAACCCCTAATTATTCAATAATGATTCTCAAAATAATAAGCCATTCACACCTTGACTGCCCGAGGCAGTCACCACGTAAATTTCCTGGTCTGTTTGGGGATTAGAGACGCTCGACTGATCACGCTTCGATAGATCTAGTGACATCAATACAGGTGAATACCCCGTATAGAAGCCAGTGATAAACAATTAAATAATGTTTATTTAGAAATTGTACTCTATGAAATTTACTTCATTTTACATATTTTGATAATCAAAGAAATAATTTTTCAACCACCTGCGTGTTCAGCATAGTGTGATTACCTTCGCTATTAAAAGTCTATTCACGGACAGTTTTGGTACCAAACAAGAAAGATTTATCGTAGCAATGTTACAACCACTTGGGTAACTGCTTGGACATAGGTGACTAAAGGTGTTCAATTAAAAAAATTGTTCGTTGTTTGGACATGCAGCTTGGGTGTTCGTAACTCTCGTCCATACATACACCAATCTATCGGCCGACTCGTGCACGGCATTTACTTCAGTGAATATTTTAAAATCCCTTGATGCGCACGTGATTTTAGTGCCATCATTTAGCGTTATAAATGAAATCTTCGTGCATCAATATATTTTTTTTTATGTGGATTGCGCTTAAATTGTTCTCCGTGCATGTTTATCGTTGGTGAGAAGTGTGTAAGTGTTGGGTATCGTGTGCGTTTTGTGTCTATAGTTTTTTTTTTTTGGGTGGGATTTTTTTATTGTGTTGTGTATTGTGTAATTAGAGAACTTAATAAAAACGATGTTTTGTTATTTTTTTTAAATACGAATGTTGAATACGAACCGGAACGAGTTATTGAGAGAAATTTACATGAACGCATTGTTTTAAAGTTGAACAAAATGGCGGTCCAAACGAATGCAGAAAAAGCAACGTTTATCAAAACATCCTTATGTATCCTACACCGAAATAAAGAAAAGGGATAAGAACATGAAGAATTACGGACATTAAAGATAAGATGTAAATAAAACAAAGTATCATATTCTTTTAAACAAAGAAACAGTAAAGATATATTCACACACCCCTTCACGGAGTACCAACGGACGATATACAATTTCCAAATGATAATTTTAACGGATTTCACTGGGAACGTTTATTACGTTGACCCCGGTATTACGTTATTTTATCGTGACAAAATGGAAAACGTAATACCGGGTTCCACTGTATTAAATACTAATAAACTAACTAATATTGTGTGTCCCTGCAGTTTGGGTGGCTGCATGATGTCCGATAATCAGCCTTTAGACAATATATCAAGGCAGCGATAAACATTTGTGGTATCACACCGGTAATTATTTTCACTATATATTACTATAGAGGGGAAAAAATCATTAAAAATCAGTTTACAAAATTGATGCCGAATAACGCAGTCAGACACGTTCTATGTTACCTATCTCGTCTACCGACACCAGAAAAACAACACCCTACGCGGCATTTTCGAAAAAAAATTACCCACAAACAAGACTACCCTCAAATCCACGTGTTTTTCACATGTGTGTAAACAGCCGGAGTGCACCTCAGGAAGTAGCCTCAGCTACCAACAGCAAATAGTTCCTTTATATACACTTGATTATTTCTACAAATTACACAAAATTTCCTAATCAGGGGTACAAAAATTAAGAGAAAAGAAGTTCATTTTGATTGGACAATTACCGGTGTGATACCTTGTACCCACTGCGTGTAGACGATAATATGTTTTGCGTCTCACTGACCGTAAGAGTTCCACAAAGGGAAAGAACTACTGGGCAATTCAGAAATTGCGTATTGCAATAGGTCACCTGAGTTTACTTAAGTGACCTAAAAATGAAGAGGAAAAACAAGAATAATTAGAACTGAGCAAAAACAGTCTCCAAACTTCATTTGGGGGGACTTCATAAATATCGCTACTTGGCAACAGAAGACAGAATAGGAATTGATGCACAAAATTTGTGATTTCTTTGAATATGATACAACTTCCAAGAACTGTTTTTGTCAGCAGACCTTATGGCAATCTGATACGAGTTTTTAAAAAATATGCCATTATAAGCTGCACTATTTAAATATTTTCAGTGAAATTTTAAACATTTTTAATTAAATGCTACAAAGATGAGCACTAAGACAGCCAAGATGTTATGCGGATACATATCATGTGACTTACTTTCTTTCCACAGGTACAAAGGTTGAACCCTCTTTGTTTTGAACACTACTTTTTGCTGAATGACTAAAAAGCACATTAACACAGAAAGATTTGACAAATTCCTCCAATATGGATATAATGTTAGGCTGCGCTGGTAAGTTCAACACCTAAAATAAAGAACAAACTTTGTTAAAATTCTAAGCAAAATCTGCTTAGTCTCACATATTGTGCTTAGATTTAGCATCTATTTGATCATGTTTTCTTTATCACAATCTATTGATTGTGGGTTCCATTTAGACTTGCTCAAGTCTCTATGTTGTTTTTATTACATTATCATTTCATCCAAATTTTACTGTGTTTCTCTGCTCTCTACCATACTTAATGTCACCAAACATCGATGTTTGGTATTATCAAAAGTATTAAAGAGAGCACTGATTATTAAACATAGAGACTTGAGCAAGTCTAGGTTCCATTATGCATGTATCATAGTATTGATACCTTTGTTAATCAAATTACATCATCTTTTAAATAAAGTTTGGAAACATAGTTTTTACTCTGTTTCTTCTTCTTATTATTAAGGTCTTCCATTTTTGATGGAAAACCTTTCTGTTACATTGTTTCTCCTTATCCCCCCCCCCCCCCCCCCCCCCCCCCCCCCCCCCCACAAATGGATGATTTCTCAAAGATGAAGTCAGTGGCATACTAATTAGTTGTTCACAAGCTATTTTACATCCTCCATCCCTCTTAGATCCACTATAACTTTTAGGAAAATAATTTGATCCTCCTGTCCCACCAATATGAACATCTACAAATGGCAATGAAGCATTGTACAAAGTTTCAAGTCTATCCGATAAGCCATATAGGAAGAAGTGTTCACAAGATTTTGTGACAGACAGAAAGTGCAAAAACAATATGTCTTGTAAGAGTTCACGTACTTGGAGGGGTGCAGGACGGGTCGGGATTTACCTTATGCCACGCATCCGAACTGTTGATAGGTCTAATTCACTTAAAGTTACAAATTGCATAAATATTTCTTTTGGTTGTGTTATAATATAGCAGAGATATTTTGTTATTCAATACATCAGAGGAATTTCGTGCTATGAAAGTTGCCGACATAATGGGATAAATGTTTACCGTTATCAGCAGACAGTGTCTGTAACCTGTTAAAAAATGCTTACTATGGAATCATCATTGTTTGGGGGGGATTGATGTTCGTGGATTTCATGGGTCACTCTTACCCACGAATTTAAGTGTCCTCGAATGTTTTCTTAAACCAAGTAGAGTTATCTTTCTTAGTGACATTGCATTGCTTACGCACGAAATTACATCCCCATGAACTAGCAAAATTTTGCTTATCCACAAACACTGGCCGCCACGAATTACAATGATTCCACAGTATTATCAGCATGTAAAATATAAATTTCAAATGCGAGTTTTGTTTCCTTCAAGCGATCTACTCTTAAGAAAAATAATTTTTTGGGCAAAATAAAGACATTTTTACCATCAAGTGCAACACTAAAATATTGTTTCCTTGATTGTATTTCACCCATTACATGTATATGTATTAGAGTTTTAACACTCAGAATTCATAAATCCACAAAAATATCAAAATTGCACTGAAAGTAACGTTTGTCATGAATATTGAATCAATGCATACATTCTGAAAAGTTCATAATGATTACTCCAAAAATCAAATTTTAATGAAGTTTTAAATAGGCCTTATGAAATTTAAATGACAGGAACTACTTTTTGATCATTGAGTGTAGAGTGAAAATTGAAATTGATCAGATTATGTATTTACAGTGTATCTACCGTCGGATAAATATGCAGCACTATAGTACATGTAATTATATTACAGAAAAAATAATAAAGGTTTGGAAATGGTTGAAATAGAGAATCTAGGATGATTTCTGGGCATCTGTCTTACTCTGTGAGAAGAATGACATGATGGGAGATTGAGGGGACGCCAATCTTATCTACCGTGTTCCTAATTTTCGCCTTCCCTCAGAGGCGGGATTGAGAGGGAAGCCAATCTTCATTATGGTGCTCCTATAATTATCGCTCACACTCTCTATTTGGGTAATCATTGATGTTATAAGAATAAAACAAGAGATGTTTGTAAAACACATATGACACCCATGGTGCAAAATTGAAAAGGGTTCTACACACACACACACATCATTTAATTGAGAGTAGTATCATCAATTCAAAATATTGAGCAGACAATATCTTCCTATGTCAAGAGTGGATTGACCATATGACCTAAAAATCAATAGGGGTCATCAATTCCTGAAGATGTACCAGTGTACCAAGTTTGATGTCTGTCAAGCAAAGGGTTCTCAAGATATTGAACGTACAGTATATTCCTATGTCCAATTTGACCCTTGACTTTTGACCATGTGACCTTAAAATAATTAGTAGTCATCTTCTCCTGATGATGTACCAGTGTACCAAGTTTGATGTCTGTCAAGCAAAGGGTTCTCAAGATATTGAGCGGACAGTATATTCCTATGTACAGTTTAACCCTTGACCTTTGACCACGCGACCTCAAAATCAATAAGTGTCATCTTCTCCTGAAGATGTACCAGTGTACCAAGTTTAATGTCTGTCAAGCAAAGGGTTCTCAAGATATGGAGCAGACAGTATATTCCAATGTCCAGTTTGACCCTTGACCTTTGACCATGTGATCTGAAAATCAATAGGGGTCGTCTTCTCCTGAAGACGTACCAGTGTACCACGTTTGATGTCTGTCAAGCAAAGGGTTCTCAAGATATTGAATGGACAGTATATTCCTATGTCCAGTTTGACCCTTGACCTTTAAACATGTGACCTCAAAATAAATAGGGGTAATTTTCTCCTGAAGATGTACCAGTGTACCAAGTTTGATGTCTGTCAAGCGAAAGGTTATCAAAATATTGAACGGACAGTATATTCCTGTTTAGTGTGACCCTTAACCTTTGACCATGTGACCTCAAAATCAATAGTGGTCGTCTTCTCCTGAAGTCGTATCAGTGTACCAAGTTTGATGTCTGTCAAGAAAAGGGTTCTCAAGATACTGAGCAGACAGAATATTCCCATGTCAAGTTTGACCCTTGACCTTTGACCATGTGACCTCAAAATCAATAGGGGTCATCTTCTCTTGAAGATGTACCAGTGTATCAAGTTTGATGTCTGTCAAGCAAAGGGTTCTCGAGATATTTGACAGACAGTATATTCCTATGTCCAGTTTGACCCTTGACCTTTGACCATGTGACCTCAAAATCAATGGGGGTCATCTTCTTCTGAAGATGTACTGGCGTACCAAGTTTGATGTCTGTCAAGCAAAGGGTTCTCTAGACGTTGAATGGTCAGTATATTCCTATGCCCAGTTTGACCCTTGACCTTTGACCATATGACCTCAAAATCAATAGGGGTCATCTACTCCTTAGGATGTACCAGTGTGCCAAGTTTGATGTCTTTCAAGCAAAGGGTTCTCAAGATATTGAGCGGACATTATATTCCTATGTCCAGAGTAGATTGACCCTTGACCTTTGGACTGAAAAACAATAA
>NC_079165.1:55152893-55155393 GCF_947568905.1 Ostrea edulis | reverse complement strand
CTTCAAAAAATCCTTTTTATACCTTTATATCATACCTTTGTACTTGACCTTTGTATTTGGGAGAGGGCCTACATAGGCTCTGCCTGTTGCCCAATCCTGTTGAGTTTCTCAATAAAATATGTTTAACAAGAGGTACTGTGAGCAATGCTCACTAAGAATACCCCCCGCTTACCCTAATCTCCCAAAGGGTGTTGTTAATAGGTATAAATTACCTCTTTCCAGAGTGTAAAAACATGGTATGCCTTTGTAGAAGAAAATGGAAGATATAGTCCGAACACAAATCCATGGCATAAACCTATAATTTTGACCTTGAGATCAAAGGTCAAGGTCATAAAGAGGTCATGAATGTACATGACACATAGTTTCATGGTGATACATCCATGTCTTATGGTATGACTATGTCAAAACCCTATAATCAATTTTGACCTTGGGTTCAAAGTTCAAGGTCATATAGAGGTCATGAAGGTACCCAACACATCGTCTCATGGTGATACTCATGTGTCAAATATGGTATGCCTATGTCAAAGAACAAAGAAGTCATGGCCCTGACACGAATCCATTGTAAAAACCTTTAATTTTGACCTTGAGGTCAAGGGTCAAGGTCATAAAGGTACTTGACACATCGTCTCATGGTGATGCACCTGTGTGCCAAATATGGTATGCCTAAGTCAAAGAACAAAGAAGTTACGGCCCGGACACAAATCTGCAGACAGACAGACGCACGGACAGACAGAGTGATTCCTATATACCCCCCAGAACTTCGTTCGGGGGGTATAAAAATAAAAGTGTACCAAGTTTGATGTCTGTCATTGAAAGGACAGTATGTTCCTATGTCCAGTTTAACCCTTGACTTTTGACCATATGACCTCAAAATCAATAGGGATCATCTACACCAAGTTTAATGTCTGTCAAGCAAAAGATTCTCAAGATATTGAGTAAACAATATCTTCCTATGTCCCATTTGACCCTTGACCTTTGACCATGTGATCTCAAAATCAATAGGGGTCATCTACTTCTCACAATGTATCAGTGTACCAAATTTCATTCTGTCAAGGAAAGGTTTCTCAAGATACTGAGCAGACAGTATCTTCCTAGGTCCAAATTGGATTGATCCTTCACCTTTTGACATGAAAATCAATAGGGGTCCTTTTCTACTCATAATCAACCCACATGAAATATCATTACAATCAAGTGAATGGTTCTCAAGATATTGAGCGGACAACATGTGGTCTACCAACCGATAGGTGCAAAGTAATATGCCCCTCTTCTTTGAAGGGGGGCATAAAAATAGGAGACAATATATTATTATATCCAGTTTGACTTTGGCATTTGACTATTTGAAACCAAAATTTATAGAAGTCATCTACTCCTTATGATGTACCAGTGTACCAAGTTTGATGTGTGTCAAGTAAAGGGTTCTCAAGATATTGAATAAATAGACAATATCTTCCTATGTCCAGTTTGACCCTTGACCTTGCGACATAAAAATCAATAGGGGTCATCTACTACTTTGGGTGTACCAGTGCACCAAGTTTGATGTCTGTCAAATAAAGGGTTCTCAAGTAATTCAGTGGACAGTATATTCCTGTACAGTTTGACCTTGACCTTTGACCATGTGATCTTAAAATCAATTGGGGTCATCTACTCCTTAGGATGTACCAGAGTACCAAGTTTCATGTCTATCAAGGAAAGGGTTCTCAAGATATTGAGTGGACATTATATTCCTACATCCTGAGTGGATTGACCATTGCCCTTTGGACTTGAGAATCAATAGGGGTCCTCTTCTACTTATAACTAACCCACCCATGAAATACCATAACAATCAAGTGAGTGAACAACATGTTATCTACTGACAGACGGATGGACAATATGCCCTTCTTTGAAGGGGGGGGGGGCATAAATAAATATATGTAACAGGGTTTGACACTCGGTTGAATTTGGACTTGCCATTCGGGCAACCTGGGTACTGATCTCAGGTTGCCAAAATATAAATAAATATCAAATAAATACAACTTTAAACGTATTATTTTTTGAATTTCAGTTTCAAACAGAATCTCAATAACTCTCATTGCACACATCATTTTCATCCATCTCCTTATAATCTCTCTCATTTTCTCTGAAACTTTCCATGCTCTCTACCACTACATTCTCTTCACTGCACTCCGACTCACATTCTTTTTTTTCTCTCTCAACTTCATTCACACTATATTTCAAATGAATGCTGGACAATTTGCCCAAAGACAACTCGCCCCTTTTCAGGACAACTCGCCCCTCTTTTGAGACAGCTTGCCCCAAATATTGTATATAAATATATTATCACACTTTATTTCTATTTGTGTGTGTGTGTGTGTGTGTAATTGTACAAAAATTTACACTTTTAATCATATAAAGATACGTCTTTTAACATGAATAGTGAAATTCTAATACGATTATACACAAATTGGTGCATTTTGCAAATGGTATAATTTTCATAATTCAGTTGACTAGGAAATATATTTAC
>NC_079165.1:54967893-55147893 GCF_947568905.1 Ostrea edulis | reverse complement strand
GGGTCCCTATTGAACGCGCCTCTAATTTGAAGAGTGCCGTAATGGAAAGTTATGCGCTGTAAAGAGCGACAACTTGAATAGTTCTATGTTACTTTCGATTTCGAAAGCAGCATTTCGAAAGTACGTTTTCAATTTTCCCTCCGACGTTTTGTAACCAACACGACAAGAGCGACAATAAAAATATTCTGAAAACTCAACACCCACGTAGCACAAAATAAAACAATAGAAACTACCCACTACCCATAATAAATATTTTATTAACAATCCCACCACGGACCAATTAAAATATGAAAAAATACGACCACCCACACAAAAAAATATCATTTGCCGCCCGACCCCCCCCATTTGATCATTTCTGGAACAGCCCTAATACCAAGTTTATGATCTAAGGTCAGACGTCAAGGTCACTTGACCTTGGTACTAGTTTGTAGATCCCACCATTCTCTTGATGGCGATGATTTTTTAAATGAATAGACAAACATTGCTGATATTTATATTTCCATCCATGTTTCAAAGGAAGTCAGCCATTATGACGCTGTAGAGTACCCCCCTTAAGAAGATTTTTCCTGTATATCAGCATGTAAAACTTGATTCCCTATTGTGGCCCCATCCTACAACTGCAGGAATTTTCATGCAAATTTCAACTTTTCTGGACCAGTAGTTCTTGATAAGAAAATATCAAAATGACCCCACCCTATTTTTACTTTTTCTTGATTATCTCCCCTTTGGAAGGAGCATGGCCCTTCATTTGAACAAATTTGAATCCTTTTTACCCAAGGATGAATTGTGCCAAGTTTGATTGAAATTGGCCCAGTGGTTCTTGAGAATAAGAATGCTACAATTCTTAATTATCTCAAATTCAAAAAGGCATGGTACTTCATTTGAACAAAATTTAATCCGCTGTACCCAAGCATGCTTAATGGCAAGTTTGGCGGAAATTAGCTCTGTAGTTCTAGAGAAGAAATAATAAAATATCAAAAGTTTATGGATGCACAGACGCCAGACAAAATCTACCCTATTTTTTAAAAGCATGTAATAGTGACCACACAATTCTTTTGTCCATACCATTACAGAATATCAAATGATGATGAATTTGTTGCATAAATTGTTACTAAAACCATGCTCCTTAACACAACAAACCTGATTTTCTGTTTCCTGGACTGAACCATTTTGAGTCTGTTCCATTGTCTCGAAACATTCTCTGTCATCCATTTCTTCCACATCTGTTCTCTCCTCCTCACTCTCTGAGCTGATATAATCATCATCCTCATATGGACTGTCCCCATCATCCTCAAATAGCGGTGGTTTTCCTCTAAAAGCCTTTCTTAAAATCCTGTCAATTCTCCTGTTTCGTGCACTGTTTATCCGACTGAAAAGGCATACACAGGTTAATATATTTTTTACAAACTTACGAATCGTAAGGTACATATATTGCACTGATACACCTCAGATCATTTTCATCACAGAATGTTATTGCTAAAAGGTTGAAAATATATTTACAGATACCAGGGCTTGACATTCATGCTTGCCCACTTGTACTGTATCTGAGATTTTGGGGGACAAGTAAATGTACTACATTATCCGATCAGACAAGTGACGTTTTTTAAAACGAGGCCCACAAGCCTTATCAGTCACCTGAGTACTAGTGAAAAAGTATCACTAATGATGGCGCAATATGATCAACTACATATGGTGACTAACAATCCTACAACATTTGAACAATCCATTGAGCCGTTCCAGAGGAGTTGCGTCCACAAAGTGTTCCTATAGTGTAGCATGTACAAATTCAACAAAGTCCCAAAACTCCTGTAAAATTTGTCGAATCAAAATGGCGGTGCATTTTGATCATTAGAAGATCTTTAAAGATTTTCCTATATACTTGTATGTAAAACTTTGATCCCCTATTGTGGCCCCAACCTAACCCCAGGGGCGATGATTTTAACAAACTTGAATCTGCACTTAGTCAGGAAGCTTTCATGTAAATATCAGCTTTTCTGGCTCAGTGGTTCTTGAGAAGATTTTTTCTATATATTTGTATGTAAAACTTTGATCCTCTATTGTGGCCCCATCCTACCCCTGGGGGCATGATTTTAACAAACTTGAATCTGCACTATGTCAGGAAGCTTTCATGTAAATTTCAGCTCTTTTGGCCCACTGGTTCTTGAGAAGATTTTTAAATGATCCTACCCTATTTTTGTATTTTAGTGATTATCTCCCCTTTGAAAGGGGCATGGCCCTTCATTTGAATAAACTTGAAAGCCTTTTACCCAAGGATGCTTTTGGCCAATTTTGTTTATAATTGGCCCAGTGGCTCAGGTGAGCTAACAAGAGAAAAAAGTACCGATCCCGATCAAAATTGATAAAAATTACTAAAATAATCACATTGTTGATAATTGTATGCACTGTTCATCAAGAAATTAGGTTTCCTTCATAAATTTGTTTAATCGTAACCATTTTACATCAAGGGAATGAAGTTTTCTGATTACAATGTTCTCTTTGGCTACTTTTTGATAATTCCAATTGGACTTGGTTCAAATTAGAAAAATCGTAACATTTCTGAATTTTGACCATTTCATTTCGATTTCTTTTTAAAATATATTTCTCTGATATATTTTTCTAATTGACATATTTTTTGAAGATTTTATCCGTTGATATAAAAGATATTAGCAAATAAGCTTCACATATTTAAAATAATTAGAACGTCTGTTTCCTTAGATATTCATATTATGCATCAAAGCATAATTTGGACTCTAGAGTATCTTATTTGCAAACAAAGTACTGTACCTTTTTTATCATTCCAGGATAAATCACAAAAAATTCATATAATATAATTGAGAGCTTGTATCACTCTTTCGATGGTGAAATCATACTTCATAAGAGATGTTTTAACGAGCCATTAAATAAAATTTTAGTGTAATGACATGAATGAGCTACCTTAACTCCGGTATCAGTACTCACTATTTCTTTGTTGTATCAGCCAACTTTTTCATTAACTCTCTGAATTCTTCTGTATTTCTTAAGACATATGTTTCTGGTACAATCCGATCCCAGCTGTAAGAACATGATTATGTAGTACATACCACATAAAAAAAAAAAAGAAAAAAGAAACCAAACACAATGCCATTGCCTTACCTTCCTTTCACAGACCCATGGGCAACATTGCTCACCTTGGTTCATATTAAAAAAATTTCCTTATATATTCACATGTAAAACTTTGATCCCTATTGTGACCCCAACCTACTCCCGGGGGCCATTATTTTTACAAAATTGAATCTGCACTGTCAGGAAGCTTTCATGTAAATGTTAACTTTTCTGGCCCAGTGATTTTTACAGAAGAAGATTTTTAATGATTTTCCCTTTATATTTGTATGTAAATTTTTTATCCCCTACTGTGGCCCTATCTTACCCCCAGGGACCATGATTTTTACAAACTTGAATCTGTACTATGTCAGGAAGCTTTCGTGCAAATGTATAATTCTTTGGCCCAATGGTTCTCAAGGAGAAATTTTTATAAGATTTTGTTCTATCTATAAGTTATGTCAAATTTTGATCCCCTATTGTGGCCCCATCCTAGTTCCAGGGGTCATGAGTTTAATAAACTTAAATCTGCACTATGTCAGGAAGCTTTCATGTAAATCTCAGCTTTTCTGGCTCAGTGGTTCTTGAGAAGATTTGTAAAGATTTTCCCTATATATCTCTATGTACAACTTTGATCCCCCATTATCATCTCATCTTACCCCCGGGGGCCATGATTTTTAAAAGAAACTTGAGTCTGCACTAAGTCAGGAAGCTTTCATGTAAACTTCCACTTTGCTGGCCCAGTAGTTTTTGAGAAGATTTTTAAAGATTTTCCCTAAATATTTCTAGGTAAAACTTTGATCCCCTATTGTGGCCCCATCCTACCCCCGGGGACCATGATTTTAACAAACTTCAATCTGCACTATATCAGAAAGATTTCATGTAAATCTCAGCTATTCTTACTTAGTGGTTCTTGAGAAGATTTTTTCTATATATTTGTATGTAAAACTTTGATCCCCTATTGTGGCCCCCATCCTACCCCCAGAGACCATGATTTTAACAAACTTGAATCTGCACTATGTCAGGAAGCTTTCATGTAAATTTCAGCTCTTCTGCCCCAGTGGTTCTTACGAAGATTTTTAAATGACCCCACCTTTTTTTTTGCATTTTTGTAATTATCTCCCCTTTGAAGGGGGCATGGCCCTTCATTTGAACAAACTTGAAAGCCCTTCACACAGGGATGCTTTTGGCCAAGTTTGGTTATAATACGCAACTTCCGAGATATCAGCTCTTCTGTGATGGAGGTCCGTTCAGTATTCTGTTGAACGCTTGGGTGAGTACAAGATGTATACACTTATTATAGACTAGCTATGTAAATAAGGATAAAAGTTATGAAAGCATAAATTTCGTTTATATCAGCCATTAGTATACATTAAACTGACCATATAAAGAATATTTGTTTGAATTAGGCCATTAAATTAAATGTGAATTTTTTTTTTTATTTCCTCTTCAGCATGAGTGATACTTTAATCAAAGAAAGATGTCTATTAACAATTTTTGTTTGAGCTATTATATTAGGGCTGTTCCATTAAAACATATGAGGTACCCGGGGACGGCAATTAAAAAAAAATCTATGGGTGCTTGTCATTGGTAGAAAATTGCATATATGGTGGGTACCTACTGCCAGAAAACTGCATCTGTGGGTGGTTGTTTTGATAAAATCTTTATTTTTTACCGAAACTGAGAGGAATGCAACAAGAGAAGGGAAGGGTTGAAAGTAGAATGTGAAACAAACGCCGTTTCCTGTCTTCATTTTATCTCGGTTGATGAGGTTCCGCGATCCGGTTATTGTTTCCAGTTTGACTCTAAAATTATAGCGACCGGAAATTAGGATTATCTCCCTTGTCCAAAATGGAAAACGAAACGTGCTCGTGGTCCATTGAAACCGTTTTTGATTTTTTCTAGCTGCAATAATGTAGCCCTATCCAATTTTTTTTTATTCTGACGTTTTCGGGATGAGGCTACAATTCCACAGGATCTCCGTAATGGTGCAAAATAATTTTATGAATAACCCCGATAATAAACTCTGGGTATTAGTCCCAAATGTTGTTTACAAATTACACCAAAAGGAGTACCAACTTTGTGCTCGGGCATGTCTAATAAAGGTGTTTTTCATTAAATATAATGTACAGCATGCAAAATTCTTCGTCTGCTCCGCCATGCTTGTTATCGCGAAATCTCGTAGGTGGATCTAATGAAAAAGCTAAACATTGACAATCGGCGTGAAAATGTAGTTACTTGAACCACTTCGACAAAGAAAGGAAAATCATATTGTTGCAGAAAGAATTTACACTCTGCTGTTCGGTTTTTAACTTGATATTAAATTCAAACCTTTTCAATACCGACGAAATAGCTTTCGCCTCCATACTTGTCCATTGATGTAAATACTACTTTATATGACATATGCAAATGACTTGACAATCGGAAGTTGAAACTTCAGTACATCAAACATGGCGCACAAATATGAATCGAGAAATTGGAATTTATCGAAATTGTTGAAAACGGTAGAATAGAGCCTCACAAATCTTAAGTTGCAGGTTGTAAATTTATATATTGACTAAGAAACATAGAATATCATTTTATTTACGTAAAGAGACACATTTTCTTGTTTTTTAATACTCAAAATACTAGTCAATTTTAAAATGTTTAATAGTTGTTTTTGAACATTTACAATACTAGACTTTTTATGAATAGGTAGACTTATAAAATTAATTTAGTTCATCATGTTTAAGAAAGACAGTCTTGATAAAATAAATTGATGGTTCTATGATCAAGCTTCATCGATGGCCAGTTATTTGAATGGTGATGACACCCAAGAGACTCTTCTCTTTACTATCATGCTTGGGAACATCTGAAAATAGACATCTATTCAGGGGTTATAAATAGTCATTCATACATATTGAATTTAAAGAAAAGGTGTATTTCACATTTATTTCACTTCTATGGGTGGTGCCGCACTATCTAAAATTGCTTCTGTGAGTGGTCCCTCATTACATTTTTATGCTTCTATGGGTGGTTACCCAAATTTTAAAGTGCCTTCCCCGGGTACCTCATATGTTTTAATGGAACAGCCCTTATTAAATACTCATAAATTTACTAATATTGTGTGTCCCTGCAGTTTGGATGCTTGCATAGTGTCTGATAGTCGGCCTTTAGGCAATATATGAAGGTAGCAATAAGCATTTGTACCCACCACGTATGGACGAAAGTATGTTTTGCGTCTCACTGTGCATAAAAGTTCCACAAATGGAAAGAACTATTGGGCAACTCGGAAATTGCGTATTGGCCCAGTGATTCTGGAGAAGAAGTCGAAAATGTAAGATGTTTACAGACAGACGACAGACAACAGGCAATCAGAGAAGCTCACTTGAGCTTTCAGCTGAGGCGAGCTACAAATATCAGACTTCAGTGCAATAGATGAAAGAAGGGAGAAATTGAAACGAACAATAGCAAGGTTGAAATCGTCAACTCTGTGCAATACTAAATTGTCTGTAGCCCCGATTCTTATGTAAATCTGACAATAGTTTAGATGAGTTTATACTACAATAATATACGATACAAGCAGGATTTTCCTGGCTTCTTTTTGGGTCTAGTTACCGGATATTTTTCAAATTTGTAATCTTTTTTCCCAATCAAGTGTCCTTAAAATTCTGTACATAATCTGAAATAATTGACGGACCCTGGGCACAGAGTAAAAATGGTAGGAACACTCCCGACAAGGGAAGTAAAGGGTGCTAAAGACACCTTTAGCTAGATATATCAGATAATCAGAATCTGGTTACTCTTTGTGCCCAAACATGGAACACTGTGAAAGACAGAAAGTATGATATTCTGAGACCAGGATCAATCTGACAGCCAGTATTTACAGAGATATCTTCTGCACCCAAGTTTCCATGGAGAATTTTCAGTGGCATCAATGATTAGAGTAAAATGGTCAACTACTGTAAAACAAAACCTAGCTCAATATTTAAGCATCAACAGTTTCCCTGCATATGCTAACAATATATATTACTCTAAATCACATTTATAGGTTTTCTTTATTTACCTGTTATTCCAACCCAAAAAATGCACATGGTATGCTGGAACTTTGGTGCCTGATAAATCTCTTGTAGATGTTGTGTCTAGAATCTGTAAAGTATTGAAGTTAGAATATCATTCTATTCTGCCGTAATATCATGAAAGCAATTTTACTCGTTTCATTTTGTCTTTAAAACTAGTGACAACTTAACAGAAAATGCACAAGACCTATCCATCATGATAACCCTTTTTACAAAGAGAACATAGAATGTTATAATTCAAAATCTAGTATAAAACGTAGCATTCCCAGATTCTGGCATTTCTGGAGTAACAGGATACAAAATTTCAGGTTTAATTAAATGCACTGCAGTTTTTCCTTTATTCTTGAAATCAATAAATGCTTATTCACACCATATACATCCAGATCAGTTTGGAACCACATATACATGATGCATACATATATATTTGTGCATGCTTGAAGTCACCAGCTGTGACTCTGCTGACTGCAATTCTAATGAAGCCACAGTGAACTTCTTTTGGTTTGTGACACATTCCCTTCCCCACAAAAGAGGCATTAAGTAGCCAAGTTTGATAGTCCTCAGTGTACAAGATATGGTCTGTTCCATGATTTGAGAATGTATAGCCACAAAATTCCAGAAGGCCACAGAGATCTATTTTAGAGTCTTGAAAATCATCAGGCCAGATTTCACAGTCCTAATTCTCACTGTGTGAAAGATGTAATTCAGACACAATTTGAATATGTATATAGCCTTAAACAACACCCCCCCCCCCCCCCCTTTATGTAACAGTACCAATCCCAAATACTATTGATTTTCCCCAATTTAGAGTAACAAACTGTCAAGTCTTCATAAATCAAAGCTCATGTTTCAGTTTGTATGAACATTGTATGATTAAATAATTTCTTCACTTCCTCTAAAACAGAAAGTAGAGGTCAATAAAATTGCACTTGTTTGTCAAATTGTTACACATTTATTCTTTCATACATGGTTTATTCAGTGTTCATTTTAAAACAAATGCCATTTGTTGACAAGAAAATTCTCATTCTTTTTGACACTTTTTTTTTTAAATTGAACGGTATCAGCACTATTAGAGGAAAAAAGGTAGGGGAAAAGGCTAAAATTTCAAAGCCAGTGTCCTACTTTTGGGTTGCAACACGTCTTCCCCAAAGATGCATCAACTGTTTGTTTTTTAATTAGTGGGACCCCTACTATTCTCATTACAAAATTACCCATTCTTGTGCTTACTGCTGTCCAAAATGTGAGACTTTGAATTTACCTCAGTGATCAATTAAAGAGTGCATTTGAAAATTTTGAGATATCTAATTTGAAATATCTTTGAATAGATTCAGAAAGTCCACCTTATGTTTCAACATGAGGCTAATGAATGCAAGTTTTCGATTTCATTAGACACTTTAGAGTATTTTGTATACAAATATTGCATAAAATAGCCCTTAATACAAATTCATTTAGCTATAGTTTCCAAGTTCCAATACTCTCATCTTTACACTTGTCAGATTTAGTTGGGGTTTTCCAGCACAAAACTACATGCAGTAAACTTTCCTGTTATACTGTACTCATACTGCTGTAGGGGTGCATAGAATCACCGAAATTACTGCTAATCACCGAAATTACCAAAGAAATGACTTAAATTACCAATAAAGGGGCCGAAATTACCTCAGTGTATGTTAATCTATATACCATCTAGTCACACATCAAATTTCATGAAGATTGGTAACGATTTGAAGGAATTGTTTCCATAAAACCGATTATTGTGACGTGTGAATCCGAGTTACTTCCCTTTACTGACAGGTACTCAGTAAGTGAACTATAAATAGGGCCCAACCAGTAAGTTCCAAATGGCAATATAAAAATTCAGGACAAATATTTTATTTCATTTATTTATCACACTTTATTGTATAAATCAATACCATGAATACGATATATTTAATACATGGGAAATAACTTGTATTTACACTTCACATTAAGCAGTTTAATGACCACAACTCCTTCAAATCGTTATCAATCTTCATGAAATTTGATGTGTGACTAGATGGTATATAGATGAACATACAATAAGGTAATTTCGGCCCCTTTATTGGTAATTTTGGTCATTTCTTCGGTATTTTCGGTGATTATATGTACCGCTGTTGTAGCACTGGCCATAGTAAGGAACTATACGGTGTCTGCAACTATTACTTTACTGGTCTTCAAGGACAAAGGTTGACGACACAACCTGCCACTATTTACGTTTATATTCTCTTAAACGTGATCGTATGTTAATCGCTTTTACGTTGGTGCAGAGAGTCCAGGGTTTCTCTACGCTTCTTCAACATTCAGTTCAATGTGCAAGGCCGCAAATCCCAAGCTGAATATGCCCCAGTGTGAAAATGAGAGTAGCGGACTGGAATATTTCAACATAAAAGATGACCAGCAAAGTAAGCACTATCCACATTTACCTTTGCATCGTACAAAACCCGAGCCTTTGTAGGATCTGGTTCAAAACAGAGAACAAATTCGCCAACAGAAAACAAGAATTTTACGCCCCTTGTCGACATAATGAAGTCAAGATATTGAAAACTTCGCAAAAAGAGTCTTGTATTTGTTAGCAAACAATCATTTGCGGTTAAAGTAGGCATCCAAACGCCAAATTATTGTATTGTTTTGGAAGTATTTACACCATTGTATTCCCGCGTTTGACATGAAGGAAACCGGATATACTATAGTAAATGTAAGAATCCGAATGAGCAACGAAAGTATTTCCGAGATGAAACAACGAAATTACTAATGATATGACGTTTGTTTTATATTATTATTATTATTTTCGTCTTCTTTTTCTTTAAAGTATCAACGTATACTTAGATCCTCAGGCCTATAAAATATACTTAGATCCTCAGTTGTTGATTTTGTTTTTGACCAGAAACCTGGCCAGTACCTGCACTGAATTTTTTTTACATTGGGTAGATGGGTGTGCAATTTTACGAGCACTTTTCTTGGTGCAAATTACACTCAGTTATTGGGAGAAAACAAAAGATCATCAAATTCTTTCTTATTAGGACAACCCTGTGTAAGGTCCTGAAAACATGCAATGGCTTTACAGCTCAAGTTTTTAAAAACTGTTTTGGAAAGATGTTGGAAAGTTTCTTATTAGATCACTTGATTATGGATTTCTAAAGAGAGAATTATAAATTTCTCAAAAGCAAGGAATTATTTCCATTTTACCATCATAGAGAAATAAACCAAGATAATTCTAGTAACAAGAACACGTCGCTCAACTGAGCCACCTTGAACATGCCATTGTTCAAGGTCAACAACAAAGTATACCAAGATCTTGCCATAAAGAATCTGTATACAAAATATGACAGACTTACCCTAAATAGTTCAGAAAATTTTAGATAGGTCAGGTTTTTCTTTAAGTAGGTCAAACTCCAAGGTCAAAAGATCAAATACCATTCCGTCACAATGTATTGCCATAAAGAATCTCCATACAAAATATGAAAACCCTACCTAAAATGGTTCCCAAGGATTTATCAGCCTATTTTGGGAAACGCCATTTTTTCAAAATTGGGAAAATTTAATCGTCAATTTGCTGAAATTGGGAAAAATAACAAAATTATATGTATACTTGTTTTCATATATATTTCAGATTATTCCAACATAACCTTTAATTTTCACAGAAACACAACACAGTGTTAACATGGTCAGACCGCATAAGCAAATTCTAATAATACAGTCCAAAGATATGTGTTTACAAGTCAATTAATACATGGAGTGCAAATAATTTTCATTCAAGAAAAGCCTCTCTCTACTGTGGCGGTAGAGACATGAACAATGCAAAGAAGTTCCAGGAAACAGAATGCACGATTTTATTTTGGGAAATTTTTACCCGCGAATTGGGAACATTTTAGCCTATTTTCGATTGGGAATGGGGCCAAATATCGGCCCCTGAGAAGGTACTGATAAATCCCTGGACTTCCTGATATACTTATATAAGTTATGTTTTCTTAACAGTAGGTCAAATTCAGAGTTCAAGGTCACAAAACAAAAGGACATGATATGAAATGAAAGGCCTTGTCATAAGAAACATATAAACAAGATGTGAAAATCTAAATTAGATTGTTCAGGACATATTGAATACCGTGTTACCATGTCCTGACATTATTAGGCTACCTGCTACTCATCGATCATTGAATAGAATTTGTTTGATTGCATTCTTGTTTTCTATTTTTTGCGCCAAAAATATCGTGGACAACTCAGCCGAATATATGACTTCCCAACTCGCATCTATTTTTGATAACTTTACATATAATTCAGTGGCGGATCCAAGATTTCTGA
The DNA here is from genome assembly GCF_947568905.1 of Ostrea edulis. NCBI lineage: Eukaryota > Metazoa > Mollusca > Bivalvia > Ostreida > Ostreidae > Ostrea > Ostrea edulis. The sequence goes on along the minus strand of NC_079165.1, from coordinate 55,136,446 downwards.
GAAGGAGAGAACACATGTGAAAGTCAAAATACAAAAGACTTTTGGGTGTCAAATCTGGAGTTTTACTCACATTATTTTGTAAATTTGTGGTGGGGGGCTCTAAATCCGTCTTTGCAGTTCTGTTATGATACGATATATATATGCTTACATAATCACAAATTTCAAGGGGTCTTAAAACGAGGAAAAGAGGGAATTCTTTATTTGTTGGTGATGTGCTTGTTAATTCTTTGCTAATTGTGTAGTACAATACTGCATATGAATGGAGCGCCAAATTAACATAAACTCAAATAATTGAAGATATCTTCACTTATTTGAAGGTATCATCAATTCATTTGATGCGCTCAACAATTTAATTAAAGATCTCTTCAAATAATTAATGATATCTCAAATTCTGAATTATTGCGCGCATTAATTGAATTGATGATAGCATTAATTCTTCAGCTGAATTGATGCGCGCTTTAATTGAATTAATGATCACTTCAAATGAATTAATGATATCAACAATTGAATTGATGTGCGCTACAATTCAATTGAAGAGAGCATTAATTGATATATTCATTTGACGAGAGCAATAGTTGATTTAATTCAATTATTGCTCCCTTCAATTGAAGTAATGATATCTTTAATTCATTTGAAGAGAGCAATAATTCTTTTAGAGAGAGCAACTATATAATTAAAGATATCTTCAATTCAACATATCCACAATTGAATTGATGATATCTTTAAATGAATTGTTGCTCTCTTTAAAAGAATTGATGCGCACATTAATTCCTTATACAAAAGCATTGTAAAGGATTTAAAGATATCTTCAATTGAATTAAAGAGATCATCAAATTATTTATACCGAGCTCTAAATTAATTATTGCGAGTAATATTTCTACTAAATTGATGCTCTCATCAATTGAATTGAAGGGAGCAATAATTGAATTAATGCGCGCATCAAATCTATTATTACTCTCATTAATTCAATTAATGCACGCATCAATTGAATTGAAGAGAGCAATAATTGAATTAATGCGCGCATTAAATCAATCATTGCTCTCATTAATTCAATTGATGCGCGCATTAATTCAATTGATGAGAGCAATAATTTCAAATTGAAGCGCGCATTAATTCATTTGATGAGAGCAATAATTTCAAATTGAAGCGCGCATTAATTCATTTGATGAGAGCAATAATTGATTTAATGCGTGCATTAATTCAATTAAAGAGAGTAGTAATTGAATTGATGATATCTTCAAATAATTGAAGATATCTTCAATTATTTGAGTTTATGTTAATTTGGCACTCCATACATATGTGTCTATTGCACATTGCAATTGATTTGTCAAAAACTGGTGTGTCCAGGGGTCCGTGTTTGCCCAACTATCTATTTTATATTGCTTACAGGAGTTATGAGATTGGTCACTGTTCGTTATCTTCACCTTTCATCCTGTGAATTGTTCAAATAACTACAGAAATATTTCAAAACATATTTTCATTTTAATTACATGTATTTCGATTACATTCACTAATTAATCTTTAACTGGATAGATGCAATTTTTGGCTCTTATCAAAATGATCTCTGCATTCTTAGCGTAACTCTTTGAAACACCATGGCTTACATCATTGCTCCCAAGGGACAAATGTAATCTTAATTGGACAGTCAAATCAAAACTGAACTCCTTGAAACACCATGGCTTAGATCATTATTCCCATGATACAATTCCTTTATCTGTTATGTGATGTGCTTGTTAATTCTGTGGAAATGTTGCAGTAAAATATTGCATAATATATTTATATCATTAATGTTGGAAACAAAATAATTATTCATATTGATTGTTATGTAGCTACATTTTATAAAAATAAAAGTGTATTTCTTGATGCTATAATTATTGAATAGAGTTGCTACATTACTCTTATTACTCTCTTACATGCAAGGTGAAGATAACGAACAGTGATCAATCTCATAACTCCTACAAGCAATACAAAATAGATAGTTGGGCAAACACGGACCCCTGGACACACCAGAGGTGGGATCAGGTGCCTAGGAGGAGTAAGCATCCCCTGTTGACCGGTCACACCCGCCGTGAGCCCCATATCCTGATCAGGTAAACGGAGTTATCCGCAGTCAAAATCAGTGTACCAAGAACGGCTTAACAATCGGTATGAAACACGTCAGACAGCATTTGACCCAATGCGAGGGTCGAGGCTATCTGGTACCGCTTACAGGGTGGCGACCACGAGTTATCTCATCTTAGGTAGGTACGAGTTATCCCTCGTGCCAATTTATAATTCACATTGATTCGTACGAATAATTGTCGTGTGTCAATTCTTTTAATAGACCAATATTAGGTGAAATAGGTCCTGTTGGAGCTCCGTTGTGGTTGTCAAACACATATATATTTATTATCATTTACGTAGGAAATATGAATACTTTCAATCATATCAATCAATCAGCTCTAAAAATGTGTTATATATATATTATATATAAGCACTGAAAAGGCCACAACACTTGATAATTTAAAAACTTGATTATTTAAAACTCAGACGCAACCCGCGTCTTTATCAAGAGACATATATTACATAAGCAAATATCACACACCAAGAAAAAGACCGACAAATATTAATAATTTACATTGTTAACAAGAATGATGCACTGTTGCACTGAATTGAGAAAAATGGTAATCTACGCATAAACATAGAATTTTTTAAATGCATATTAGGTACCGTGTGTTATAATGGATGTATTAGCATCACGCCCTCCACAAAGTATTAGACTGATATTTCTAAATCATTGATGTTCAAATTCCGGACGGAATATTCTAAAATAGAACGTCGTAGTATTCATAATTTCACGGAATGTTGTGACAGCACATTGATATGAAATACGCCTAATTACAATTAAGAATGTGTACACTTTAAATCAACTTGAAATGTTAATTTCCCATAGAGGATATCAAGACTTTTACATATTTGTTGTGTTTGAAAACTGATATTCCTATTCTTCGAACAAAGACCACGGAATTTGGACAAATACAGTTGTCTTGATTGTCTAGCCTTTTAACGTCACAACGAAGAGGACGTGCACTGTACATATCATATGGGTGGTAAAAATTCAGGGTGGCGACCTTTATTTCAGAAATGCAATGGTGATTATTTCATGTTTGTAGGAAATTGTGAAATATTTATTAGAACATCTTACTGTCATTAAGAACGGCGTTGTGTCAATTCGTAAATGAAATGAATAAATGTAAAATAATATTTTTTGTAAAAGACAACCCGAGATTTTTGAACAAGTCCTCATTAAGTAATTTTTGTGCGTTAACTTGTCGTAGACGATTTTCTATGCACAAGAATCTGAGTCGCGTTGATCTTTATACCCAAGAAAAAGCAGCAAAATATAATGACGTTTTACCAACTTTCCCAGAAGTAAGAGATGGAAGTCACAAGCATTGTATAATCACAAGTTTATGACCATAAATGTCAATATTGACTATTTAAAAGCAATCGATTTTGTTTTTAAATCTTGTGCACTTTCAGACAGTACCGATAAATATTATATGCTCCACTTTTCAATTAATTCCTGATGTATTCTGCACTTCATTGTCTATAATAGCAGTAGTGTTATTTATTCGTATTTTAATTGAAACTAAAACTGTACGGAACTTTAATTTTATCAATGTATAGAACTTTTTAATTTTCAGTTGACTGATAATAGTAGATTGCAACGTTTAATTTGTCAAATGCGCAAGATATATGCTATGGTCTCTGTTGTAACAGACTATAGGTACCAACTTAAAGCACCCTCCCTCTAACAGTTACCAGATTATAAAGCACCCTCCCTCTAACAGGTACCAGATTATAAAGCACCCTCCCTCTAACAGGTACCAGATTATAAAGCACCCTCCCTCTAACAGGTACCAGATTATAAAGCACTCTCCCTCTAACAGGTATCAGATTATAAAGCACTCTCCCTCTAACAGGTACCAACATATAAAGCACTCTCCCTCTAACAGGTACCAACATATAAAGCACTCTCCCTCTAACAGGTACCTACTAATAAAGCACTCTCCCTCTAACAGGTATCAACTTATAAGGAACCCCCCCTCTAACAGGTACCATATTATAAAGGACTCCCACTCTAACAGGTACCAACTTATAAAGCACTCTCCCTCTAACGGGTACCAACTTATAAAGCACTCTCCCTCTAACAGGTACCAACTTACAAGGCACTCTCCCTCTAACAGGTACCAGATTATAAAGCACCCTCCCTGTAACAGGTACCAACTTATAAGACACCCTCCCTCTAACAGGTACCAGATTGTAAAGCACTCTCCCTCTAACAGGTACCAACTTATAAAGCACTCTACCTCTAACAGGTACCAACTAATAAAGCACTCTTCCTCTAACAGGTACCAGATTATTAGGCACTCTCCCTCTAACAGGTACCAACTAATAAGGCACTCTCCCTCTAACAGGTACCAACTAATAAGACACCCTCCCTCTAACAGGTACCAACTTATAAAGCACTCTCCCTCTAACAGGTACCAGATTATAAAGCACTCTCCCTATAACAGGAACCAACTTATAAGGCACTCTCCCTATAACAGGTACCAGATTGTAAAGCACTCTCTCTCTAACAGGTACCAACTTATAAGGCACTCTCCCTCTAACAGGTACCAACTAATAAGGCACTCTCCCTCTAACAGGTACCAACTTATAAGACACCCTCCCTCTAACAGGTACCAGATTATAAAGCACTCTCCCTCTAACAGGTACCAGATTATAAGGCACTCTCCCTCTAACAGGTACCAACTTATAAGACACCCTCCCTCTAACAGGTACCAACTTATAAAGCACTCTCCCTCTAACAGGTACCAGATTGTAAAGCACTCTCCCTCTAACAGGTACCAACTTATAAAGCACTCTTCCTCTAACAGGTACCAACTAATAAAGCACTCTTCCTCTAACAAGTGCCAGATTATTAGGCACTCTCCCTCTAAGAGGTACCAACTAATAAGACACCCTCCCTCTAACAGGTACCAACTTATAAAGCACTCTCCCTCTAGCAGGTACCAGATTATTAGGCACTCTCCCTTTAACAGGTACCAACTTATAAGGTACTCTCCCTCTAACAGGTACCAGATTATAAAGCACTCTCCCTCTAACAGGAACCAACTTATAAGGCACTCTCCCTATAACAGGTACCAGATTATAAAGCACCCTCCCTGTAACAGGTACCAACTTATAAGACACCCTCCCTCTAACAGGTACCAGATTGTAAAGCACTCTCTCTCTAACAGGTACCAACTTATAAAGCACTCTCCCTCTAACAGGTACCAGATTATTAGGCACTCTCCCTTTATTGTATTGACGAACTAGATCGTTATAACGACCATAGAATTTGCGAAATGCTGACTTCAATCGAGACTGTTGAAATCCCTGTACCATCAACTTGTTTGTCAGTAGCTTACCTCGATTTAAAAACTGACTATACCCAGAACAAGCTCTTGCATATCGAATCAGTTGAGATATATAAACACCATATGCAGGTGATAATGGAATATTGCTACATAAATGTGGAAAGTTGACGATGGAGAAGCTGAAATCATCCCGTTTGTCATACAGTTGAGTTGTTAGTTGGCCGTTAATGTCTACTTTCAATAAAATATGTAGGGATTGTCTCCCTAAAACATAGTTATTTTAAAAAATACTTATCATTTTTAAAGTTTTAATGACCTGATTTTCAGCTGAATTTACATGTCTCTACAGATGCACACATTGACAAAGTCTGTTGATTCTAGGACTCAAATCTACAAGACCCCAAAAGGACATGTCATATTTCATATGGCCATATCATCTTAATTATAGGTTACAGTGACCTTGATATAGGACGCGACACATCTACATCTCAAGATGCATTAACTAACCGAGTTTGGTGAATCTAGACAAAATAATTGTTCAGTTACGAGTCTGACAGGATTTTAACATATTTGGCCTCATCGTCTTAATCAAAGGTCACGGTGACCTAACTTTAACCCACACTCTACCCTATACATGACAAAGTTTGCTGATTCTAGATCTCATTGCAGACACGATCGTCATAACATAATACGTCCCGGACGTTTTAGACGGGTGTATAGACAGAATAAAAAACATATATATATATATATATATATATATATATATATATATACACACACACAATTTCGTATGGAAAAACAAAACAGAAAAACAACGCAACTTTCAAAAAAGGATAGTGGTCCTGGAATGGTGAATATTGAGCTATTTATCAAATCTCTAAAATTAACATGGTTTAGAGGATTATTTCATACAGACTCTCCTTGGATTCTAATGTTCACTGAAATAACAAAATGTAATAATGTACATCTGTCCCACCTTGGACCAAAATACTCAAGAGTTGATACAAATATACCAATAATAGCTTTTCAAAAGAAGTCCTAAATATATTTTTTAGAATTCCTAAACATTATATCACGCGACTACAACCCAAGAGATATCTTAATTTATAGTGGAACCATTATATATATATATATATATATATATATATATATATATATATATATATCAATAAAATCATGATTCAAAATAAGTATTTCTTTTTTCACAATCTTTTAATGAAAAGGGGTTTACTATTGTAAATAATTTGTTTCATGGGGTTAGTAATTTTATGTGTTTTGAAGATATTGTTGAAAAATTCTCTTAAACTTAAAATAGATATATTGTATATTTAGCATTATCTTCTCAATCTAATTAAAATTAGATCCTATGATCCGTTCATCTACTATCGCTACATAGGTAGCGATAGTAGATGAGCGGATCATGGAATCTAATTCTAATTAGATTGTATCTTCTCTATAACAATTTGCATCGTTCGTCACTTCGTTTCAGTACTTTAATTACACTTGATTTCAGAGTGAGCAGATCCGCAGTAGATATTCATATTGTTTGTTTCTTTTGATTAAAATCAGACATGACTGAACAAGTCTTTCTTGTTTTAATCAATTGTAGTAACCAAGACTCGAGCTGTAAGAGCTGGGATTCAATAGAGCCGCGCTGTAGGAGCCGGGATCCAATGTCAGCCGAACTACTAGAACCGGGAGCCAAACACAGCCATGCCAGTCAAGTCAACAGCCGGGATTTGTACACAATTGATTGATAAAATTGTAAAGATGTTTCTCCAATCAGTTTCATATAAATATTGAACTGTTAGAATCCTCTGCAAGCTATATAAGAATTTTAAGAATTGAGAGGGATACAAGCTACAAAAACATGAATTTGAAGAAAATATTGTACAAAACTACGGATGCCGATAGGTGCGGTACGTGCTATAAAATTAATATTCATTGAACTGGCGGCTGCCACTTAATTTATCTGGCGACTGCCACTTAATTTTTAAACTGTCGGCCGCCAACACTTAATTTATCTGGCGGTCGCCACTTATTACACCCCCTTCAAAGAAGAGGGGCATATTGGTTTGCACCCGTCGGTCGGTCGGTAGACCACATGTTGTCCACTCAATATCTTGAGAACCATTCACTTGATCGTAATGTTATTTCATATGTGGGTTGGTTATGAGTAGAAGAGTACCCCTAGTGTTTTTCAGGTCAAAAGGTGAAAGGTCAAGGGTCAATCTACTCTGAACATAGGAATATACTCTCTGCTCAATATCTCAAGAACCCTTTGCTTGACAGACGTCAAACTTGGTACACTGGTACACCCTAAAGAGCCCTATTGATTTTGAGGTCACATAGTCAAAGATCAAGGGTCAAACTGGACATTGGAATATACTGTCCACTCAATATCTTGAGAACCCTTTGCTTGACAGACATCAAACTTGGTACACTGGTACATCTTCAGGAGAAGATGACTACTAATTATTTTAAGGTCACATGGTCAAAAGTCAAGGGTCAAATTGGACATAGGAATATACTGTCCGTTCAATATCTTGAGAACCCTTTGCTTGACAGACATCAAACTTAGTACACTGGTACATCTTCAGGAGTTGATGACCCCTATTGATTTTTAGGTCACATGGTCAAAGGTCAAGGGTTAAACTGGACATAATGACATATTGTCTCCTATATTTTAAGGACTATTTGCTTGATTGACACCAAACTTGGTACACTGGCACAGCAGAAGGAGTAGATGACCCCTATTGATTTTAGGTCATATGGTCAATCCACTTGACATAGGAAGATATTGTCTGCTCAATATTTTGAATTGTAGATGCTACTATCAATTAAATGATGTGTGTGTATATTCCTTTTCAATTTTGCAACGGGGGGGGGGGGGGGGGGGGGGGATATGTGTTTTACAAACATCTCTTGTTTAACTTAATTTATCTGGAGGCTTATACATTTCAAAAACAATTTACTTTGTGCTGTTGAGTGATTATTTTTGAAAGATTTAGAATAATACGCAGACGCGTATAGTACTTATCGTTTTTCAAAGTAAAGGGACAGTCGTCGGAGAAATTGTCGTCTTAAATTGTTGACAAGCATAAAAGGAACTAAAATATTCTTTTGCCCAAACTTCATACTCCTAAATTGGAGGGGGGACTCCGTTCGTCCTTCAATTCATCAGGTCATTCAATAGTACATTTTTACCATTCATTACTATTAACACGAAAGGGGTGGGGTGGGGGCCAATCCGCCAATATATCTTATTTTGCATTTGAAAATAACTTAGTTTGCATGTGAAAATGATGGGAAATGAACGTTGTCAAAAAAGTGGAGTGAAAGCCCCCAGGTTCTGCCTGATACATGTACGTTGCTATATTAAATACAAATTACGATTTTCTCCTGTGTGAATCTGTCCGCATTTGATTAACATGTATATAACTTTGTAAATTAACAACACAATCGACAAATAATAATTAATGCTCTTAATTGTATAACACATGCATATTACTGATTATTAGAGAGGGGGTTGCACTCCTTTCACTTTGAGAGAGAGAGAGAGAGAGAGAGAGAGAGAGAGAGAGAGAGAGTCTAAAATATAAGGTAACTCCATAGTCACATTATTATCAGATAAAAATATGGAAAGTGTATTGTATACCCCTCCGAAAACGATATATATAAGCTTGGAAGTTATGAACTGACCTATGTAGCGAAGGATAAATATATAAAGGATCAGGAATTTGAAAATTGAGCAAAACATTCATTTTTATTATTGCTTGTCAAGAATTTTGGTCAAATAAACTACATTGTGCCAACTTCTCCTCGGACTGCCCCCTCCCTCTCCACACACTTTGAAAAACAATACTATGTTCCTATACATGGGCAGGACAAACTTTTGTGAATGAATAGAATAGTGCTGGTACGATTCATGGACATTGGTGCACTTTTCATGGTTCAGAAATTTTGAATCCATAAAGGACTGCACAACACAATGAAATTTGCTTATTAAGATTTAGTATTTCCCAGATTCATTAAATTTTCTTTGGTGTAACCTTTAAACAGCATGCCAGTTTATTAAATAATATTATATGCTTTTCATGTTAGAAAAACTTTTTATTTTCCAACAGACGTTATTATTCTTTCTAGCATAAGACCATTTAAAAGTCACTTAGGATGTCTTAACTTAGGATAATCCTAAGTCAGCTTTGATTTACATGCCTCTGTTTGTCTTAAGATCATCCTAAAAAAATTCCTAAGATGTTTCTTAAAAACATACTTAAGGTAGCTCACTACACTAAAGCTTATACTCTGTATGACACCACGTCACAAGATGGCGATTTAAATGTCTTGTGAAATTATTTGTATCGATCGGTTTGTTTGTCTATCATCATAGCTCAGTGGTTAAAGCATAGGGCTGGTGAACTGCAGATCTCGAGTTCAAATCCCGCAGTCTTTTGTTCATATGTAATGAAATAATTTTTTTGAAAATCATGTTTTTATCCAAATTTGTATATTTTTTGCTTTTTGGGCATATATATACTTATTGTATATCATATCTTTTATAATTAAATCAATTCGTAATGATATGAGAAACTATTTCTGGGTGTAGTGAGCCACCTTAAGACAATTCTTAGGAAAGTTTCGTAAACATGCCTGCAGATCTGCATCATTAAAGTGTTTTTGTATACATGCTGAAAAGTGATATAACTCTGCTAAAAACTGACCAATTGGCTAGATTAGTGGTGTTAGGTAATCTAGGTCTATTTGTTCCTAATCATGCATAAATCTGAATAGATCATTAAATGGTAATATATATTTGGGAATTGTATGAGTTGTAATATTGAAGTCATATACCTTATTTCCCTCTTACATGTGGCGGATTTAGAGGGGGGGGGGTGTGTTCCAACAGTCCTCCCACCTTTCGCCACAAATTCAAAAATAATGCAAGTAAAAACTCACGATTTCTCACCCAAAATGGCTGAGTATTTTGGCTAAAACTTTACTTTCACCCCCCCCCCCCCGGTCGAAAATCCTAACTCCGTCACTGATTTAACATCGAAGAAAAGGGGAACGGGATTAATTAAAGTAATTTCATCACATGGAACAAGTGTCTGAATTTTCAGGGGGGGGGGGGGGGGGGGGGGGGGGGGGGGGGGGGGGGGGGGGGGGAGTCTCACTATATAGCCAGTCTTCTAAGGGGAAGTATCACTGTATAGGCCAGTCTTCCGGGAGGAAGTCTCACTATATAACACCGGGAACCCTAGAATATCTAGTCAGGTGCTCTACCAACTGAGCTATCTGGCCACCGGCAATCAAACCCATCTGACCACCACATATTCCTCTCCCCTTAAATGTTTCCACACCTTGCAGATAATCAAACCAGGATCTTTATCCCCTGGAAGGAATTTTCATCTGCTTTGAATAAATGTTGAATTTACATTGAATTGTCAAGTTTTACATTATTTATACAAACCATGCAAATACTCAAACAGAGTATGCATGCAAAGTATTATTTTTCATGCAACATTCTATGTAAACAAAAACAAATTTCAGCATCAACACATTCAAAATTAATCCCCATCGAAAATTTTATGGAATAACCACATTTAATTACATTGTATTTATTTCAAGTTTCAGATGGAGTGATAATTTCATATCCTACATAGTACATTTCACATTGCATAAATTTTGCACTTACTTATCACTGGGTTAAATATTTTGAATTACAAAAATAGATTTTGAGCCCTTTGGTTTTTCATGTAATGAATCTGGTGTGTTGTGCGTGCTGTAAATTCCTTTTACATTTACATATCCATGAGTTTTAAATAGGTCCATCCTTTTAAAAATCTGTGTCCATCCATTTTTTTTCCATTTAAAGGGACTGGTTCACGATTTTTGATAAAAATATTTTTCATTTTTGATGTTAAACATTAGAAATATAGCTCATTTAATGTTGACAGCCAAAATTTTGACCTTCTGAATGCAAGAATAAATGTAATATTTTAGCCTTAAATATGTGTTATGTAAACAAAGACTCGAGTCTTTTTATGTAAACAAACAAACAAGTGAACTATTGATTTTGTAATATAATGCATCTTAATTTTGCATAGTCACAAATTTTAACTTTTAGATGACACATTTCACCCCAAAAATGCTTGAAATGTGAGAGATATGATAATACTTAGATCGATATCCATTTCTTTTGAAAAATTCGTAAGCAATAGCATACCGCAATCTTTGTTTACAAAACAAATAATAAACTCTCTAAAATGAGCTTCTGTGATGATGTATCACCTTAATTTTCATGTGAAATCTTTCAAACACATTAGACAGTAGATTTTGATCATTAAAAGTGAAAAACAAAATTTTGGGTAAAATCGTGAATCAGTCCCTTTAAATACCTTAAACAACTCCTAAGCTCATATTTGACTTTATCATGATTATTTTTCTATAATTTCTCTTAGAGCACATAACCCAAAAATCAAACATCCAAAATTTCACACAAAAAAGATGATCTCATGATTTATTAAGTTATTTGCTAAAACACGTCAAATCAAGTTATAACATAATGAAACCCACATATATTCACTCATTATGGACCAAAATGGGAACATAAATAATCTTATGTCTAAGCTGCTTCATACATCACAAAATATTTCATTTTGGAATTTTTTCAAATTCTTAATTGTTAAGGTACCTTTTTCTTTTAAAGATTATTTAGAATAATACATTGAATTAACAAAAATACAAGATTTATCATAATTGTCCACAGATATTCTGCTTCATAAACTTTAGAAAATGTATACCCTCATATATATGATAGGAATACTTGGTAAATCTTGAAAATACTCCAATTTACAAAGCAGATATCAATGAAGAATAACTTAATACAAAATAAAACGTGTACCAAACTGCAACTTTAGTCCCAACAGGGAAAGCAGGGGATGCTAATCCTCCCAACCTTTTAAAAAATATATTGAAGTTTTGTGGCTTGACTGTATTAAATGCTAGTACATAATCACACATAATGCAACCTACTTTTAAATTGTCCAAAAGTTACCCAACCCAACAACACACTTGCCATCACATCATGAACTTTAATCCTCATTGCTACTACTATTTGTCATGTGAGGGATGAACTATTTCAAGAATTCTCACACATGACAATTGTGTGTGTATGCAGAGAATCATTAAAAACTCTTCATATCCAAAACCAGCACAGCATGCGGTCTCAATAAAATGATCGATCTAGATACACAACACACACAGTTTGATGTCATGGGGTGCAGATGTACTGATAACATGGCATTCGAGAACTTTTATTTCAATACATGGACTTTTTTTTCAAGTTCTTCTAGCAGATGGAGGGTCAATGTCTCCCTTAACTTTCCTTTTTACCTCGCAGGATTACTTATACATGTATTGCTTAAACATGTTGACTCTGAAAACACTAAATAATAACTAGCAGCAGAACTGTAACTCTGAAAATAACCAGAAGTTCATGACCAGAATGTAAAATTCAAACCGGACATGTGAAAAGATTTACCAGCCTTAAGGAGGTAATACTACATTGTCATAATGACTGCATGACTTCCTTTTAAAACATGAATGGAAATATAAATATCAGCAACATCTGTCTATTTCGTTTAAATTTAATTGCCTAGGTGAGTATCTCAGATAGTGTGTCGCTTGTTGACCTGTAGATTGAGGATTCAAGTCCATCAGGGATTTTGATTTTTTTCAGATTACTTTGTACTAAAAATGCATCTTTTCACTAAATTAAGTAAATTTGAAAGTTTTCAATTCCAAAATATTGTACATAAATGTATCATCCACTTTTTATTCATATCAAATTTCTCTGGTGTATTATTCCTCATAAATGACAATTGTGTTTTGCAAAAATGGTCATGAAACAATTGTATGAATTTTAGGGAGTTTTGTGTGTCGAAATCATAAAATCTGAAGATTCTGATCCCGAGTAACACAGTGATTATGATCATTACATGTAGTAAAATTAATGTACCGCCCAGAGTAATTAAAACTACCTGATCCCGAGTAACACAGTGATTATGATCATTACATGTAGTAAAATTAATGTACCACCCAGAGTAATTAAAACTACCTGATCCCGAGTAACACAGTGATTATGATCATTACATGTAGTAAAATCAACATAATTTTTGTCGGTAGAGCTACAGTTCTGCTGCTACAACAAGATTCACCTGTTTTCAATATAAACAAGGAATTTCTAGAATAAACATGTCAGTAAATATACAAAATGAAAATGTACATATTAAAAGTACAAAAATGCAAGATAAATGATGTGTATGTAAAATGACTGTAACTAGGTTATGACTTAATGCATAAAATGGCCTACTTAATTTCAAGTTTCAACAAAATTCAACTTTATTTGTTAACAATCATTTTTTTTAATCAAAGTTCATTACTAGAACAAGATCTGCTTTATAGATGTCAAAATTTCTTATAACTCAAAATACAAGTGTAACCTTTGATCCAAACTATATTATGTTTATTAATCACAATAACAATAAGCATAAAAAAATCACAGGGCAAAAGAAGGCCCTTTGTGAACCTTGTTGTATAATGATATAAACTAATTCATTTAACCCTCCCCCACCAAACAAGACCTATAAACAACATTGCCCACCTTCATTCAGCTACTGCATTACATAACCCCTATCCATGCCCCTTGTGGTACCCGTACAGAAGTTTTCTATATAATTCTATGTGAAACTTCGCCCCAGGGATCATAGTATTAATAAATTTGAATCTACATTACATAAGGATACTGGCCTACAACATGTAGTACATCTGTGGTTCTTAGAAGAAACTCCTATACAGTGAAACTTCTCTAAACCGGCCGGCTCTCAGACCGAAAAAACCCGGCCGGTTTAGAGGGATGACCGGTATACCGAGAATTTAGCAATTATAGACGTTTTATCTCAATATTCTTAAAGTAGGTACTGTTCACTTTGATCTGGTGATCTATGATCAATTATCGGTGGAGATTAAATTAGTTCGCTTGTACCTAAAGGTAATTATGAATTACAAGAAATATTCTTGCTGAAATCATCTAATTTTAAACTGAAAATCTATAACAGGATACATAAAGAAAACACAGAGGCCTATTATTGGAATTCCTCTTACCTATAAAAACTCTGTTTACATTCATCGCTTCTGTCATTAACAATTTTGTTTTGACGTTTTTAAAAAGTACAGTAGTAAATATGAAATTGTAATTTGAATATTTGTTTGGAATTTTAAGTCTATGGAAACCAAGAAAATTAATCTATCTTTTAATAATTATCATTAACAGTCATGGGTTTGTTCTTTATTAACTACCGCTTATATCCATAAGGTAATGTAGTGTAACAATATGGCGTTTGATACTGTATTCATTCAATATGTTCCAAACTGTTTTTTACATTTTGTATAGAATTTGGAAGGGTCTCTTGGATTAGCTAAGTGTCAATACATATAAACAATAGAAATTGAAGAGGCCACTGGGTTAGTCAATTTGCACACCTGAACATCCTCTGGCCAAAATTTTCTTGTCTTCAAAAAGTGGTAAATTACACACGTTTGTTAACAAATGTACTTTAAAAAGTGGCCGATGTCCGGTTTTCAGGGGTAAGTAAGACTAAATTTGTAAGACTTTCTTTGTAAGGAAATGTTAAGATTTCTGCCGGGACTTTGAAAATCGGCCGATATTCAGGGAGAACCAGTTTTCTGAGGGGCCGGTTTGAAGAAGTTTCACTGTATATCATCATGTACATTTTAAAACCCTATTGCAGATCTACCAAGACCCTGGGGGTCATGGTATGAACTAACTTAAACCTACACTGAATGAAGATGCTTACATGGTATTTTGACATACTGTGAAGATTTCTGAAGAATCTATCTATACTGCATATGTAGTTATTTTAGCGTATTCAAAATTTGGCACAGTCAGAACATGATTTAGCACTTCTTCTATGTACGATTATGGACAAATAGAGAGTTTCATATTTCAGCACGACTATAACTCTTGCCTCACTGCCAAATCCGGTAAAATTTGAATCTCGTAAGTACAGGAGCAGTATATTTCTATCTACAATCTTGAACCTCTCTTGTTGCCATATCTCGACCTTGGGACTCATGGTTTGAACAAACTTGAATCTTTATTATGTAAGGAAACTTTCAAATACGTTTTGCCTTTTCTGGTTCAGTGGCTCTTGAGAAGAATTTTTAAACATTCCATTGTATTTCAACCTATTCTCACTATCATCACTTAGCCATCATCTCCCTTTGGTAAAAAGCTGTTCATTTGTATAAACTTGAATCCCCTTTACCTATAAAAGATGCATTCTGGCAAGTTTGGTGGAAATTGACCCTGTGGTAAGAAGTTGAAAATGTGAAGTTATCAGACAAGCAAACAAGGACAAATTTTGATCAGAAAAGTTTACCAGAGCTTAAAATTTCAGCTCAGTAGAGCTAAAAAAAAAAACCCCTGAATAATCATGATTAAAATATCAAATACATATATGAGAAAAACATGCACTGCTTGCAAGGGTATGTTATATCACAAGCTGTCTACTAATCAATAACACTGATCTTCATTTCTTAGAAAATCAATAGAAATGGTTATTCATTGTATTTCTTTCCAATCGCTAATTTTGTAAATTCACATTTCTCTAGATGCACTGCTGATGGAGATGCCTGTAATCTACCAGAAAGGTGATTTCCTTCCAAGTTATAAACCATTTCAACTGTGATGAAGTTCCTGTTGTATAAAAACTGACTTTTTTGTTCATGAAACATTGATGATCATTCATGGTCATTTTTTAATTTTATGTCCACCAAAAATTGCTGATGGAGCCAACTGGATAAAATAAAGCTAAATTGTTTGGATCACAATTACATGTACAAAAACTAGCACTATGCAACCAAAGCATATAAAAACTTAACAAAGTAACAATTCACTGGGGAAAAAAAGCAGCTTTAACCATATACTGGTAATTGTAATGTCAGTTCACATCGTCGAGTGGAAGCTTGATCTTGCCCTGAGAACAATATCTCAGTTTCACCAAACAGCATTGACACTGTTACACTCCTTTCTTGTCCACCTTTTGTACTCGGCATTTCCACCATCATTTCTCCGAATAGTTCACATCCCTCATCTGTTATGAACTGTGGATTTGGCTGCTTTGTTCTATAAATATTCAAAGTCATTTTGGTCATATCAGCAGTGGATGCCAAGACTTCCTTCTCTACTTCTTGGCCTACTTTTACCATATCTCCTATGGTGATGAGTTTTTCAAACACTCCTGTACACATCTGTTTGTCTCCAATCCACTGCCTCTTTTCCTCTGGATCTGTGGCTAAAAGGTATCGATTACTTTCCAAGCCATACGTATAGTTACACACTCTAGCTGCAATAATACCTTGATCATGTCCAAACTTTACAGCACCTTTCAAAACAGCTAGTCCAGGGTCCAGAGGAATTTTAACATCATAAGTGGAGAATTTCTTCCTCATGTATTCGTTGATGATGTCGCATTCTGCAAACCCTCCAACAAGAATAATAGTCTTCACACCAATTGTTGCGGGTGCCTCTAGAACAGTTTTTACATGTTTTGCAATTTCCCCAACAACTGACTCAAAAATGTCATTAACAAGAGAGGGTTCAAATAATATTTTTCCACCTCCTCTAATCCCAACCAATTTTCTATATGAAGAATTTTTTATCATCATGTTATAAGGGATATCACTAGTTTCTTCACATAAACTTGTCAAAGCTGGAAGCAACCTCACATGTAATCTGCCATCTATTTTCAAATCTCTTTTCTTCATTTCAATGTCATTCTCCATTTCTAAGACTTCTGCCTTCATTTCTTTAAACTTCTTCATGACTTCAACGCCAAATATATCAGTGAAGATTTGGAAGATCTGTTCATTGATCTTTTTGCCTCCCCAGTCTCCTCCACTAGCATGGTAAAGGTGCTTCAGTCTGTGATTCTCTGTCACCTCCACCACACTGAAGTCAGCCGTTCCACCTTAAAAAAAAATCACACCAGCATTTGAAATTCATTGCTATTTATACAGAATAGTCCTTTAGACATTGAAATTTCTTAATGTATGCATCAATGGAAAAGAAAAGTACCAAAAACGGTACATAATACTTATGTAGGGTGATTTTCTTACGCCATGAGTTGTAGAACTTTACTGAAGGTAGTAGTATCTGAAATCATTAAGCTGTGACATACTTTCTTTCGCATCATATGAATAAAAGGTCCTAGCTTAAAAACTGTGACAGGGGGTAGATAGATAAACCATGAGCTCTGTGTGGAAAATATTTCCCAAAATGACAAAGTTCAACAACCTGTAATTTTTTCACACATCAAAGAAAATTGTTGGGAAACAAAATCCTTATTGCAAATCTTCCAAGTTGTTTACAAAGGCCTTAGTTTAAAAACTGAGTTAAATGGACAAATCATGTATTCACTCTGTAATATTTCCTCAAAAACAAATAAGTTCAACAACCAGTGATTTTCTCAGAAATTGAAGGAAATCCTATGCACATCTTCAATATCCATAGACACTGACTTAAACAAGGATTCTGAGAGTATTGCAAAAGCAATACATGTCCCCTAATGGTGCCCCTATTTATTTGAGGGATGTCATTATATGCAGACTATGTAATGTATATTTGGACGAGTGGCAGATATTATTTGTAATACCAGGAAATATCATAATTTCAATCTGTTGTAAATAGATGTGGCAAATCTGACAGACTTGATTAGATTGGTACGCCTGAAATTCTATTAATCTCACACCAGTGAAAAATACAGAGCACAAGACAGAGTACAAGAATTCAGTCTGATCAACCATGAGAAGTTTTACATTTTTGTCTGGAAATTTACACAAAGTCCCATAAATCTCCTAAAAATCAGTCTACTGTGATGAAATGTAAACTTGACTTGTAACCATATACATGCATTTAATAGTAAATCATATACTAAATCTCAGCTTCTTAAATCATGTTGAAAAAAGGTCTGGAAAACAAAAATTGAAGGAGATCATTCAACCATGAAACCAAGTCCAATTTTTGTTAGAATACTTCATTTGTATCTACACATTAGATAAACACATATCAAATTTCAGATTCCCAAGTTAAAGTCCAGAAAACTATGTATTTGGCACTAAGTCCCATAAACATCGTAAAAATCACTCAACTGTGAAGAAACTTAAAATTGATCAGTCTGTAATCTTATACAGTTGTAAACCACATACCAAATTTTAGCTTCCTGAAACAAAGCTTGATGAAACAAGAGATGTTTGTAAAACACATATGACCCCCATGATGCAAAATTGAAAAGGGTTATACACACATACATTATTTAATTGAAAGTAGTATCATCAATTCAAAATATTGAGCAGACAATATCTTCCTATGTCAAGAGTGGATTGACCATGTGACCTAAAAATCAATAGGGGTCATCAACTCCTGAAGATGTACCAGTGTCTGTCAAGAAAAGAGTTCTCAAGATATTGAAGGACAGTATATTCCTATGTCCAGTTTGACCCTTGACCTTTGACCATGTGACCTCAAATTCATTAGTAGTCATCTTCTCCTGATGATGTACCAGTGTACCAAGTTTGATGTCTGTCAAGAAAAGGGTTCTCAAGATATTGAACAGACAGTATATTCCTATGTCCAGTTTGACCCTTGACCTTTGACCACGTGACCTCAAAATCAATAGGTGGCATCTTCTCCTGATGATGTACCAGTGTACCAAGTCTGATGTCTGTCAAGCAAAGGGTTCTCAAGATATTGAGCGGACAGTATATTCCTATGTCCAGAGTAGATTGACCCTTGACCTTTAACCTTTTGACCTGAAAAACAATAGGGGTCCTCTTCTTTTTATAACCAACCCACATATGAAATATCATTAGAATCAAGTGAATGGTTCTCAAGATATTGAGCGGACAACTCATGGTCTACCACATGGGGTTAAGACCAGCAGTTTTACCTTGACCTTTGACCACGTGACCTGAAAATCCATAGGGATCATCTACTCTCTAAGGAAAGCCTCTGTATCAATTTTGGCTATTATCAAGCAAAGGGGTCAAAAGATATTGAGTGGACAACACATGGGCTTAAGACCAGAGGTTTGACCTTGACCTTTGACCATGTGACCTGAAAATCAATAAGGATCATCTACTCTCCAAGGGCAACCCTTGTACCAAGTTTGGTAGTTATCATGGATAGGTGTCAAACGTTATTGAGTGGACAACACATGGTCTACCACATGGGGTAAAGACCAGCAGTTTGACCTTGACCTTTGACCATGTGACCTGAAAATCAACAAGGATCATCTACTCTCCAGGGGCAACCCCTGTACCAAGTTTGGTTGTTATCAAGCAAAGGGGTCGAAAGATATTGAGCGGACAACACATGGTCTACAGATCGACCGACAGTTGCAAAACAATATGCCCCCTCTTTTTCAAAGGGGGGCATAAAAAGTGCCAAAAACCAAGTGGAACGATATTTGGCACAAGGTTTCGCAAAAATTATTAAAATGTGATGAAATTTAAACTTGATCTGTAAACATACATTAATAAACCATGTTTCAACTTCCTAAATCAAAGCATAGTAGAATGAAAAAAGTACAGAAAACTATATCTGACACAAAGTTCCATATATCTTGTAAAAATCACTCAATTGTGATGAAATTTAAACTTGATCTGTAAACATTCAGTAGTAAACCAACCACATGCTAAATTTCTGCCTTTTAAATCAAAGCATGATGAAACACTGATGCCCAAGTTTGGCAGTAAAGTAATTCTAGTAAGTCAAAAGGTAAAAAAAATTTGGCACCAAAGAAAGATCTTGTCACAAGGAATACATATGTGAAATATAAAAGCTCCATCACAATTCATTCAAAAGTTATGGCCAAGGTTAAAAGTTTTTGCAGACAAACAGACTGACCAAAAACAATAAATGTTTGTAAAACACATATGCCCCCCCATGGTGCAAAATTGAAAAGGTTTATACACATACATCATTTAATTGAGAATAGTATCATCAATTCAAAATATTGAGCAGACAATATCTTCCTATATCAAGAATGGATTGACCATGTGACCTAAAAATCAATAGGGGTCATCAACTCCTGAAGATGTACCAGTGTACCAAGTTTGATGTCTGTCAAGGAAAGGGTTCTCAAGATATTGAAGGGACAGTATATTCCTATGTCCAGTTTGACCCTTGACCTTCGACCATGTGACCTCAAAATCAATAGGAGTCATCTTCTCCTGAAGATGTACCAGTGTACCAAGTTTGATGTCTGTCAAGCAAAGGGTTCTCAAGATATTGAGCAGACAGTATATTCCTATGTCCAGTTTGACCCTTGACCTTTGACTACGTGACCTCAAAATCAATAGATGTCATCTTCTCCTGATGATGTACCAGTGTACCAAGGTTGATGTCTGTCAAGCAAAGGGTTCTCAAGATATTGAACAGACAGTATATTTCTATGTCCAGTTTGACCCTTGACTACATGACCTCAAAATCAATAGGTGTCATCTTCTCCTGATGATGTACCAGTGTACCAAGTTTGATGTCTGTCAAGAAAAGGGTTCTCAAGATATTGAACAGACAGTATATTCCTATGTCCAGTTTGACCCTTGACCTTTGACCATGTGACATCAAAATCAATAGGGGTCATCTTCTTCTAAAGATATACCAGTGTACCAAGTTTGATGTCTGTCAAGCAAAGGTTTCTCGAGACATTGAGTGGTCAATGTATTCCTATGTCCAATTTGACCCTTGACCTTTGACCAGGTGACCTCAAAATCAATAGGGGTCATGTACTCCTTACGATGCACCAGTGTACCAAGTTTGATGTCTGTCAAGCAAAGGGCTCTCAAGATATTGAGCGGACAGTATATTCCTATGTCCAGAGTAGGTTGACCCTTGACCTTTAACCTTTTAACCTGAAAAACAATAGGAGTCCTCTTCTTTTCATAACCAACCCACATATGAAATATCATTACGATCACGTGAATGGTTCTCAAGATATTGAGCGGACAACATGTGGTCTACCGACCGACCAACCGAACGACCGACAGGTGCAAACCAATATGCCCCTCTTCTTTGAAGGGGGGCATAAATATAATGCCCCCAAATCTCCGATTACAGGGGCATAAAAAAGTGCGGAGAACCAAGTGGGACAGTCTGACTGATAGACAGACGGATGGAAGGACAGAAAGACGAAGAGGAAACCTAGAGTCCCCTTTTGGTTTCACTGATAGAAGACTAATAAGAAGGTCCTAACTTAAAAATTGTGGGAGGAGTTAGCCAAACAAACAAGATGTACTGTGAGCAATGCTCACTAAGAATACCCCCCGCTTACCCCAATCTCCCAAAGGGTGTTGTTAATAGGTATAAATTACCTCTTTCCTGAGTGTAAAAATATGGTATGCATTTGTAGAAGAAAATGGAAAATATAGTCCGAACACAAATCCATGGCATAAACCTATAATTTTGACCTTGAGATCAAAGGTCAAGGTCATAAAGAGGTCATGAATGTACATGACACATCGTCTCATGGTGATACACTCATGTGTCAAATATGGTATGCCTATGTCAAAGAACAAAGAAGTTATGGCCCGGACACAAATCCATTGTAAAAAACCTTTAATTTTGACCTTGAGGTCAAGGATCAAGGTCATATAGAGGTCATGAAGGTACTTGACACATCGTCTCATGGTGATACACTCATGTGTCAAATATGGTATGCCTATGTCAAAGAACAAAGAAGTTATGGCCCGGACACGAATCCATTGTAAAAACCTTTACTTTTGACCTTGAGGTCAAGGTCATATGGAGGTCATGAAGGTACATGACACATCGTCTCATGGTGATACACTCATGTGTCAAATATGGTATGCCTATGTCAAAGAACAAAGAAGTTATGGCCCGGACACGAATCCATTGTAAAAACCTTTAATTTTGACCTTGAGGTCAAGGTCATATGGAGGTCATGAAGGTACATGACACATCGTCTCATGGTGATACATTCATGTGTCAAATATGGTATGCCTATGTCAAAGAACAAAGAAGTTATGGCCCGGACACGAATCCATTGTAAAAAACCTTTAATTTTGACCTTGAGGTCAAGGGTCAAGGTCATATAGAGGTCATGAAGGTACTTGACACATCGTCTCATGGTGATCTACCTGTGTGCCAAATATGGTATGCCTAAGTCAAAGAACAAAGAAGTTATGGCCCTGACACGAATCTGCACAGACAGACAGACGGACGGACGGACAGACAGACAGAGTGATTCCTATATACCCCCCAGAACTTCGTTCGGGGGGTATAATAATGTACCCTCCATATAACACTGAATTTCAAATAAAGGGGCAAACTCCTGCAAGAATTGAAATGAATTAAAATTGCAACATGATCTAGAGTGATCAACAAAGAAGCTACATAGCAAGTTTCAGTTTGATATGTGACAGAAATATGAAAATAGAAACACTGAAAACCCTAAACAGACAGATGGATGTACAGACATCACTGTACCACATCCTGTTTAAAGACAGGCATATAAAAAGAAAAATACTTTGTGGGGAAAATCCCTCCACCTTCCAAATCTATTTTTAGTATCATAAGAGAATAATTTTTCTTTCTGTCATACATCAGCATTTTTTTTACCTCCTAGATCTGCCACTAAAACTTTTTCTCCAGGATCGTATTTGGTGAATGGTTCTTTTCCCCTTGTTAAGACTGTCTTCGCCTCTGTTATGACATAGATTGCGGCTACCTCAGGTTCAAGTGCAAGTGTTAGATGGTCTTTAGGAATATTTACCTGTAAACGGATTCAATACTACAAACATTAAACTTGTTTGATAAATAAAGAACTTCCAAAGGAACCATAAATGCTGGATTCAACATGTAAGAATAAGTTTGATTGGTTCTTGTAGAAGCATTTGATTGGATGACCTTAGGTCACCAACGTGCATGCTGACATGACTCTATACAAGATGTCTTCTGATCTTTGTATTAGCGACATCAGAATATTGGAGTGCATCAAAGATCTGGTTTTAATCAGATGGTCTGTCTTAACCTGTCCGCTTATGAACAATTACCAGGAAGAGAGAGGACAATACTCTTAGGATCTAAGCATAAATAATATTAAACATCTACTTCTTAACAGTTTCCAGGGAATCAAGTTTGGTGTTTGTCAAGAAAAGGGTTCTCAAGATTACTGCAAGAACAGGACAGATGGACTCAAAATTCAAAGTTCAATAGGGCATAACTTCCAGAAAAATTATTGAATCAGAATTTCCTGGGAATGTGCATCTAGACAGTGTGTCCTTATTAACTACAAAGTTTCACGAAATTCTGTTGAGCGGTCTCAGAGGAGTTGCGCTGACAAGAACAGGACAGACGGGCTTGAAATTCTGAATCAGAATTTTCTGGGAATATGCACATCTACACAGTGTGTCCTTATTGACTACAAAGTTTCACGAAATTCTGTTGAGCGGTCTCAGAGGAGTTGCACTGACAAGAACAGGACAGACGGGCTTGGAATTCTAAGTTGAAAAGGGGCATAACTGCCAGAAAAATTATTGAATCAGAATTTCCTGGGAATATGCACATTTACACAGTGTGTCCTTATTAACTACAAAGTTTCATGAAATTCTGTTGAGTGGTTACAGAGGAGTTGTGCTGACAAAAAAGGGACTGGTGGACTAATAGACGGGTCAAAAACATGACACCCTTCGCAACTTCGTTGCGTGGGGTATAATAATCAAAACATAATTCCCAGTGAATATGCACATCCTTATTAACTACAAAGTAACAGGACTGACGGACTGATGATGGAAAGACAGGTTAAAAACATCATATTCTCTGCAACTCGTCATATGGGCTTTAATTAATAAATGATGATTTTTCATCAACAGTGAAACTACTGTAACTACTAGTAATCTGCTATGTACAGTAGCCAGTGTTGGCTAAATGTCAGACTTTCACCTGATAGATTCTTTACCTGCTCTGCAGCCTGCCTCATGAACTGCTTGGCAAATTCATCCCAGATGGCTGGCACTGTAATAACCCAATGTACATCCTCCTCCTTATAATCCGTGTGCTTACTTTTTAATAATTCCCAAAATTTGCCCTTCAGGTATTTAAGAGATATTGCAAATACACTTAAAGCACTCAATGGCTGGCCCATATGGTCTTCAATCATCAGAGAGGAATCCAAAGACTGTAAATATCATTAAATCACATCAATTCGAAAAAGTACATCAGGCTTTTAAGAATACTTTTTTTTTTACGTTTCAATCAACTGCAGGTTCTTAATTAATCTTCCAAATAGTGATACATATTCAGAGCCACAGTTGAAGAATGGAAAAAAGAGGCCCACAGGCCTTATTGGTCACCTGAGTATTCATTAAAAGTCTCACTAGCCCACAGGCCTTATTGGTCACCCGAGTATTCGTTAAAAGTCTCACTAGCCCACAGGTCCTATTGGTCACCTGAGTATTCGTCAAAAGTCTCACTAGCCCACAGGCCTTATTGGTCACCCGAGTATTCGTTAAAAGTCTCACTAGCCCACAGGCCTTATTGGTCACCCGAGTATTCGTTAAAAGTCTCACTAGCCCACAGGCCCTATTGGTCACCTGAGTATTCGTCAAAAGTCTCACTAGCCCACAGGCCTTATTGGTCACCCGAGTATTCGTTAAAAGTCTCACTAGGCCACAGGCCTTATTGGTCACCCGAGTATTCGTTAAAAGTCTCACTAGCCCACAGGCCTTATTGGTCACCTGAGTATTCGTCAAAGTCTCACTAGCCCCAAGGGCTATGAAATCTATGATAAACTTCAAATTCTGCATATCTATGATAAATACAATAAATTAGCAGCATTATAAAACAAGAGGTGTTCTTTAAAAAAACAAAAATGACTCAAAAACTGCCTATACCGATAAAAGACTTTCTATGTAACATTAACAAGATATGACTAATTTGGACCCATCCAGGAGTCAAAATCGAAATTCACAATTTTGGTACATCTTTTCCTGCTTTTCCTATATATGCATTATATTTCAGTTTTTATACTGTATCAGCAAACTTAAAAAGTCTTTTAAATGATAAATATCACTATAATAATTTTAGACCCACCCTGAAACCAAATCCCTTAACTCCCTGGGATCATGAAATTTACAATTTTGGTAAAAAAGTAAAGGACTACCTGCTATTTCTAAATATCCATTTAGTTTCAATTTAGTATCAATAGCACTAAAGATGTTATTTAAATGTTTTACACATAAACGCTATACACCATACACTGTAAATTGGTCAAGTTTTGCCCCTCCCCTAAGGCCCAAGGGGTGCAGGAGTCCTGAAATTTACAATATATGTCCCCCTTGTCCAAAAGATGTTTCATACTAAATTTGAAAAGAATTGGAATATTTTTAAAAGATCTTAAGATTAAACATGATTGTCTCCCCTTTTAAACTATTCTATATAACATAAATCATTTAGATGAAAACCTATTTTCGGTGCATTTGACCTTTAAACATGTACAGTAATATTCTTCTGTTACACAGATTGTTTTCTCGATGTCAAACAAGACGCAAGAAAACACTGTGGTAAAAATTCAATACAATCTCTAATATGACATTTGTATAATATCTTTCAAAGTATAAAATTCGTCACATTTTGCCAGATGTCGTAATGTCACAGGAGACTGAGGAGACTTGTAGTTTCGTCTTTTTGCATTGAATTATCCACTTTGCAGATTATAAAACATAAACTAATTCATTCCTTAAATAAGCAAACATTCAGAGTTAATAAAGAGCAGGGTGGGACCATTATAGGGGCTGTGACATAGTTTACCATGAGTAAATAATGCATGTTTCTTAGAGAATAAAACAAACCTCCTTCTGGTGAAGTTTCATTTTGAAGTTCTTAAAAAATCTGAATTCTGTATGTCTTCCATCTTCAACATACTCCTTGTACAGCTGTTCTGCTTCAAATCCAAAAGCCTTAAAGTTATCAGATTTGTCTAGTAGCAAGGTGGTAGGTGTTTTAAGAGATGAGAGAGACTTGTCAGCTGCCTTAGAGTCCCATTTCTGGGTGATCACATCTGAGGGAGACTTTTTCAGAGAGTATGCAAAGCCAGAGTAGGTAGTACCAAAGTCTATTGCTGCGACTACAGGTTTCTCCACTGTCATGATGAAAAGATAGCTTCATACAGTAAATATAAGGACTGGGTAGGAAGTGTTCAGAAGTCAATTTCATCAGAAAAATCTAAAATTCTGCATAATTAAGGAGGTACTCTACATCATCATAATGGTTGACTTCTTTTCAAAACATGGATGGAAATATAAATATCAGCAATATTTGTCTATTCATTTTAAAAATCTTTGCCTAGCTGCATGAGAAGCTTAGTAGGTTAGCATGTCGACTGCTGAACTGTAGATCGCGTGTTCAAGTACAGCAGGGGTTTTATATTTTTTTCAGATTGCTTTCTACTAAAACTGCATTTTTTGACTAAATAAAGTATTTAAAAGTTTTCAATTTTAAAATGTAATTGCACATATCCTCCACTTTTCATCCATATCAAATTTCTCTGGTGTAGCATACCTTCTTAAGGACGGATTCTTGTCATCATTCGGATAAATGAGATGATATGCGACATTTGTGTGTTTTCTTCAGTTATGAAACATATGGGTAATAGAGCCACTTTATTCCTTCTTACTCACAGTAGTAATATTTAATGCCAAAATGGGGTCTAAGGAACTTGAAATTAATTAGAGGACTATATTTTCAGTGGAATCAATGGCATTATAGTAAAATATCACTTTATTTACTCATTTGAAAAAATTTAAAGTACTGACTTCAATCTCCAGTAGAACCAAATCTCAGCAAGAATAACAAAGTATGGTGACTTTGCAAAATAATTCCAATTTGTTATTCCTCATAGGGCCATTTTAGATGCCCTACTTAAGGAAAAATAAGGAAATTGAATTTATTTATTTTATTTCATGTCATCATATAAATGCATTTTATTACAGCAGTGTTATCATATGAAACAGTAAAAAAATCTATTCAGTAGAATTTAAAAGAAATAATGATCAGTGTGTAAAATCTAAAATCAGAAATATGTTCATACATAGTGTTTATACAACAAATTATGACAAAAATGGAATGAGTCACTAGATGTATGCAAAATTTATGCATACTCTAATGGAACTGCAATATCCTGAAATGATTGTGACCTTGAACCAACCTTTTCTGTGTGTCAAAAGAATATATTTACATTTCCAGTGTTTTTGCCTTTGATATCTTTAAGAATTGTAATGATAAGCATTTCCCCATGAATGCACTACAGTTGTAAACAAAGTGTGTATGAATATAGAACAACTTGTGCAAGTTAACCCCTGAGCTTCTGAGCACAACCGTGCAGGATGCTACAACTAAGTATCTACTGGTTCAATACTGATCCCATTGGGACAAACATATTACACATGTATTACTGAACTCTATCCAGTTGAAAAATTGTCATTTCAAATTTTGAAAGGGTTTCAGAATGATTATATTTTGTGGCAGAAGGATTGATTAATCCAAAAGTTCTATTACTGAACTCTATCCAGTTGAAAAATTTTGTCATTTCAAATTTTGAAAGGGTTTCGGAATGATTATATTTTGTGGCAGAAGGATTGATTAATCCAAAAGTTCTAAATCAGCACGATATTACAGTTTCTGTTTCATCCAATATATCTTCTATTCTTATACCCCTATACTCGTATTTCAGTTTTATAATTTATGATACAAGTAGTTTAGTCTTGGAACTAGTTCAAATGTTGTAATTTATTAATTTGATTGATATATTTTTTCCAATCAGAAATTGTACCGTTAATCCGGACAGTAATTTTTTTGAGAGAAGGTCTTTTTGTAAGACAATTTTAGCATGGCGTAAATTATATAGAAAACAAGCCAAACTGTCTAATTGAAGCAATTACCTGTACCCTGTCAACACCTTCCTTTGATTAGGTGGCGTGTGGTGTCAGATAGCACGTGCCGATCAAGACATTGTACATGTATTGCCAATCTTTGCACATAAGATCTGTATTGCGTGTAGTGTTGAATTTTGTTAATACATCTATAGCATATTATTTAATAATCTTGATCAATAGCCTAATAGTATTAATAAATTAAACATCATGCTGTAATGATATGTTTTATTGAACTGCTACACATATCAGTTGTACTGATTTGTAAATTGATATCAGCTTATTCAAATCTAAAGAGTGTAGATTATACTTCTAGATTCTGGATTTTATACTGTTGATTGGCGTGAAATATACATGTACGTTCATGCACATGTTTATGTAGTAAAGAATGTCACGCATGTAGAATGTACCTGTGTACGATTGATTCTTGTTACGATGTTGTAGAGCTTTATTGCTTTTGAATTTTTAAACTCTGGGTAGAAGTGAGAAAATTACCATTTTAAGCAAATTGACAATTAAATTTTGCATGTATACCCGTAATGTTGGTTTCACCTGAGTTTTGTTCCGTTATTATCCTTCATGAAAATAATAGGTACACGTGGCTAGATCAAAGCAGTAGTAGGTCTTAATATTACGATCTTAAATGATTTTGTTCTCCCGATATTGGCTTGGATAATTATAGAATAAAAAATAAACTCTGGCAGATTGAATTTTGATTAAAGAATAATGTCAACTGACATGATAATTTCTGTGGAACAAGGGGGTTATTTATATTTGGTCTTTCCTATCCCCCTCGTTTCTGTCCAAGCCTTCATAAAGTATGTGGGAAATCAGTTGCGCTTCCGTTTGAATTTATTTCAGCTTACATTTGATGTGAATCATTCAAAAACTTACATAAATCATTCATGAATGATTTTGCCGCAAGGGAATACAATTGAAACCATTCAATTCCATACTAGAGCAACGATAATCGTTGTCATTTCAAACACTGCGTCCTTTCGCTGTCAAATTCGCCTCCATGATAAACAATTAGTTCAGCGCATGCGTCAATTCATTTTGTAAAACAACTAGTAAATCGCACAAAAATCTAACTTTTTCAGTTTATTTCTCATTACACGCATCGCATTTCATTTCTGTGAATGGACTTATTCTTCTGAATATGAAAATGATGAATTACTGGAAACAAAACGCAGTATTAAGTCTTCCCTGGAAGACATGTGTCGCCTGCTAGTTCATTCTATATGTAATATATCACGTATAATGTTGAGAAAGTAAATTATTGAAATGGTTTTTGTCACTAAACAGGAAGTTGATAAGCGACAGATTCGAAAATGTCTTACACAATACAGTTGGCCACACTGATGCTCTGTGCCAAATATCAGGGAGTTGCCCCATGTGGTTCTTGAGAAAACTGTGACAGAAATTTTTTTGCTGTAAAAAATTCTAAGTCCCGGCAAACAGGAAGTTGATAAGCGACAGATTCGAAAATGTCTTACACAATACAGTTGGCCACAGTGATGCTCTGTGCCAAATATCAGGAAGTTGCCCCATGTGGTTCTTGAGAAAATTGTGACAGAATTTTTTTTGCTGTAAAAAATTCTAAGTCCCGGAAAACAGGAAGTTGATAAGCGACAGATTCGAAAATGTCTTACACAATACAGTTGGCCACAGTGATGCTCTGTGCCAAATATCAGGGAGTTGCTCCATGTGGTTCTTGAGAAAACTGTGACAGAAATTTTTTTGCTGTAAAAAATTCTAAGTCCCGGCAAACAGGAAGTTGATAAGCGACAGATTCGAAAATGTCTTACACAATACAGTTGGCCACAGTGATGCTCTGTGCCAAATATCAGGGAGTTGCCCCATGTGGTTCTTGAGAAAACTGTGACAGAATTTTTTTGTGACGCCGCCGCCGCCAGACGACGACGCAAGGTGATCCCTATATGTCGCCACTGCGTAACGCAGGCGACACAATAAGTAAAAATATAATTGGGAATAAGAAATATTAAAAGACCATTCAAAGTGCGCAGTGTGCACTGCATTCCTGAAATGGGATTAAATATCATATTAAAGGAACTACATCTCGTGTGTCTATTTTCTCCCCTTTTATATTCATTCATTTTTATTTTCATATTTTATTATTATTATATTTATTCATTACACCTTCCCTTTTTAGGGAATTTCATATCATGAATTGAAAAACAACAAATCTATGACAGAACAACAAACCTGTGACAGAAGAAATTTAAACTGCAAATCAGTAAAGGTGATTAATTTCAGTCTATCTACTTAACATTCATTGGGGGATCTCGATGGGGGAGGGGGTTGCAAGGGCTGCAATCCCCCTTTCGATTTTGTCCAGAGTGGGAGAGAGAGAGTTTATTTATGCGGGAAAATGAGTTTCAATCGCCCACATCTCTCCAACACGAGGTCAGCGCTTGGAAACAGAAGTAGTCAGTCATAGATTCAGTTGATGCCAAGTGGAATGCTTGTCGGAATTCAATAAAGATATTTTCCAACCTGCAGAAATTATAATTTTTCATAGGCTGCACCTTACCCATTACCAACTGCAAAGCAGAAAGGTCCTTTTCATTTCAACACGTACTTGTAAAGATGTACTTACGTTCCACAATGGGCAAGGAAAGACTTTCTGGAGTGGCATTAATGAATGATTACCCCCAATATCAAAATGGACATTAATTATCTAACAAAGAGATTCATTCACATGCATCCAAAAAGAATCAATTGAACTCTTTTGGGGAAAATGTCAAATGATCAATGCCGGATCAAAATTTAATTTTAAATATTTATGGGGGAGGGGTTCAAAACTCCTGCAAGTTTATGCAATCCGACATTGATATTCATGATTATAATAATCATAAAATTTTTTGATGAAGACTAAGTGAATTAAGTTTTTTGTCAGACATTGAACATTTATCAATGAACATTGTAAATACCTTTGTCATTTTTAATTATTTTTTAAAGGATGTTTTAATCGGTAACTAACTTATAAAACTGCATGCATACGATAAAATAAGTACACTGTATAAAACACATAAATTATCATGGTATCAACAACAGTCAACAAATCCTTTGGTACACTCCCCCCCCCCCCCCCCCCTTTGAAAATCAAGACCAGCGCCTGATATTATGGTTGAGATCAATCAAACATTATTCAATCACATATATTTCAACACTTCTGGTTTGTTTTGGGGTTGTTTTTTTTTATTTGGTTTTTTTTTCATTTTTTTTTTATTTTTTGTTGTTTCTTTGTGTGTGTGTGTGTGTGTGTGTGTTTTTATTTATTTATTTTTAAAAAAAAAAAAAAATCTTTTTTTGCTTTTGTTTTGTTACAACAATGACATTTTTCAAAACAAACAGCACAGCAAATACAATATGCGCATTACATTTGAATTACATTTTCTTTTATTTTCCATTCCATCAAACACTAAATTAGAATAATTTATGTAACAACATCCTTTTTATCTATATTGTTTTCTGTATTTTCATATTCAGAAAAATATGTCCATTCACAAAAATACGATGCGTGTGATGAAAAAATAAACTGAAAAAGTTAGATTTTTGTGCGATTTACTGAAGTAAGGCATTTCACCTCTCATGGGCCTCTAGCTGTTTTACAAAATGAGGTTTCCACAGAAATTACTGACATGATAAACACAAAATTCTTAAATCAACTTTGGATGATGAAGATTGTTTTTACAGACCGCTGAACCCGTGAATCGTGACAGATGGAAATCACCTGCCTCTTTAAGAATTAAAAGCGTGTTTGAAGTGTAAATGATTATGTTAGTTACTAATGATTTATTTATTTATAGTTACATATAGTGCTTCATTATTTGTTTTAGTGCATACGGTACAATTTTGTATATTTATTTGTAGTGCTAATATACATATACAATGTAAGCTGCACATGTATATTTCAATTCTAGTGCTTTGAAATGCATGTAAATATTAACATTTTCATAATTTATTTACTAATTAATGCATTGCAAATTGTTAAATCCAATGATAGAATGTATTTGATTCACTACGCATCAATAGAGTAAGCATATTGGTTACTTATGTGAGGATAAAAAAATATGCGATTCAGTTATCCAGACGCTTCATTTATCCGGACGATTTTGCTGGGAACCAAAATGTCCGGATTAACGAGGCTCCACTGTATGTCTATTTTGATGGCTGGAAAATTCCCAGGGAAATGAAAGGAGAATGCAAATATAAGAAATAAGGCAAAGTATGCCTGAATGACATGTATTTTCAAAAATGAAATTTATTTCCTATGTGTACATGCTATAGTTGTTGCATCTTTCAAGATGCTCAATGAATATGAAAAGAATCCATCCTTTATATCAAATTTATAAAATGGTTTCATAAAAAGAGAGATGTATAGTAATTAAGATGGTGTATTTTCATGGATATATATCTTCTCTTAAGTTGCAAATACTGAATATAGTCCTTTAGAAACTTACTTGAAGCACTCTCTGCAGGAATTGTCCCTTCTTTGGATATTTTGATCTCGCCTTTCCGTACAGCAGTGCGACTTAGCTCTTCATCACCTTTTTTGAGGAATGGTAAATTCTCCTTGTGATACTTTCCACTTAAACTCTCAGTCCCTTCTCCAGGTTTTTCCAAAATCTTGGAAAGTCCTGTGTCTGTTTTATGTTCCTCCTCATTACGTAGTTCAGAAATGCCTGGTGCTATAAAATTTCACTATCAAAACCTAGTTCATAAAATGATTGGTGTTTTAAATTTCACTTTTAAAACTTAGTTCACAAAATGCTTGGTGATAAATTTCACTATGGGAACCTAGTACAAATATAAATTTCACTATTAAAACCTAGTACAGAAATGCTCAGTGATATAAATTTCACTATAAGAATCCATAATTCAGAAACGTTTGGTGATTTAAATTTTATTATAAGAACCTAGTTCAGAAATGCTTGGTGCCATTTAGCTGTAGCTGCAGATCCACCCCTTATAAAAACCTTCGATTTACAGCACACAGAAAGCTGCACATAGTTGAGGCCTTATATCGTTGTATTCTTGTGTTGCTGTCTCATAAATATAATATAAAAAATTTCCTACTACACTTGTGTCCAAACATACCTTCAAATATTCATTAAAGCCCCATACGACCCGAAAACTCACAGCTTCAAATGATTTCATTTGTTGACGTAGCCATGTTAGGTAGCCGGTCAATTCGAACCCTGTTGTTATTGGTATCTATTCATAATATTCATTATAAGTTTTGTATTTGCTCTCCATTTATTATGAACACAAATAATCAATAAAAATTAAAAAAAATATGGTTTATCTATGGGTAAAATAAGCTTTGATTATTGAAAATGCTACAAAAGCCTATTATGGTCCCTAACACTCGTATGGCAGGGATGGGGACTGAACCAGACTAATAAAAGCCGCATTGTCATCAGTTTACCTATTTGCATATTTATTATCTAACCAAACTGGAATGATACATTATTTAAAATATCTGACTAAAATATTTGTGGGGATATTATCTCACATCTAGACATTCTTGTGCAAGTATGGAAATGAATCGGGATTTGAATTGACTGGCTACTCAACATGGCTACTTCAACGATGGAAATCATGAAAAGTTGTGAGTTTTCGGATAGTATAGGGGCTTAAATGAATATTTGAAGGTATGTTTGGACACAAGTAAAGTAGGAAAATATGTCAGGAATATTTTTAATATCAAATCTATGAGACTGCAACACAAGAATACAACGATATCAGACCTCAACCATGCACAGCTTTTTGTGCGCCGTAAATCGAAGGTTTTTATAAGGGGTGGATCTGTAGCTCTCTGATCTGTCAATATTTTCTCAGAGAGCATCAGTTCTGCAGCTACTTTAGCTAGATAATTCTAGCTCTCCAGGAAAAAACAGAGGTTGTTTCTGGTCTACCATGTAGTTTTCCTCAGAGTAGCTTGGTGTAATAAAATTTACTATGGCCTAAAGAATTTTCTTACTTGGTTCTCGGACCCACCTGTATTTGTTTAAACACTGCATATTTAAAATTTTTATCGTTAAATTAATAAAATAAAATTTATTCCATGTGATCTTCTGATGCCCCCCCCCCCCAATCCAGAATCCCCAACCACATTCTAGATACTGTACTATCATTAGTAAAACATTTGACTAAATATGGGTCATCAAGACATTCGAGTAGACAGTTAAAATTTTGCGATGGCTGGCAAGGTTATGTAGTTCAAAATATTTCATCACGATGGTGTTAAACAAGAGGTACTGTGAGCAATGCTCACTAAGAATACCCCCCCACTTACCCCAATCTCCCAAAGGGTGTTGGTAATAGGTATAAACTACCTCTTTTCTGAGTGTAAAAAACAAATGGCATGACAAACCGAACCATATTGCTACTTCGATGTCCAGTGCGCGTGACCTTCGACCTTTTGACCCCAAAATCGATTGGGAACATCTTCATCCCATGGGTAGTCCATATATATGATATGGTGACGGTAGGTGGAAAGGATAATGCTTTAGAGCCCGGAAACCATTGCGTCTACAGACAGACGGACGGACGGACAGACAGACGGTCAACCCGATTCCAGTATACCCCCCCCACACAACTTGTTGCGGGGGGTATAAAAACACAATAATAATTCTGCCATGGCACATTATGGGAGATTTTTCCAATGCTTGCTCTATGCTAAAATTGTTTTAAAAGTTGTGAGTTTTGAAATTTGTATAAAAAAAATTCCTCATTTGTTTTTTAATAGACAAAAAGAAAAGAAAAAACCTTCATCTATTTTCAACAAAATTGGCCTGAGAACCAAGTACTTAATCTTTTTAGGCCTATCAAACTTAGTTCAAAAATGCTTGGAGCAATAAAGTCTCACTGTTCAGAAATGCTTGATACCATAGATTTCACTCCTATCAACCCTTCATGTAGTTCAGAAAAGCTACTGGTACTATACAATTTCACTCTCGAACCTAACTCAGAAAGGCTTTAATGCTATAAACCTAGTTCAGATATGTTTGTTGCCATAAAATTTTACTATTATAATGTCTAGTTCATGTACTACAAAATTTCTCAATCAGAACCACATTGAGAAATACTTGGTATTATAAAATTTCACTATTAAAATCTAGCCAAGAAAAGCTTGGTGCTACCAGTATTATTTTCACTATTAAAACCTAGTTTAGAACTGCTATAAAAGTATTACAACATTTCACTATCCTATTAGGTGCTATGAAATTTTGCTATTAAAACCTAGTTCAAAACAAGAGGCCCATGGGCCACAATGCTCACTAAGTCACCTTGGCCCAGCTATCATCACTCTTCAGAATTTTTTTTAAAAATATTTACCCTCTATATAATTCTAATACACATTTTGACCTATTATAACACCAACTTAGCCCCATTGAATTGTGACTTAACAATACTTGATACAAACTTTTTTTCAAAAGTGATGAAAATGGAAACTAAAGAACAAAGTACGCTTGTATACATAAAAAGGCCTAAAAAATTTCTTTCTATAAAATGTGTCTGGAATTAACCTTAATCAGCGTTTTAAGAAAGTAAAATATATGCCAGGTATACTATGTCAACAAAATCAGAATGATATTCCTAATACTTATCATTTCCATTAGTGGAACTCTTCAAATTAAAGGCGCGTAAAGTCGTGCTACCGGGACAACATAATGTAAACACATTACTTAGGCATACGTAATATACATTATGGTATCGAATACATATTATAACCGACTGCAAACCACAACACTGATTAAAATTCTAAAGTCAAATTTAGGAATTGAATATTCTTACAAGAAAACTGACGGACTTATTTAACTATGTGAGGGAGAGAAGCTACTAAATTTGCCAAATCTGACCGATATAAAGCATCAATCGCAAGAAGAACTGTGAAGGGAAAAACCTATATATGCACATCCAACACAAGAACTTTTCTTGTAATTAATGGGATTAATATGTTTTTAAAGTTATTCTGTCAGACTATGAAGACATTCTATTTTATCATACAATTAGGACAGGTTCATATGGCATGGACTTTGTAATCATACACGTACACCCCCCCCCCCTTCAATTCCCATATTTTAGAACAAGTTATATATATTCCAAACTGCATTTTTTGTTAGACGTTTATAACACTAATTAACACAACTAATGCGTTTCCAAACTGCATCGAAGCTATTTTGAAAATTACAAAATATTGATGGACTTAGGACAGAAAACATTGTTGTTTGGATTTTTTAAAATAGGTGTGGTGGAGTTTAAAAAACATGTAACATCTTTAATAAAATAGTGTTAGAATATTTAAAAAATGCAGTTTGACCAATGGTTATTTTATTTAAAAATACAACATATATTTTAACTCTTAAAAAAAGGGGGGGGGGTGCTATGAACGTTTTGTTTATGTCCCAGTAATCTCGCACTTTCTCGCGAGACTTGTGCATTTTCTTACCAATGACGCACAAGAGTCATCAAAGCGCGATAACTCTAACGAGCTGGTAATGAGAAGTATTGGATAGCATTTTGACATCATGAATTTCCCGCATTTTTTTCAAAATAAACCTGAAAACTGTCAAATTTCATACAATTCAGGAAAAGATGTGCGCATTTGTCGAGCATAATGAAAATGATATATATTGTGTATTATTGTAAGATGAAAAACATACTTGAATATGAATTTGCTCGACGCATGGGCTGTATGTTTTCTGAAAGGAAAACCACCTGAATTTGTGGATATTCTAATGGAAAATGGCATTTTTATGCCAACTTCTAGCTCTCGTCATATGACACAAATCATTTTGCTGATCAAACTGAGCGGATTTTGGGTTTGCTAATCCATTCATTATTTGAATGCCAGGGTTTGAGCTCCAAGTGAAATCATCAATATTTTGGGCCAAATGACTTTAGAAACTGTACCTACTTCTTTATGTTTTTATAGTAAAATGAATACAATTTAACATTTGGAATATAATTCATTTGCATTATTTCTAATTAAGTCCAAAACAGTGGGGGAAATATAGGAAGGAGAAATATGTTTCAAATTTTGAACATAATAAAAAAATTACAAAGTCAAATATTTTTTTAAGGAAGTTCATTATGTGTGTACAAAATAATAATGATAATAAGAAATCTTTAATCATTACATATATTCCCATGTGCTCAATCCTACCCCTGGGAGCAACAAATCAAAACAAAAAACCCAAAACTTGAATCTGTCCTTCCTCAGGATGATTGCATATCAATATGACTAATCACTGCTGTTCTTGGGATGAAGATTTTAAAGATACTTTCCTATATATAACCCCATGTAAACTTTTGATCCCCTATTGTAGCCTCCTCCTCTACTCCCGTGGCATATCTGAACAATTTTGAATCTCCACTCATTAAGGAAGCTTTCATGTAAGTTTTGTCTTTTCTGGTCCAGTGATCCTTGACAAATAGATTTTTAAATGATACCACATTTTCACTATTTCTTAATTATCTCCCATGCAAGGGGGTGTGGCCCGTCGATTAAACAATTTTAAATCACTAAAAACAAAGGATGCTTTAATATGACAAGTTTCGTTGAATTTGGCCCTGTTGTCTTGGAGAAGAAGTTGAAAATGTGTAAAGTTTACAGATGGACAGACAGATGGATTCAGGACAACAGGTGATCAGAAAAGCTCTCTTGAGCTTATAGCTCAGCTGGGCTAAAAGTACTTGCTGATCACAAACAATTTATTTGCATATCATAGAAACTTGAACACCCCAAAATATATCTAATATACTTTACAAATTCATTTGGAAAACATGTGAAGAACTCACCCTCCTTTTCCACTATTCTGTAAGTACATTCAAATAGTTCTCCCTCTTTCAGCTTTGTGGGTGATGTAGAGACCTTTCTACTGGCTGCAGTGCAAATGACATCATTAAGCAAAACATCTGAATATCAGACCAAGGCAAACTTACTATTTAGAAGTGTTATATATACTATTTAGAAGTGTTATATATACTATTTAGAAGTGTTATATATTAATGGCGCAATGAATACATCTTTCAAACTCTGAACAAGAGCAACGCCAACGTGGCATAATACGCCCGTAGATTTTGCTCAAGGAAAACATATTTTAGTGGGATTCATATTTTAGTGAAGTTAGCACTGTCCTCTGTGAGCTAATTCATTATGCTTGTATAAATGGATATAAAGATAAAAAGAGGGATAGCCTTAGAATGTGCTACTTCATAAATATGTTAACGGTTTGGTTTGTATCCTGCCCACAAGGTTTTCCTAATAAGTGATACGACCTTGACCTTTGACCTTGAAAAACAATAGGCACCTTCCTCTCATCATGATGATTAAATATACCAAGTTATAATATCCTGGAGCTTACGGTTCGGTTTGTATCCTGTCCACAAGGTTTTCCTAAAAAGTGATACTACGACCTTGACCTTGAAAAACAATAGGCATCTTCCTCTCATCATGGTGATCAAATATACCAAGTTATAATATCCAGGAGCTTACGGTTTGGTTTGTATCCTGCCCACAAGGTTTTCCTAATAAGTGATACTACGACCTTGACCTTTGACCTTGAAAAACAATAGGCATCTTTCTCTCATCATGGTGATCAAATATACCAAGTTATAATATCCTGGAGCTTACAGTTCAGTTTATATCCTGCCCACAAGGTTTTCCTAAAAAGTGATACTACCACCTTGACCTTTGACCTTGAAAAACAATAAGCATCTTTCTCTCATCATGGTGATCAAATATACCAAGTTATAATATCCTGAAGCTTACGGTTCGGTTTGTATCCTGCCCACAAGGTTTTCCTAAAAAGTGATACTACGACCTTGACCTTTGACCTTGAAAAACAATAGGCATCTTTCTCTCATCATGGTGATCAAATGTACCAAGTTGTAAAGTCCTAGAGCTTATGGTTCAGTCTGTATCCTGCCCACAAGGTCCGGACAGACGGACAGACAGACAGACGGACGACGCCATACCATAATACGTCCCGTCTTCGACGGGCATATAAAAATGGATGTTGTTGGTTTTTTGCAATAAAAAATGAAGATCAGAACTTCCAATGCTTCTCCATTGGCTGGAGGAATATTTCTAACTTTTTATAAGCGACCTTCATCTTAACCAAATGACCTTAGCTCAAGACGTGGTATCAGTTGATCATAAGCAACCTTTGTGCCAACTATGTGCTTCTTATAAAGTAATGCCCTGCAACAAATATTTCTCACCTTTTTTTTTTTTTACCCAGAATCGCAACCTTGGCTAAATAAACATAGTCTAGCATCATGACATATCACCAGGATATGAACAGTCCGTGTGGCGTATGAGATTAATATGCCTCTGTATTACAAAGTTAAAACTCTGCACTTTTTTTTCTACCGATGTCATTGAACCTTGGTTAAGGGTCATGGCATATCATCTGGTAATTCTTTGAGCCAAAACATGAGTTTCTTATTACAAAGCTTTTCCCTCTTTTTTAACAGCTGACCTTGATATATGACCTTATGCAAGGTTATGACACATTTTCTGTTTGAAAGCAACCTTTGTCCCACGTAGGTGTTTCCCTATCATTATCTTTCATCTAATTCGTCTATAAGATGTTCAGGAGAAATTTTTTTTATTTTGATAAACAATGCATTGTATTTAAAGTTTCAACCATGAAATTCAATTTTTTTTAACCTCAGATGACCAAACAACACAGATTAATAAAACACTCTCCAGTAAATAATATTTTTGTATAACATAATTATATATATGTGTTACATATAGTGTTTCTTATAACAATGGCAACATAAACACGGGTCGACAATAAGTTGTTAACTTTATATTTACCTTCTGGCATCTTCCGTTCCTCCTCCTGTTCTTTTTTCACTTCTAGTAAATGATCTAGAAAGTTCTTTCTCAAAGCTTTTTCTAATTGTAACACATATTCATCATTTCTAAAGACATATGTCAAAAATCCATTCATCCTTTCTCCTCTGGATTTTCCAGATGCAGGTAAGAAACTATCCATGACATCTTTTATATCATGTTTGTGGTTGTCAATAAAAGTCTGCAAAGTTTCCTGAATGATGTTTGTCTCAAGTTCTTCAACCACCCCTTTGTAATTTTGTAGAAGTATTTCCTT
This sequence comes from Ostrea edulis, assembly GCF_947568905.1. Classification (NCBI taxonomy): domain Eukaryota; kingdom Metazoa; phylum Mollusca; class Bivalvia; order Ostreida; family Ostreidae; genus Ostrea; species Ostrea edulis. The sequence goes on along the minus strand of NC_079165.1, from coordinate 55,095,849 downwards.
CACTTTTTCTGATAAAACAAAATATAAGACCTCAGATTTAATTTTTTTTTTAATTTTTTTTTTTTTTTTTTACATAAAATTCATTTTGAAGTTGGAACCTAAACCATTTGTATGAAAAGCATTTTATGAGATGAATTCTACATTGAGCATTACATCTGATTTTGAATCAGACAAATCACAATATATACACAAATCGCAACAGACATTTGATATCAAAAGACAAATATTTTTATTCTGTTATATCTTACAGTGTTTTACTCTATACTGGAATCAATTTATTAAAAACATGAGGCCTACGGGCCTTAATGGTCACCCGAGTACCATAGCCCACACATAGACCTGTCAGGGAGTCTCATATTTGCATTTAAGCCTCATTCTGGAGTCTTTTGTGCATAGCTTTATGATCTTTCTAAATATGTTTTCAATTCCCATTCAATTACAATAGAAGGAAAGATGAAGTTTGAAGCATTTAAATCAACCCTTATTCACTTCAACATCAGAAGAACAAAAGATTTCTTTTTTGTACATGAGCTGTAGTTGCTAGAACGTACATGTATGTTACACCAAATTTATTTTTTCTATAAGTATGAGATAGCATGTATGTATTTTTATGTATGATATGATTGAAATGGAAAAAAAATAAATAATAATAATAATTTTAAAAAACCATAGTGAATAATAATAATAATAATAATAACATTGTGAATAATAATAATAACATTGTGAGAAAAAGGAAGGGGTGGTGCCCCCCCCCCCCCAACTCCTTGTGTTCTAATTGTCTGGAAGGACAAAATTTTCAGTATGTATATATATATATATATATATATATATATATATATATATATATATATAGTTATATTCTGTTAATTTTGATTTTAAGATTGTATTTGCTGTTACATTTTACTATTTTCAAAGTGTGCAAAGAATAATTGTAACACTTGAAATTACCAAAATGGGGGTTTACGTATTCAAGAGACCATTTTGCAAAATATCTCTGGTCAACTATGGTAATTTTTTGTTTTTTTTTGTTAACCTTTCGATATAATTCTATATATTTTTAAAGAAACAATTCAGATTTTGAGAATTTTTCAAAATTGTGATATTTTGAGATTTTTTTTCCTGATAGATGTGAGCAGATTAAACAGCAATTGTGTATGTTTTCAATTGAATATATATCTTTAAAAATTCTCTCAGTAAATGAATATCTATTGGTTTTTATAAATAATAGCTTAATATGATGTGCTTTGGTGCATAAATTAATAAAACATGAGATCATGCATCTTTTTGCATTTGGGGTATATGTGCTCTGTAGCATTATACCGGTAGTATGAAAATAAACCCGAAAAGGTATGTCCAATATGGTTTTTTTTAGTTAGTATGAGTTGTTAAAAGTTATTTAAATGAAAAAAAAATTGATTGACGGAAATTTCTAATAGTATTTACCTACCTTAAGTTTTTCTCATACAAATGGTGGAGGAGAGAAGATTTTATAAGATTTACGACATCTTTTCTTTTTTGAATTTTTTAAAATCAAATCTTTTATTTTAATGGTTTTAGCACATGCCTCTTAAGCCCTAAGGAGGCAGAGACCATGAAATTCAATTTTTGTTCCCCATGATCCATAGATGTTACATACCAAAACTGGTTGAAATTGGTTCAGCTGTTTTGAAAGTTTAAAACCAACGCACGACAAATGACTATTACTGAACAACAAACAACAATGGACAAAAATAGATAGCACTATTGTCAACTGAATGACTGTTTTCCTATATATCCCCATGTAAAACTTTGATCCCCTATTATGGGCCCACCCTACCCCCCGATGGCCATGATTTGAACAATTTTGAATCTATAACCAAAATGAAGCTTTCACTTTCATGTTAAGTTTTGTCTTTTCTTAAGAAGAAAACTTTCTAAAGATACCACCATATTTTCACTATTTCTTAATTATCTCCACTTTGAAAAGGGCTTGGCCCTTAATTTCAGCTATTTTAAATTCCCTTTACCCAAGGATGCTTTATGGCAATTTTGGTTGAAATTGGCCTTGTGGTTCTGGACGCCGTTTCATCAAACATCGTAACTAGTTGTGTAACCTTAGTTTGGCGTAACTTTCTGACTAGACTAAATATTTTACGCAAGTCCGTTTCATCAAATGGCGTAAGATTGGAATTTACGCAAGTTTTCTACTAACTAGTAGAAACACTACGTCAGGTCGAACCCTTACGTAAGTACCTACTACTAAGCAAAATGTTAGCTGTTTGTAGATATATATGGAATTTTTACCGACGAGCTTTGCGTCGTGATCGATTTTTTCAAGACAGGATGCTTTTAGATGTTTACAACGATAAATATGCAAGGCCATAATGGTTACTTCCCTTTGAAAACTAGTAAATTTATGGCTTGCCTTTACTGTATAATTATTTTTCACAAGTGTCTATCTGTACATGAATGATGAATGTGCAGTGTTATTCCCAAATCCCTTTGTAAAGTAGTCCACCGTAAAGGGAAATGTAGGCTAAAATTTATAAATCTCTTCAAAACTTTCGATCTGACTAACTTGGAACAAATGGTTAGCGAGCCCGATTCGATTCAATCTCTGTCGTATGGTGGGTGGATTTACGGGAGTGTAATGTATATTTCATGAACAGTTATTTCAAGATCTACTATTTTCCATTGTATATCTTAAATCTTGAAAAAATATCCCGTCATAAGAGATACATCATATAACTATATTATGTATCTACTAAGACGGGATTTTTTGGGAAGATTTTTAAAATATCAATAATAAAGTTCTTCCAAATAAAAAAAAAAGTCTTCGTAACAGTTCAAATGATACTTGACGAATTTCGATGATAAGTGATGTGAGGATAATCCGTACAGATATATATTTTATGTTATCAAATAAAGAAAAACATCTATACATGTACATGTATATCAGGCACGAATCGGAGTGAAGGGGGGGGGGGGTGTCACCCTGCGTTGCTACTCCACTTTTTTAACAATACGAGTTTTTAAAATTTTGTACTGCAAGTGAATGAGAGGAAATTATGAATAAAAACTATTTAGCGAGGTATGATCATGAGCATTAATAGAAGAAGTCTACACACATGATGTTTGTAGGAAAATGTTTTGAGGCACTCATAATAGAAGACTCTAGCACCCCCACGATTGAAGAAAATGAAACCTGAGAGAGAAAAAAATTGTGGAAATCACTGCAAAAGATTATTTGAAAAGCCAACACATCTGATTTATGTTCCAGCTGCAACAACCCCCCCCCCCCCCCCCCCAGTCACTTTGCAGTGATATGTTTGATTTAGTATGCAGTGCCCAAATAGTATGGTATAGGAAAATGTTACTGCCTCTGCCAACACGGCTATCTCTGTCTCCTCCCAATTACGCTTGTACATTTTCTTTGCGTTCTTTTCATTCATTATTTTGGTCCAGACGACAAGTGAAAAAAACGAAAGTATGATGTACGCATGCTCAGGACGCGGTAACTAAGCACGTAAGCTTAGTTGAAAACTTAGTCGAGTAGTAACGTACGCATGTATTTATGTCGTTTCGTGAAACACGGTTTGCGCTAAACTAAGATTATACGTAACTAGATTTACGTAGTCGGCGTAAGACTTAGTTAGTTGAAAATTTACACTTATTGATGAAACGGTGTCCTGGAGAAGTAAAAAATGTGTAAAGTTTACAGATGGATGGACAGATGGAAAAGAAGTGAGCTTAGGGGAGCTCCTTTTTTTTTTATGGTGCATGCCTTTTATTTTTTGTAAATTTTCATATCCCCATATTTCCATCTGTAAATCAAAACTGGTGAAATAACTTAATCAAACAGATATTAAACTGACATCTATTTTTTTTTTTTTATCTCCATACATTGCTCATTTATGTGTTTTTAAGCTTTGCAAAAAGAACCTGACCTAGAAAATACAAAGCCAAGGTATTTAATTCTTTCACATTTTTCATAAGCTGCAGAACTTAGCTCTCTGGGGAAAAATGGGACATACCATGGTGTATGTCCCATATTTCCCCCAGAGATCTACAGTTCTCCAGCTAATTTTCAAGAACATCTCTGTTGTAATGAAAACACCTCTTCAATATAGGATCTTTTGGGGAAAAAAATTAAAGAGGGTGTTGCACCGAAGCGGGAATTTTCCCTAATTGAAGCTCCGTGCCAGCATTCGTGAAGTAGAACTGACCTTCATTCATATTTATACTCATTGCGTATTTGCCATTTAAATACCTGAAGGATTCCCCAGTACTAGGGACAAACCTAATACATTTTATGTGTCGATACATTGTACATGTACACTGTAGTCTAAAGATAATTTTTGAAATCGTGAAAATTAAATTGTCTTCTTTTTTTCCTGAGTATCAGATACAATGTATACGGTTACATGTTACGAGTGTATCAAATATTTAATACTCTATACTACTACAGTCCAAAAGCTCTTATACTCGTATGTATTATTTCCTACAACCAAAATTGGCAACTGTACATGACTCTAGACACAAAACAAAATATGGGAAGTTTAATACGCATTAATAAAGTTCAACATTATTCGAAGTACATGCACCTGTAAAAATTGATTCAACATAGCAATTTGCTACTGGAATACATATAAACTCAAACTGTTTAATGGTTATTTACCTTGTTTGGCCTTAAAGTGTTTCTTCCAAAGCTTTGCAAAGTTCACAATGGTTTTTCGTAAAGGCACCATGCCTTTGTCAACAACTTTCATTCAGAAAAACATACAAGTTCTCGTTAGCAGCCTTGACTATTAAAACACAGGTACTGCATGCTGTATTCGGCGTGTTTGTTGAGAGTCCTATTCACAAACTAAGGAAGCTTAATTCAAACTCGGCACATGGTAATAAACAGAGATTTGACATGACACATTTATAAAAACTAGAAGTGTGTTTCAATTAGGAAAAAAATCTAGATGGAATACGTAATATGAAAAATAAATGTGTTGGTGGGGGAGTCGAACCCGGTCGTTTGAAAAATAGAAAACATCTTTACATATAAGAGTCGACGACCTTATCCACTCAACCATGCAGTAGACCATACATAACTAAGGAAAATTAACGTACAGGTGAAGTTGAAAATAATACTAGTGAAGTCGTTTTGATTTTTTTTAGATTTACAAAAAATGCCCTCGTGAAACAAAATTTCAAAGCAACAGTTTTTTTTAAGGAAAACTCGAAGAACATGTTCATGTTAAATTTATTTTGTTTCACGGAGGCAATTTTTCTGAAATTCGGGGATACCCCTCCATTTTAATGCTAAAAATCATATAAATCGCTTATTGCTTGATTTAAACTCGAAATATCTTGGCTAATTTTGTCAATACACGTCTTTTAAACTTATTTTCCAAAATTATTGAATCAAGACATACGTTCCAATTGGTTTCATCATATATTTGAATAACTTAAATTTTTCAATCTTTCATGCAACACCTTTAGGGAAATTAACATGAGACGTGCAACACCTTCTTTAGTATTTACATTAACAATACATTTCCACTCTATACACTATGTATGAAATGCATCCAATAAGTGTTTTAAATCTTCATCAGAATTTGTCAAAATAATTGTATCATCTGCATACAATAGAATTAAAAGTTTCAGAAATATCATGAATTCTTCTTCAATTGATTTAGTTATACTTTGTAGGCCAGCTATGCCTTTCTCTTGTAAAAATATACCTATTAAGTCATAATAGAATTAAAAGTTTCAAAAATATCATGAATTCTTCTTCAATTGATTGAGTTATACTTTGTAGGCCAGCTATGCCTTTCTCTTGTAAAAATATACCTATTAAGTCATTAATGTATGATGAGAACAAAACAGGAGATACATTTTCGCCTTGTCTTACTCCAAAACTGGATGTACAAGATTCAATTGTCATGTCATTCATCTTAATCATTGATTTGATCCCTCATTAAATGTTTCTTCTATAAGTAAAAGATGTCTCTGAGTAAAGAAGATTTTCAAAGATTGCATATACCACACCCCCCCCCCCCCCCCCCAACACACTCTAGCCAGATCCCCTGACATATGGGCCATAAATTTAACAATTTTGGAAGAAGCTCCTCTTTTCATTACAACTAATATGTTGTACGGTGTGACCTTTGAGACGAGCAAAGCCCATTAAAATCTTGCAACACGACTTATAGACATTTTATCCGCCTCTTCATCTAACGCGGGAAATATAACGTGGTGGATGTAAACAGTTATATTGTGACGTCATATTAGCTGCAATGTTTTTTTCTTTTCTCAAACCAAGCAAAAACAAAATGTTTGAAGCTATGAGAAAGCTTATCTGGAATTTAAAAACGTTTATGGTACTTTCTAAACAATCTAATTATTTTAATTACGGGTTTGTCAATGAAGTATACCGCAGTGACGGCGACATTTTTCCAGAAGCATTATGGGTAATACTCATCTTTTTTCAGCTGAAGAAGAGTAAATCACGTGACTCATGTGTAATCATTGGAGCGAGCTCGTCGCGTACTCAGTTTTGGTAGTTTGATGTCAAGTAGTCCAAAATAAGGTTTTCAATGAAATAACACACACTAGCTATGTGGACTATTAAACCCACTGCAGCACCAGAACCCTGACCATGGCACCATACATTTCATAATTTTAGTAAAATCTTAATTCTCTTCATATTATTATTATATACTCAGTTTCATCGTTTGACTTCCAGAAATAATGCATTTTCACTATATGAACTATAAAACCCTTGTCCTAGCACCAGAGCTCCTGTTTCAAGGGCAACAAAATTCATAATTTGCTCATCACCACTATACACATGATATAATGAGTAAAAAAGATTTTTAAAGTTTTCAGGTTTTGACCCCATCCCTCAGGCCCTAGGGATGCAGTGACCATGAAATTCACAATTTTAGTTTCCTTTACTCCAAAAATGTTCCATACTAGACCTGATGAAAAACTGCCTTGTACTTACTGAGAAGAACTTCATTAAGTACAAATGTTAACACACGACGGACAACTACCGATCACAATAGGTCACCTAAGTGACTAATGTGATCTAGTAAAAATTTATTTCCTTCTAATCAAGCATAGAGGAAGTCAGCACCTCACTAATGCTCCCATTTTATGTACAAGTAATCATGACACTATGTGACTCTGTTCACTATTTTTGTTGAAGACATTTTTCTATTGGTTGCTGAAAAGCATCTTTTGCCATAATGTCTCATGATAAACCTTATCCTTCTACAAGAAAATCAAATTTACTTCCTTCATTTTTTGGCATTAGAGGGAACCTGAAGATTTCTGAAAAGTGATGCAAACTGTTTGACATACAACTCATACTTGTCCAGTATAAAGATTTCTTTTAAAATATTGATATACCTGCTTGTTTATGAATATCTTGGTCTCTTTCTGTAGCTTGAACCATATCTATGAGGTCTTTTTGTCCAGCAGACTTCAAGTACTCCAAAAAGGATTTCAAAATTGTACCGTCTGGAAAGTTTCTTATTTTATCAAGCAATTTTTCTCCTCTTCTTTTTCTACCTCTTTCTTGTTCAATATCTATCTGGTCCTTTTCAGAGAAATGCTTTTTTCTGATAAGGAACGATATCAACTGTGATGGCTCCAATTCATCAATAAGATTGCTTTTGTTTTCCCGTATCTTCCTTCTCATGATATCATCAGGTTTCTGTGAGCGATCAACTAAAAAACAATATGCATGCATGTATAGCATTGAGTTATAATTTTTGTTAGACAAGATGGCATCAATCCAATACTTAGTAATTCTGCATGATTTCAATAATCTTGATATTCAGATGAGTAACAAAAGTTACCTTTATCCTTGGGGCTCAATTCCTTTTTGGAAATTTTTACTGTAACTTCAACAGTTTTTAACAGTTTGTCTAACTTCACATTGGCCAGTAATTTTTCCACCACAGACTGTACAATACGTCCATCTTTACCAAGAAACCTGTGAAGCGCAGTGTCTGTCAGAGGGCTGAGGTGAATGATGACAGAGCCAGTCGTCGCTTCCTTCACTGCCATATGTGTAATGTCCACCACCTCTATTTTCATTTTGGGGTCATTGTTTATCACTCTTACAACTTTGTCGATCTCTGAATCGGGGTTATTTTTCTCTTCTATCTTCATTTTTAGGTCAATACGACCTATCGGTCCTACAGGGATAACAATATAAAGTCTAACTAATTTGTGCTAAGGTATACACAAATGCATGATTTGCCCAGTGCATAACATTGGTTGGAAAACATGCATATATTCACACTATGCAAATTTACAGATAAATGATATGAAAAACATTAAATTTTAAAAAACTCTCACTTTCTATAGTAAGAAACAAAGGAAAGACATACCTAATGTCATCAGTTGTGAAACTCCTTTATCTGCAATGACATGGATTTCCGAGCTTGATGAAGCTGGAAAAGAAGAGTAATGTTTAACAAGAGGTCCATGGGCATTGATGGTTACCCCAAGTACCTTTAATATAACAATTAAATCAAACAGAAATGTTGTTCATTGTTGGTAGGTGCACAAAGCACAAGATATTTTTGAAAAGCATTGAAGAGCAAGGGTCTTTCATCTGGCAATGAAGACCTTCTTTTTCTTTCTAGCCAGAGGTGTTAATAAATCATCAACCTTTTTTTTCCCATCAATTTTTGCACCCATCCCCAATAATTTCAGATATGCATTTGGTAATCACACTCCCAGGGTAGTCATTTTTAACAACATTAAGATTCATTTTTTTGCACCTGATGACCCCAACCCAGCCACAGAGTGACTGTTCCCCAAATAATGATCTTCAATGCTTTTCAAAAATATCTCGTGTTATAACCATCTATTTATTCCAACCAGAGTACCGGAAATGTTCATACATATGTCACAAGTTTTCATTGGGGAGTTTGTTTTAATCTATGACACTGATTAACAAACATGGCAAAAATGCAGTAAGTTGTAGAACTTAACTTAACTTAAGGTGGCATCAGCCATCATCAACCTGTGACATACTAATTCTTTTGCATCATATGAATAAAGGGTCCTAGCTTAAAAACTCTGAGGAGGTAGACAGACAAATCAAGAGCTCTGTGTGTAAAATATTTTTCAAAAATCGATTCAAGAACAGAAATGGCTGGGTTACTTTCAAATGTTATCTATCTCAGCAGTACAAGACATACTGAAAAAAAAGATATCAAATGTAGAATTTTTCAAAAAAGTGGAAGCACTTTTAAAATGTCACATGCATATCTTCAATGTTGTTTTTAAGAGCTTGTCTACGAGAAAACCATGCAAAATGTGATGGAAGCAAGGTTGTCGGATCAACAACATATTTTGAGTGTAATAAAGTACATCAATATCAAATACTTTGGCATATTTTTTTGGGGGGTGTAGTCACTGGATAGGGATTTGCAGCCATGTTACTAAACATAGCACTTTTGTTCTGACAAAAGGGTAAAATTATGTATATTTTACCCTTTCTATTTAAAAATTCTAACAGGTTATTGAAAATGGATTTTTAAAAATTAACACAGTTTGGAAAACAACTGGATATACATATTCATATTGTTTAGTGGGACTCTAAAATTTTACTTCCGTTTAAGTGCACAAAGGTCACAAATTTGGCACGATTCCAGATTTTGATAAATTGCAGAAAATTATAAACTTTTGAATCAACTAGTAGTAAAAAAGTAACGCTTTGATTTATTCAAAATTACTTTCATCTTATAGAGAAGTATATTTACGACATATCAAAAATCTGTCTTTGGACTCTCGATTATAGTAAATATATTAATACTTCAAGTTGGGCATTTTTTCCTGCTTGTAGAGCTTTTATTCTGGTAGCCACCTAAACCTGTTTGTCATGCATGGTCCTTGTTATCTTATCAATAATTTTATGATTTCACATCAGATGACCAGAAGTATGTATCAATCATTTTTTGTTGCTATGTATGGGTACTGGTTGCCATGGTGACAGATTGCAAAATTTGAAGAAAAAAAATAACGTTTTTAAAAAAATAATATGCATCGTATGAATAGTTGTAATTTAACAAAATTGATATTTGTGTACTTTTAAAATGCCATTTTTAAAAACAAATTTCATGCCAATTTATATTATGCTATATATAATAAATTCTTTATTTAGCAGGATAGCACAATTAGTACAAATGACTAGTTTACATTGTGGTCCTACAGAGACTTAAATATACATGTACCCAAAGTAATTGGATCATATTTCTTCATAGATTTGCTTTTCCCATGCATACAATAAGGATAATTTTTTTTTAAAATCTGACTGGTTATTGAAAACATTCTGAAATAATCAAACTCAATCGTAAATACTAAGCCAGACAGCAATGTAACTTTTGAAAAGTTGTATGAGAGTCACAATATTGATATTCTAAAACAAATAAAATTGTTGCCATAGTAACATTTAGACCAATTTAAAGACTGACGTGCTTTAAGTTCAAAGGTGAAACTTGTGTGAAGACAGAACTTAATAAATATCCAGAGTATAAAAATACCCCAAATCTTTATCTTTTCCTCGGGACAGTTAACACGTCATATGAAGTTGTCAGGTACCGTACAATATATTAGATAAAAAGTACTATGTGGTTAGGAATTTTTAGATGTCATCAATCTTTAACAAATGAAGTACCCAGAAAAAAAATGAGCAGCAACCCTTAAACAATTAAATAACATGTTTAATATGTACATATAAACAAGAGTTGTCAGATGACTGTACCTAACCGTTTATTCAAAAGGTTAAAAGTTTTTGAAAAATAGGTCAAAGTCCAAGGTCGACGTTGATAGTTCTGGTAACATAAGAAATGGCATCTATGTTTGAAACATCAAAGCTCTATCACTCTTGGTTCAAAAGATATAACCAAGATAAAGTTTTTGAACAGTACATCAAAGTTCAAGGCAAAGGTCGTTAGGTCAAATGTCTTATACCAAAAAAAAAAGGTCTCTTCATGAGGCATCTATATATGTAAAATATCAAAGCCTTATCCCTATTGGTTCAAAAGACATAGCCCAGGATGAAGTTTTTAAAAAAAAATAGGTCAGGGTCACAAGGTCGAAAGTCTTGGTACCACATCAAAGGTCTCTTCAAGGGGAATCAATAAGGGAAATATCAAAACCGTACCCCCCTTGGTTTAGAAGATATAACCCAGGTTAAAGTGTTTCTTAAAGTGGCGCGACGCCAACACTGGGGTCATTACAATACATGTAACTCTCCGGATAGTCGTCCTGGTGAGCTAAAAAGAATGTGCATGCTCTTTTCTTGTCTTTCTTTTGTTTTTTATTCTTACATGTAGTGTATTATTCTACATTCTAAATCCATGCGAAAGGGTTCGAAGCAGCCATATTCAATACCGGAAATTAATGATTATAAACATTAAATTGAGAGGAGAGGGATGGTAATGGTAAAATGCTCTTAGATAGTGAATGATCTTGTTAAAATCATAAAATAATCAATACTGTTGAATATATCTAAATACAGAAATATTCTTTGCATTTGCACTCCACTCCTAACACCATTACACATACAAATGAAATATAGCTTAAATACTAACTGACAGTAATCACATAAATTGCACCAAAGATGAAAGTCAGATAATAATAACGTCCGAATTCGCACAAAAGTAAAGAAGCTCGCTTGTAATAATTGGAAATATAATTTGTAATGAAAGGTATTGTTTATACCTGACCCGACTGGTATAGTCTGTCCTGTCTAAACACATGCAGTGTAGCTAGGTGGAGAGGCCCCGTAGTTGTCACTCGATCGTCACCAGGGCGGAGGGAGTGGGTGGGTGGTAAAGTTTTTATAGAACCCCCAACCTCCCTAAAAAACACAACCCGAAGCTCAAAATCCTTGATAATGATAATAATGGGGGGGGGGGGGGTGTTCCAAGGATTTAATTCATCAGTTCAAGCTTCCATTTCAATTGTTTATTGATTGCCATAAAAAAGTAGAGGGGGGGGGGGGGGGCTGCTTTAGCTAAAGAGACCTGATCGAAATAATCTTCGGTTTCCCTGTCAGATAAATGATTTGTCCAAATTTTTTCCCGATCAATTTCTCATGATGAACAAAGTATAGTGACGATCCAAACTCTACCTACATCAATGACTTTAAGAAACTACATTAGCATATACGTATACGTAATACCATCAGTTTACAATATCTATATATTTGTTGTTGGTAAATTAGAGAAAGGTGTAAATTTGTGCATGTTGAATTGTAACCTATGATTAAACATTGAGTATGTCATACTGTTACATTGAGCACTGAAAAAGGAAGAAAGATACCAAGCAAACTGTTACAGTATACATTCTTAATTGAGAACACGTTATGCATTTTTATTTCACACTTTTGTTATTTTGTCCTGTCCTCATTACTTAGTGCATATATGTAAACTAATAACAATTGTTTTTCATTAATCATGATGGTAAATACCTTTTGCAAATTCGGGAAGGGGGGGGGGGGGGGGGGGGGGGGGCTGCACTAGATCTCACATGCTCCATCTGGACTGACTATAGATGCATGTTTTCTTTGATATCCTCCATATAACATCTAATTATTCTCAGTTAATGCATGAATTATCAAAGAAAGAACGCTTTCAATTCTTCAATGACAAAATGCCTGACCTCTAGTACTAACTAGTGTGCAGCATAACAGGACGAAGTACCGGATACTTTTTAAACCCTGCCAATATTTAGAAATTTCTGGATTACATTCACAGATACTGTTATGTCTTTCACTGATATCACATAAACATGATGTACAAATTCTCAAATCCCATTTCAAGTTGGATTCATAACATTCCATAATATTGCTATCATTTTATACCTTCTACGTCTGAAGATCGAGTGCATCAAAGGGGAGGTAATTCCAGCAACAGGTCTATTTCATTAAAAGACTCCCATTTTCATATAAAATAGTAGATTACTAGGATTTATTTATTAGAAAATGTTAAATCTATTCATAAAATTAAATTTCCAAACAATTTATGCATCTAATATCACAAATTTTAAATCTTTAATCTTTTAAAAGATAATTTTAAATGCTTAAAAAATGTTCATTTTTGTCAGTTTTTAAATTTTAATTGCAAATGAACGGCCAAAAGTCCAAAGTACAATTTTTTATATTTTACAGACAAGGATTTGATATTCAAGTATTATACACTTTTAAAGATATTTAAGCGTTACTTTTGCAGCAACACCTATTTCAAAATTGACCATATAACACAAAATGAAAAAGTTTGGCACAATGTCAAATTACAGGCTCCATGTAATCTCTATATGGACACTTATGATGTCAAACATGATTTCTCCATAAGTGGTTTACATGGAAATATCATAAAAATCCATTCTTTTCATAAGTCTTCAGAATTGATTTGCATTTTTGAAAAAATAAAACCCTAATATTTAAGGATTTTTCTTGTGTTCAAAGACTAATCCACGTGTAAATACAGAATGCGCTGTTACTAAAAATAGAAACGACCTATCAATAAATTGACCTCAAATTATAATTATTCCGACCATATACTCCAATGATATAAATGATTAGAAATGACATTGATGACCACCATTTCCTTCATTTTTTTAATATTTGCATGGTTTTCTCGTAGACAAGCTCTTAAGACTGATTCTATGTAACTATCAAAATTCAGTGGCCACGGTATGTCACAGATTTTTATGAAACTTTGTGGGTAACAATATTATGATAGATATAAAACAAAAAGGACATGCAAAGGTTTGACTTAGCAACGGTTGCCATGGAAACCGATCCTCTCACAACAGCTGGACAAGATATGCACATGTATGTTATATTTTGAATAATCAAAAATTAAACGCTATTGTTTATAAAAACAACAATTGTAAAAATTATTTTGAGCTAGGTTCTAGCTTTTAGAAATTTTTTTGTATTTATTTAATCCTTGGAAACAATAGAAATAATTATTTTTATGATATATAAAGGTTTGATATATGTAATTTTTAGAGAGGGATAAAATATATTTGCCCAGTCATTTGGTGTAAACTCACATGCTAGTAAAATGTATTGAATCTTACTTTAAAAAAGTACAGAAACACATTTGTGGAGAAACCAAAGGTAAACACATAAACCAGTAGTTTCCTCTGGTGCACAAACCAAAATACACCAGAAAGAGTTATTGCCCTTTGTAACACTCTCTTGTATTGGAGATATGAACAGCCTTCATTTGTTTTCAGTATGGCAGGAGGTGGAAATTGAGTTTTTATTCAATTTGTTCTTCAGATGTTTATCAATATCAGATGCTCTTTGTTCACTTAATTCACTACCACGATCTTTATCTTCAATTGTGCTAAAGGATTCCGGTTTATTTCATGGAATACAAATCCGTTTGATCTTTGCCATAGTCACCGGACTCTAGCATCCAATCGTCTACGTATTCGTAGAAAAAGTAAATGTTGTGGAATTTAACGCTTTATTGCATCACATCCGACTAAAAAAATGACCAGGGAAACAGAAGGCTGACAGACATATTCATAGAAAATATGAAAAAGCCCTGCCTGTTGCCGTGTTGGAACTTGTATTGACGTAAGTATTCTATTTGATTTAGAATTCAAATTCTAAAGTAAAGGCTGAATAAAATGTATCAGAAAATTTGGCTTTTAGTAAACATATGAGAACCCCAATTTATTTTATACTGCCAGCCAGGCTAGTCAGCTATAGTGGTATACATGTAGACTGAACATTGTTAGTAGTCCTGCCATTTACTGCATGGGTGTACAGTATAGAATACTAGTTAAGTATGTCCCCAACCTAACATTCACTCAGGGAGTTTCCTATCACATTTACACAGAGTTCAGGATCTGTAAAAATTGGGGAATACTTATAAAATCATGTTTCATGTGGAAATTTTCAAAAGGACTAGGCTTAATTTATGTAATACTAAGTGATGACCCCCCCCCCTCTCTCTCTCTCTCTCTCTCTCTCTCTCTCTCTCTCTGACTGTCAAGTTTACAATAAAAACAAACATGTGAATGCCTGTGTGCATTCTAGATAAAGATTGTTAAAATCATATATATTGGTGAGCCAGGCTACTTTCAAGTTTGTTTACCTGTGGTAACCCCCACTAATATGTGATAGTTCTAATCTACAGAAGAAATTACACAAATACTATTATGATTTAAAGTTTTCTCATATCTGTAATTATGAACTTTAGGACACTTGATTTGGAAAAATTAAATTATGAAAAATTGATGATTTTGAATTGGGTCCTGTAACTGTGCCCTCAAATTTTAATACATGTAGGTCCTGTC
The DNA here is from genome assembly GCF_947568905.1 of Ostrea edulis. NCBI lineage: Eukaryota > Metazoa > Mollusca > Bivalvia > Ostreida > Ostreidae > Ostrea > Ostrea edulis. The sequence continues at coordinate 55,080,528 of NC_079165.1, read as the reverse complement.
AACTGAAGTAAATCAAAAAATATTAAATGTAAATTGTAAATATTCAAATACTTTTGAATTCTTACTTTTTCATCCAATAATCACATATTTTGGCCAAAGTACATGACCACTATTTTATGTAATTGATGTGTGCTTTTCTGTGTTTCAGCTGTATGAGCATCATACTGTGCAAATCACCTAAAGATGGAGTTGACCAAGTTGCTGACTTTGAGGAGGTAAATATTCAGCATTAATACATACACATTGAATACATAATTTGAAATTCAAATTTGAATCCCAGTATTATAAATCCTAAAACAAATTAATAGATGTGGGGAATGTGGTACATTGGGTTTAGTTTCTTGGTTATGGAGCCTGCATGGAAACTGAATTCTCTAGAATAATCACAGGAGACCATCCATTTTTTATGCGACATGATGACTTGAAACGTTTTCATCACAACTTCCTAAAAAAATTTTATTACTTCACTTAATTAGCATACTCAAAAAGACTAGTTGTTTTGTTGTCAATGACGCACATATATATGTACACATGTGTATGAGCTCAGTATCAATTGTAAAAATGATTAATTCTAATTAGGTCAATGTTGAGAATCACTCAAGTGACCTACATGTTGCTATTTGTGTGCGTCAGTCATCATAAGACGTTAATTGAACATTAATATTTTTTCTTGATAACCACCCTTCCAATTCTTTTCAAATTTCTTTTAAGCATCTTTGGGACAAGGGGAATTAACATAGATTGTAAATCTAAGGACTCTGGATTGACGGTACTTTTAAAAATGCTCTATACCAAAATTGAGAATTTTGTAATAATTAACATGCTTTGTTTATTGGCATCTGGTGTACATTTAGCAACAAGTAGTGTTGTTCATTGTGAAACGATAAATTGATAATGTACATGTATGCGTTGGTTGTACATGTGTTTTAGGCATATCTTATTGCATGTTTTGTTGTGTTTGGTTGTTGAAAATATTGATAGAAATTAATAATGAAGAATTGCTGATATACTAAGGACATCATGATTCTGATCTAAAGAAATTGAGGACTAGTTAATATTTACATACTTTGTTACATCATGACCATACATTGCTTGCAAGAAAAACACACATGGGCCACATACATGTAATCAGTGACTAAGACATTTTGTTCAGTTATACTGTTTTCAAGCCATTACACTTAATTCTTAGAAAAATTCCTTAACTGGCAATTGATTGCAATCAGAAATTGCAAATTTTCTATTTATTCCTTACTTGACACCATCGAATGACAGTAATGTGATGCGCGCTCCCTGTAATCAGGGGGAAATAACTCGTATAGCATTGTGAAAAATGTAGCTCATTGATTATATTCATATACGTTTGAAATATTTTATGGTTATACAAGATTTTTTACAATAACTATTGAAAAAGACTCGAACACAATTTATGTTCCTGTTTTGCATAAATCTTATTAAATCATTGACTCCGCAAAATCTTATGACATCACAGGAGGGTGGAACTACCTTAAATGAAGCTGAATGCTTATGAAGGAAAAACAGAAAGGGGTACCAAAATTGCGAATTTCGAAAACACAGGGTTGTGAATGTGGGTCCAAAAGAGTCATATAGTGTATAACATGGATTTTGTAGCCCTTAGAGCTATAGTGATACTTTGAATTTTTTTAAATTTGATTAATACTCAGGTAACGAATAAGGTTTGTGGACATCTTGTTAATTTATGAGTATTAACACTATTAATAGTTCTTCAATACAGCATAAACACATGTATACAAACTGTATCAAAACATAACATCCTTTAGGCCAATTCAACTTAATTAGTAAGATTATCATCCTGGGTCACCAAAAAGTATGGGGCAGACTGTGGGAAGATTTTATTTTTTAATTTTTATTTTCTGAGAAATATATTGATGACAAACAAGTTTTTGTCAACAGAAGTGCATAATTTAATGCCAGATATATAAATCTATGTTATTTCACAGATGATTTTTGAGGGGCGGGTGGGCGGGCATGATAATCTATCAACTAAGTAATTAATTAAGTGGTAAAATTACTATTCTAGCATCATGAATGATCTTGTACATGTAAATTTAGTTTAATCAAATTGAATTAGGTGTGTACTGTATGAAAATGTGAAAAATAAGATGAACTTTTCAATATTTGTTCAACACATTTTTTAGAACTTGAAGAGCAGAAGATGCATTCCATGACTCTTATGTGATATAGAAGAGAAAGAAGAGCTCTTGAGAATGGAAAAAAACTGCGAGTTTTACAGTCAATGAACACACCTCACGACACACGTCCATCCTGATTCAGTAAACTGTTCTTCTAAGGAAACACCATGACTTAGTTAAGATCAAGTTTTGGTGTCAGAAGACTAATGTAACTAAAACATTGCAAAATTAACCTGCAAGTGTCTTATGTAAGCCTACTGAATAAGGATTCATTACTGAACAGTTGAAGGAAAATCAATATTATAATGATTTTAAAAAAAAGATGATTGTGTTGTTTGGATAACATTGTGATCCATGTTTGTTGAATAAACAACTTTGCAAAAATGAGTTGTTCTGTGTTAATATTATAAATTTACTAATTACTGGTATGTCAACATAGATTACAGTAACACTGAACAAACTTCAATAAATTTTAACGTTTCATGCAGTTTCTGCAGTAGAAAATGACACCTATTGATTTTCTGGTCCAAAGGTCACCAGGTGCAATATAATACTCTGTACAATTGATGTCTGACCAGTTTCTTCAGAACCCTTTGATTGATAGTGATATTTCATACAGGGGTTGGTCACTGGTAGTATATGACCCCCATTGATTTTCAGGTCAAAAGATTAAAAATGGCAGGGGCCTCCGTGGCCGAGTGGTTGGAGCATAGCGTTCAAAATGACACTGCCTCAGTCGGCGCGGGTTCGAATCCCGCTCGCGCTGGTATTAAGTGAGAAAGTTTCCCAATTTACTTTCGGAAGGTCGGTGGTCTCTTCCCAGGTACATTGTATCTGGGTTCTCACTTTCACCAATAAACACTGGGCACCATCAGAAAACTGAAAAATTGTTGAGTGTGGCGGAAAATATCAATAAATCAATCAATTAAAAATGACTAGGTGCAATGTAGCTAGTACTCTATGCAATGGTGTCCCCCCAATATCTTGGGCCTGTTGTTCAATTATGATATTTCATATGTTGGTTGGTTATGAATAGTAGATGACCCTAATGATTTCCAGGTCAAAGGTCAACAAATACAAGGCAGTACAATGAACAATTTATTGGTATCTACCCAATATCTTGAGAAGACTTTTTATAGTTATTGATAATAGTTTACATGACAATACAGTACATGTAATATAGCTCGTTTATGGAAATGATTGCAAAATCTACTTGGTATTTGGGGAGGGGGGGGGGGTCCTACTGGATTACAGTTTATGTTTACATGTTTTTTTTTAATCATTCTAACTAATTTTTATTAATATGTTAAACTTCTCCATGTTTATTTTTGAAATATCAATTGCTCATATTGTTCATTTTAACTGAAAATGGTGTAGGTTGTATTATTTGTCATTAGTATGAATTTTTGGCAAAATGCCCAAATCTACAGTTTTCGCACTACAATAGATCAATTGTACTACATTTCACCATTAATCTTTTTTTTTTATAAATTAGGAGTCTTTGATATGGACACCCTTTGATGACAGTTGATTATGCTGTATGTATTTTCCAAATTATCTAAATTCATCAACGAAATCCAACAAAAAATCCCGTTTTGGCAAAATGACCAAATCTACAGTTTTCTTACTACAATAGATCTATTGCACTACGTTTCACCATTAATCTTTTTATATACATTAAGAGTCTTTGATATGGACATCCTTTGATGACAGTTGATTTTGCTGTATGTATTTTCCAAATTATCTAAATTCATCAACGAAATCCAACAAAAAATCCCGTTTTGGCAAAATGACCAAATCTACAGTTTTCGTGCTACAATAGATCTATTGCACTACGTTTCACCATTAATCTTTTTATATACATTAAGAGTCTTTGATATGGAAATCCTTTGATGACAGTTGATTATGCTGTATGTATTTTCCAAATTATCTAAATTCATCAATGAAATCCAACAAAAAATCCCGTTTTGGCAAAATGCCCAAATCTACAGTTTTCATGCTACTACAGATCAATTGCACTACGTTTCACCATTAATCTTTTTATATATATTAAGAGTCTTTGATATGGACATCCTTTGATGGCAGTTGATTATGCTGTATGTATTTTCCAAATTATCTAAATTCATCAATGAAATCCAACAAAAAATCACTTTTTGGCAAAGTGCCAAATTATAATACATTGGTACAGCGGTCAGTAACACACTCTTTACCATAGGTGGATATAGATATCATAAATAAGGAGGGAATTTTATGGGGAATCGAGATTTATGGAGAAAATTAGTTGTCTTTTTCAATTTTTTATATACCACAAGGACAAAACATGGGCAAAACGGGCTGAATTTTGCAGTTCAATTAGCCCTCATAGACTGCTGTCGGTTTCCATGGCAACGGATGGTAGAAATTCGGTGTTGGGGTTGAAATTATGTAAGATGGTGCAAGTAAAGTTAATACTGTGAAAATCAAAGAAATCTGTGACATTTAGTGGCCAGACCCTATCTGATTTCTTTGATTTTTACATAGAATTGATCTTAACATCTATAATGTATAAGGTCTTAAAAAGCTGTGAGAGGAGTTGGTTATACAAAGTAGGTACCATGCTTATACAAAAGGCCCATGGGCCACATCACTCTTCTGAGTCATCTTGGCCCATATTTAAAGATTTTCCCTATATATTCACATGTAAAACTTTGATCCCTATTGTGGCCCCAACCTACCCCTGAGGGCCATGATTTTTACAAACTTGAATCTGCACTATATCAGGAAGCTTTCATGTAAATGTAAACTTCTTTGGCCCAATGGTTTTTGAAAAGAAAAATTTTAAAGATTTCCCCTATATATTAATATGTAAAACTATGGTGGCCCCATCCTACCCCCAGGGGCCATGATTTTAACAAACTTGAATCTGCACTATGTCAGGAAGCTTTCCTGTAAATCTCTGCTTTTCTGGCCCAGTGGTGCTTGAGAAGATTTTTAAATGACCCCACCCTATTTTTGCATTTTTGTAATTATCTCCCTTTTGATGGGGACATGGCCCTTCATTTAAACAAACTTGAAAGCCTTTCACCCAAGGATGCTTTTTGCCAAGTCTGGTTGAAATTGGCCCAGTGGTTCTGGAGAAGAAGTCGAAAATGTAAAAAGTTTACAGACAGACGAACAACAGGCAATCAAAAAAGCTCACTTGAGCTTTCAGCTCAGGTGAGCTAAAAACTGACAAAGTTCATCTACATCATGTATATGTAAATTTTTCAAAGAAGGTCTGATCACTTCCAAAAAGATATATACACATCTTCAATGATTCCATAACAGCTGTGCAAGGTCTGAGGAATGTCAAATAAATGCTGTTAGACGAATTGATTATAAAAATGGTAATTTTTGGTAAACGATGGTACCCATCTATTCAAAATATACTTAAAAATGACTATGTTCAACTACATGTAAATTTTTCGAAAAATGTCTGATCACTTTCAAAACAACACATGCATATCTTCATTGTTTCCATAACAACTGTACAAAGTTTGAGAAACATCAAGTAAGAGGTGTGAGAGGAGTTGATTACACAAAATAGGTACCGTCTGTTCAAGAAACGATTAAAAATGACTAAGTTCAACTACATGAAAATTTTTAGAAAATATCTGATCACTTTCAAAAAGGCACATGCACATCTTCAATGTATCCATAACAACTGTACAGGAATATCAAGTTAGAGGTTTAGTTTACTTTAGTTTATTGAAACCTTGAGAAACATCTCATTGGTATGGTACAGTTATATAATAATCAAGTAACAATATACTAGTGAGTATAACCATGTGAAAAGAATCAGAAGGTGTGAGAGGAGTTGATTACACAAAGTAGGTACCCAATTACAGGGATGCCCGCCCACCCACCCGCCATTCACCATTCTATAAGCCATTTGCAATTTGTGCAACCCAGTCAAAAATTGATTAAGTTCAACAATCTGTAACCTTTTCAAACATCAAAGAAAATTAGAATATTGCTGGGAATCAAAAGCCTTGCAATATGCATGTCATCAATTTGTTAACATTATTAAGGCCTTAGGGGCGAGATCAAAATTTCAATGTCTGACAAAAAACTAAATTCACATAGTTTTCACCAAGACCCCCCCCCCCCCCCCCCCCCCCCCCCCCCCCCCCCCCCCGCAATACTAATTATGATGAATGTTGAACCTAATCGATTAACAGGTAAAAACATATGATTATGGATAAAACTATATGTATACCTTTTCTACTGTTTATTCACAAATGAAAGTGTGCATTAAAACTATCAAATGTTCATTTAAAACGTAATATTATTTTGTTTTAACAGGACTAAAAATAGGTAAAACTCATCTAATAAAAATTACATGTTAAATCTGCTGGCATACTCGCATGCAAGTGGATGTAACTTGTGTTTTTCTCACAGAAGTGGTGAAAAATATACAAAAGTTTATGAATGACAGATGGCAAATGACAATGTAATTTTCCCACTGTGAAAGTAACACTAGTATAAAGAAAATAAAGCAGTGTGTGTATTTATCAATCAAACACACATTCAAAGTAATTTCTCTACCTGAAATTTGCTCCTCATCTGCCTCCTGGGTTTTAAACTTTTCTAATATGTACTCTCTTTTACTTTGCATCAAAGCACGAACAAAAACATCCAGCACATCATTTTTTGATTGTTTTATACAACTCAAAAGGATCTCGTTTCTTCTTTTCAAACTTCTCTCCATTTCTATGTTGTCATGTTCGGTTACTGAAAGAGCATTTTCTTCAAGCAGTATGTCACTGATTAGAAGAGGTTCTAGTTCAGATATCAAAAACGCTTCATGTTTTATCAAATCATTCATTTGTAGCCTGATCTGTATTTCCAATCTTGGACCTGAAATATTAAAAAAATACATGACAAACATAAACACGTGTAAGCAATTAACAAGAGTACCGCAAACGTAATACGCCCGTGAAAAGGCTTATATACGGTGTTTTTCTTAAGCCATAATTTGTTGAACAGTATCAACCATCATCAGGCTGTGACATACTTTCTTTGCATAAATTTAACTTTGCATGGTATGAAAAAAGGGTCTTAGCTTAAAACTGTGACAGGAGGTAGATAGACAAACAAAAAGTAAATGTGTGTAAAATATTTCCCCAAATTTGATCAAGTTCAACAACCTGTAAATATTCAAAATGTCAAAGAAAATTAAGATTTGTAAAGAATAAAATTCCTTACACTATGCATCTTCAAGTTATTCACAAATACCCTAACTCCTAAACTGTGAGAGAAGTTATAAGGACAAACCATGTCCTTCATTTAATATAATATTTCCTCAAAATGGACTACATGTAGTTCAACAACCTGTAATTTTCTAAAAGAAAAATGAAGAAAATTGAAATCCTTGCCACTGTAAAATAAGAAGGTCCTCACTTGAAAACTGTCAAAGGAAAAATAAAAGACAAATAATATCCTCTCTATGCAATATTTCCTCAAAACTGACTAAGTTCAATAACCTGTAATTTTCTCAAAAATTGAAGAATATCAAAATCCTTGCCACATGCACATCTTCCATACCCATATAAACACTTTGTAAAATAAGAAGGTTCTCATTTGAAAACTGTGGGACGAGTTCACTGAACAATTTATGTACTCTCTTTGTAATATTTTTTCAAAATGGACAAAGTTCAACAACCTGTAATTTTCTCAAAATTTGAAGAAAATAAAAAAATCAACGGACCGAGACAAAACTCGAACTTGATCTGTAACTTGTTATGGCAAAGCAGTGTACCAAATATCAAATGAATATCTGCAAGCACAACCAAAAAAAGCCCAGAAAACTAACAAGAGGCCCAGGGGCCTTATAGGTCACCTGAGTATCATGTAACAACCTTCCAATGTTTGAATTAGGTTTGTGTTTAAATATAAGAATTTTACTTTTGGATGGAAGAAACATTAAATAGCTATGTGGTCAGCCCCGCCTTTGCACCAGAACCCCTGACCCAGGGGCCATAAATTTCAGTTTTGAAAGAAGCATCCTTGATCATCATTATCATACTATTAGTTTGTCTACTTAATACCCAGCAGCAGAGGAGAAGATTTTCAAAGAAATAAAATGCATTTTCACTATATGATCAATAGGGCCCCACCCTAATACCAGAACCCCTGACCCAGGGGCCATGAATTTCAAAATTTTGAAAGAGGTATCCTTGCTCATCATAACCATGCTATTGGTTTGTCTACTTAATACCCAAGGACAGAGAAGAAGATTTTCAAAGAAATAATGCATTTTCACTATATGACTTATTGAGCCCCACCCTAGCACCAGAACCCCTGATCCAGGGGCCATGAATTTCACAATTTTTAACAAGAGGTACTGTAAGCAATGCTCACTATGAATACCCCCGCTTACCCCAATCTCCCAAAGGGTGTTGGTAATAGGTATAAACTACCTCTTTTCTGAGTGTTGCTACTTCGATGTCCAGTGTGCATGACCTTTGACCTTTTGACCCCAAAATCAATAGGGAACATCTTCATCCCATGGGTAGTCCATATGTATGATATGGTGACTGTAGGTGGAAAGGATAACGCTTTAGAGCCCAGAAACCATATTGCTACTTCAATGTCCAGTGCGCGTGACCTTTGACCTTTTGACCCCAAAATCAATAGGGATCATCTTCATCCCATGGGTAGTCCATATATATGATATGGTGACGGTAGGTGGAAAGGATAATGCTTTAGAGCCCGGAAACCATTGCGTCTACAGACGGACGGACGGACAACCCGATTCCAGTATACCCCCCCACAACTTGTTGCGGGGGGTATAAAGAGGCATCCTTGCTCATCATTACCATGCTATTAGTTTGTCTACTTAATACCCAGAGACAGAGAAGAAGATTTTCAAAGAATTTCTACATTTTCACTATATGACCAATAGAGCCCCACCCAGGGGCCATGAATTTCACAATTTTGGTAGAGGGCTCAAAGCTCATTATAATTATGCCCACAGTTTGGCTTCTTGATGTCCAGGAGTCAAGAAGAAGATTTTTTAAAATTACACTCATTTTGATGGTTTTTGCCCCACCCCTCAGGCCCCAGGGGGGCAGGGACCACGAATTTCACAATTTTTGTTCCCCTCCACCCAAAGATGCTATATGCCAAAATTGGTTGAAATTGGTTCAGGGGTTTCAGAGAAGAAGCTGAAAATGTTCAAATGTTAACGCACGACGCACAACGCACGACGAACGATGACGGACAAAAATAGATAGCAATAGGTCACCTGAATGAATTCAGGTGACCTAATAATTTATGCTATTTTTCTAAGTCCAAGGGCCATAACAAAGTAAAAAATCAACGGACTGGAACCAAATTCAAATTTGATCAGTAACTTGTTATGGCAAAGCAATGTACCAAATATAAACTAAAAAAAGTGCGGAAAACTGGACTGACGGACAGACGGACGGACGGACGGACAGACGGACCGCAAACCTAAAGTCCCCTTCAACTTCGTCGGTAGGGGACTAATAAATATCTGCAAGAACAGAGGAAAAAAAGTGCGGAAAACTTGACTGACGGAGCGTAAACCTAAAGTCCCCTTCGACTGTGTTTACTAACAGTTATATTAGCATACCATACTGGTGGGACTAAAAAGTCTGCTTTAAATGAAGATTTCACTAGTATATTTAACCTATGTAAACAAAAACATGGCACAAGCCTTGTTTACATTACAAAGAATTGTGAGCTCTGTATCTCCCTTGTACCTCGACAACTGACATTCAAATTTTTGCTGACCATTAGAAATACCTTAGTTGAGCATTCTAAACATTAAAAATATTAAGAGATAATTTGAAAAATTTCAGCTCAAATCGTGTCCATGCCCCTTTAATGGACGTTTTGGTCTCAGACAATCAGAATTTAGTGGATGTGCATGCATGTGTTTGCTAACAGTTATATTAGCATACCATACTGGTGGGACTTCAAATTTATACCTATTTCAAAGAATTTTGGGGGGGAAAAAATAAGGAAACTTCTGTGATTTCATGCAGATCTGCACTTTCTGTTTACATTGTTGGATAGGCATTCATTATAATATATATCTATATTGCGAATTTCATGACTGTCACACCAACCCTCGGTGCAAATATGGTCACTCAAGTCCAACATTCTTAGCAGCCTTATTCAAGGTCTGCACTACATCATCAATCTGGGATGCAAAACTGAGACTACTGACCTATTTGCATCTTTTAGTGCTCGTAATGGGTTGGTATGAAGGAATGGTTGTTAAATTTGCTTAAATAAAACAAATATTAGCAGGATATTCAATACTTACCAAACTTTTTTCTATCTGTCCACACCTTAAGAGCTTCTTCAAACGTCTCTTTTTGTTGAGTTTCGAGACACCTTAATAAGGATTCACACCCCCTGTGGCCCTTTCTGATTGCAGATTTGACCAAAAACCCACGGTGTATTGTGTTCTCTGGAGTCTTGGCACAACTGATAACTGCATTTTGTACCAAATGGTCAGCAGTCATTTCAAAATGAAGCTGTTCTCGAATCCATCGAAAATTTATCCTCACGCACTCCACACACTCCTCTGTAAGAAAAACCCACCAAGATGATACCGTATTGGAACATGAGAGAATTCTAGAAAAGTGGCAATTCTGTTGAATTTGCTGATGAAAATTCCTAGAATCTTCCCATAGGCATTTATTTAAATACATGTACATGTATTTCCAAATTTTCAAGCATACTCTGTTTTGATTTTGGCTTTAAGGTGTACAGTTTACTTGAAGAATGAAAGCAATTTCTAATTTTTCATATGATATAAAGAATGTTGGGACAGTTTACACTTTTTACACACTGTAATTTTATATGAATAATAAACGTTTATGTACATGTACACTTAGAGCTCCTAAATTGTTTGGAGATTATCATAAAAGGTCCAAGGACCTCAATGATCACCTGGGTATTCATACAACAAAAACTTTATATTAGAGGAATTCGTGGTACAATGAGCACATTTTTCAAACTTGTTGAATTTTATTTCATGTTTTGTGTAATAATAAGTGATATTCATTTCTACTAATGATTCTTCGTTACAAAATCCGATCTAATAAAAATCGGATCCTTTGATCCACTCATGTAGATCACTACACAAGGACCTCACAATATCTCATTTGGAGTCACACTAGAGTGAACTTTTTGTCTGCCAATGAAATTCTCCTGATGAAATCTGAACTGGTTGTTTGGAAATTTCAAGCTTTTCCTTTGTCATGTATAACATCTCAAGGCTTTGCAAAACATTAAATGTTTAAGATGTTGTGCTTTAAGGAAAGTAAAGCCCCCCCCCCCCTTTTTTTATTATTACAAAAACAAGTCAAGATCTTCTGTGTTTTGATAGTGCAATAATCAAGAAGAGGATTTCCTATCAACCATTTTATATTTTCATATCAAAATTTTGAGGCAGTGATGCAAGAATACAACAAATAAGAACTCAGTTGTGCACAGAAAAGGTTTCTCTGTAAATTGAAGGTTTTTAAACAGGTGGATCTGTAGCTTTCTGGAACACCTATTTATTTCTCTCTCAGAGAGTTCTCAAGCTAATCTAAGTAGTGATTTTGATCTAGGCCAAATGACCTTCCTCTAGGGTCATTGCATCAGGCCATGAAATTCAAAATACTTGTCAGGATTACACCAAGGTGTATGGTCCGATAAAAATTCTGCATGATAAAACAGACTTATGAAAGTAATAGACCTCTTTGTTTTGTGTCCATTTTGTATGGCAATGAAAATGACATTGGAATCACTTTAAATTTCTGACCCACCTTGAGGAGTTGAAGATTTTCTTTTCTCTTCTTCCTTAAGAGTTGACAGTATATAATCTTGCTCTGAAAATTTCAGAATACGAATAAAGGTGTTCCAACAGTCATCCGATTTCTTCTCAAGATCAGCAAGAATCATCTGTGTCTTTTTCATTCGTTGTATTTCCCCTTCTATATCATCATGTACATCAATATTAATCACACGAAACTGATACAAATAATCTGCTGTTTTTGAGGGTTCCAGTTCATCAAGAAAAAGGGCTCTATGTGTCTTGAGATGCTGTCTAGGAAAATGCAAGTCATCATTCTCTGCAGCTGAAATTTAAATAAAAAGACTCAGCAGCGAGTTTCAGAATTTTGAAAAAGAACTAGGTAGACAAACTACTGATTTTTTTGGTCTAAAATTCAATTGTTTATACAGAATGACAACAGAAATAGTAGTTACATTTCAAACTGCTAGAATAGCATTCATGACATCATAAGCATTACAGTTTTCCCATATATTTTACAAAATGTTAAAAAAAAAATATCAAAGGACTATCTTTGATTTTAATTATTTGCTCATCAAAATCAACTATCATGCTTTTGATTAGACAATTTATTGTTCTTTTGAAGGATTTTTTAAAATCTTGTTTTTAATTATTTTCTATAAAATTAGTTTGCACTGCTTGATCCAGTTCACATTAATAGCTATATTGTGTGTTGATAGCTCTTTTATTCCAATATTTATCTACTGCAGGGTGTCAAGCCACTTTTGGTCTAAAAAATATAGGATTATAGGAAATTCTTCTGCAGTTTATAGGGCAAATATAGGGATATTTACAGCAGATTTGTAGGAATAAATAGGGTTTTTATTAAAAAATTTGTATAATAGTTTAATGTTTCTGCATAAAAATCTAGCAAGCATAGTATCTTGCTGGAGAAGAAATAATATTAAACATGAAAAGTGAAGATAACGAACATTGACCAATCTCATAACTACTGCAAGCAATACAAAATAGAGTTGGGAAAACACAGACCCCTGGATATACCAGATGTGGGATCAGGTGCCTAGGAGGAGTAAGCATCCCCTGTTGACCGGTCACACCTGTCATGAGCTCTATATCTTGATCAGGTAAACGGAATTATCCGTAGTCAAAATCAATGTGCCAAAAACGGCCTACCAATCCACATGAAACACGTCAGACAGCATTTGACCTAATGATAGGTTGTATAGGCAAACTAGATCGTTGTAACGACCATAGAATTTGCGAATGCTGACTTTAAACGAGACTGTTGGAACCCCTGCACCATCAACTTGTTTGTCAGTAGCCTGCTTCGATTTAAAAACTGACCATACGCTGAACAAGCTTTTGCGAACCGAATCAGTTGAGAGATATAAACACCATATGCAGGTGATAATGGAATATTGCCACATAAATATGGAAAGTTGACGATGGAAAAGTTGAAATTATCCCAATTGTCAATAAAGTTGAGTTGTTAGTTTGCCATTAATATCTACTTTCAATAAAATATCTAAGTATGAAGCAGAAGTGGACGACTCTGTGGTGTCTTTTATTTCGAGTTCACTGGTATATATTGAATCGACATATGAATGAAAATTATTGTTATTAGATAATACGTCGTCGATATATCTAAATGTTGAATTGAAGGTCACAGCAAGAGATTTTTTCTTCTCACGTAAAAGTTTTTGAATAAATTCTGCTTCATAGGAATATAAAAACAGGTCAGCTGACAAAGGAGCACAATTCATGCCCATAGGGATTCCAACAGACTGTTGGAAGACCTGATCACCAAAGACTCCGAAAATATTGTTAATGAGGAACTCCAACATAAACAAAGACAAAATCCTTTTAGATGTGGACAGTTTTCCATCCAATAGACAGTTCTAATACAGTCATCAAAGTTATTCTCTTCATAACAATCTAATTAAATATCAATCTAGCATCAGCTCCTGGATTTTTGGTTTTTTTTCTCTTGGCACATAACAAAAACCTAAGAGTTATGCGAGATGGATAAAGTAATTAGAATAATTAAGATCTAGTTGACATGGTATAATTCAGTTTATATTTGCCCAGTCCATTGATTTTAACAAAAGCATCAGGTTTTCCATTTTCTATTGTGTTTTATGATATAAGGTCTATTGTGTTTTGTGTTTATCAGGTTTTCTGTTCATCTCCAAAATAGTTATTACTCTGAAGTTGCATGATAAACAATTGAGATAAACAGAAAACCTGATAAACACAAAACACAATAGACCTTACAACATAAAATGAAAAACCTGATACGTATAGCTAGGATATATGCACAATATGAAAGTATATTCGCACAATATGATAGGATACATACACAATATGATAGGATACATACACAATATGATAGGATTCACACACACGATATGATAGGATACACACACACGATATGATAGGATACACACACGATATGATAGGATACAGACACGATATGATAGGATACATACACAATATGATAGGATACACACACACGATATGATAGGATACACACACACGATATGATAGGATACACACACGATATGATAGGATACACACGATATGATAGGATACATACACAATATGATAGGATACAGACACGATATGATAGGATACATACACAATATGATAGGATACATACACAATATGATAGGATACACACACACACAATATGATAGGATACACACACACGATATGATAGGATACACACACACGATATGATAGGATACACACACACGATATGATAGGATACACACACGATATGATAGGATACACACGATATGATAGGATACATACACAATATGATAGGATACAGACACGATATGATAGGATACATACACAATATGATAGGATACAGACACAATATGATAGGATACACACCAGGGCCGTCAATCTACCTGAATTGGGTCCGATATTCGGCCCATTCCCAATCCAAAAAAGTGCCCTTTTCCCCCAATTTATAAGTAAAAAATTCCAAACTCGATCAACCCTCGAACTCGAAAAAAAAAAAAAAAATTTAAAAAAACACAAAACAAACAAACCAAAACTCAAAACACTGTATCGTGTTTATCTTTTCATCCTGATGATACAGCAAATTGTACTAGGAGAATTCGTTTCACAGAGCTAATATAAAACATTACGCTGAGTTTTGAGTGAAAAATAGGAATTGTCCTGAATATGTTCTAAACCATTAATTTAATTTTTAAGAATTTAGGTATTATGTACATGCTACAGCATGTTTTGTGTTCTCGCAAGGAAAACGTGACCAGTACGAAATCGCGTACGAACTGATGGAAAAAAAAATGTCGCACAATGCGAAGTATTACAGGAAAAAAATTGATCAGAAATATGATGTGAGGGAAAATTCTATGTATTCTGTAAGTTTCCCAATTTTGTTCAAAATGACGATAATTTTCCCAATCTCAAGGGTCCTGGTCCCTGTACCAAAATATGCTGTGACAGCCCTGCACATACAATATGATAGGATACAGACACAATATGATAGGATGGGTGGGGATCCGGGTTAGAATAGGTCCTCAGTACCCCTTGCTTGTCGTAAGAGGCGACTAAATGGGGTGGTTCTTCGGATGAGACTGCAAAAACGAAAGTCCTGTTTCACAGCAGATGTGGTACGATAAAGATCCCTCCCTGGCCATAAGTGCCGAGCATAGGCCAAAATTTTGCAGCCCTTCACCAGCAGTGGTGACGTCTCCATAAGAGTGAAATATTCTCGAGAGGGACGTTAAACAATATTCAATCAATCAATCAATGATAGGATACACACACAATATGATAGGATACACACACAATATGATAGAATACACACACAAACAATATGATAGGATACACACATGATATGATAGGATACACTTATGATATGATAGGATACACACACAATTTCACCCATGATTATTGTGCATTTTACTATGGAAGCCCTTAACCTAGTTGCGCACACACACAACAATATGATAGGATACACACATGATATGATAGGATACACACATGCTATGATAGGATACACACATGATATGATAGGATACACACATGATGAGATAGGATAAACACACGATATGATAGGATACATACACAACATGATATGATAGGATAAACACACGCAGTATTAAGTCTTCCCCGGAAGACGTGTCGCCTGCTAGTTCATTCTATATGTAATATATCACGTATAATGTTGAAAAAGTAAATTATTGAAATGGTTTTTGTCACTAAACAGGAAGTTGATAAGCAACAGATTCGAAAATGTCTTACACAATACAGTTGGCCACACTGATGCTCTGTGCCAAATATCAGGGAGTTGCCCCATGTGGTTCTTGAGAAAACTGTGACAGAAATTTTTTGTGACGACGACGACGCCAGACGACGACGCAGGACGACGCAAGACGATGGATAGTGATCCCTATATGTCACCACTGCGTAACGCAGGCGACACAACAATATGATAGGATACACACATGATATGATAGGAAACACATACAATATGATAGGATAAACACACGATATGATAGAATACACAAACACACAATATGATAGGATACACACAACATGAGAGGATACAGACATAATATGATAGGATACATGCATGACAGAACATGATAGAATTGTCAAGAATATTCTATTTGCAAAGTAAAAATTGAAATTCTACCCATTGAAATCCATGTTTAGAAAATATGATGACCTGAAAATCACATGGTGTCAGGCCAAAATAAAAATATTGTTTGTTTCCCCTCGCCCGACCGAGTCTGAAAATTCACACCGACCCATAAGTTTTTATTACGCCATTCTGGTGAAGTTTTTTTTTTTAATTTTAAGAAAATTTCAAGGTCGTTTCTGGTGCAGATCAGTATTTTATAATGACAAAAATTTTCTATATCTTCTTTGGTTTCGATCCAAAATTAAAAAATAATAATACGAATACAGGAGGTGTTCTGGTCCGAAATCTAGAAATTTCGCCGCCTCCAGCTGGAGGCGGCATTCTCTGGCTATTTCAAATACTTACAAGCCGAATTCAATTTTAAGCTCATAACTAATCAATAAAACGATTCTTCTTGTACTTACTAATATCGATTTTATGAGTTCTTTCATCACATAAACAGTCTCTTGAAAACATTTTATCAAACTGTCGAGCTTTGTTTTGAGTCACGAGACTCGTTTGCTCAAATGGCAGTGAAAATTCGGTTGACTACAACTGTTGGTTTCTGTTTAATATCAAATTTTGGATTGATATTTTCTTTTAATCGATATTAATAAGTACAAGAATCATGATTGTTTTATTGATTAGTTACAAGTGAGTTTAACATTGAATTCGGCTCGCAATTCGGACTAGTGATCTGCAAGATCGAGATGGAGAAATGTTGTCTATACGAGGAGCGAGGAAACAAGAGAATTCGGGGCATCCAGTGTGCAAGTTGTGTTCTTCAGTAGGGGAAAGTGCTGATATTTCGGACGGATGCGATATTTTTGACAGTCAATCAGAAGCATTCTCAATTTAACTTATTTCTGAACTAATGCTATATTTACAAACTGGAAAACACCTAATTATATGCACATGTGTAACTCAGCTCTGATTGGTTGATGTCAGCATCCATTTTGTTTGATCGGCAAAATCAAGTCCCGTTAAAACGTTTTCTGGTAAACTAGATCTACCGATATCATTTAAAAATATAATCAAAATCACTATCATATACAAATTAAGATAATGTGCAAAAAACAAAAGCATAAAATGTCAGTGAACCATAAATAAAAGAC
This sequence comes from Ostrea edulis, assembly GCF_947568905.1. Classification (NCBI taxonomy): domain Eukaryota; kingdom Metazoa; phylum Mollusca; class Bivalvia; order Ostreida; family Ostreidae; genus Ostrea; species Ostrea edulis. The sequence goes on along the minus strand of NC_079165.1, from coordinate 55,062,780 downwards.
AGCAACCGAGTTTACCAATTTTATAACACCATGTGTCCAAAACTAACACCATTGTCCATAGTTGCAACATTCTCCCTAACTTTATTTAAGTGTTAGTATGTGGCATAAATAGCAGAGAAAATTCTGATGAAACCCAATGTTCGTCGAATCAACCAATATGTATACATGTAGTCCAATGCCTAAGTTTAGTGGTTAGATAATGAGCATTTCCAAAATACATGAAGTACTGTCCGAAATATCGACACCTTCCCTAATTGCAAAACGTGGCAATCAAAGCAGAATTTACGCGAGAACTGACTATACGAGTTTGATGAGGAAACATGGATGATGTGATTCACGACGTTTGGTATCGGGCATTGTTAATGGTTATGGGAATTTCATAATAAATAAAATTCTGCTAGCTAAAAAAAAAAAAAACTTTTTACCTACCTACCGACCTTCCTCTGAAATTTAGGGTCGGGAGAGGGGAAACAAACATATTTTTAAATGTGGCCTCATCTGCTAGTTGCCCAGTCTGTGTATTTTAAACTTTAACACCTGTCAATAAAAGACCTCTCCTGATACTGAGCAGACAACACCTGGAGGTCTACTGACTAACTGACTGACTGATAGGTACAAACTAACAGTGACTGATAGGTACAAACTAACAGTGACTGATAGGTACAAACTAACAGTGACTGATAGGTACAAACTAACAGTGACTGATAGGTAGTGATGTACCGATTATCGCCGACTTTCGATTGTTGGTCGCTATAACTTAAACGATGTCATTAATCGATTGTCATTTTGAAAATCGAAAATCGATGATGTTTGTATCTTTTTTTAATAATGCGAATATTCCTGCCGCAACTTAACTAAAATCCAAAATGGCTGACGAAGCTGAATCATCCGATAAAATTGAATATTGTTTTAATGTCCCTCTTGAGAATCTTTCACTTATATGGAGACATCACTATTGGTGGTGAAGGGCTGCAAAATTTAGGCCTATGCTCGGCGCTTACAGTCTTTGAGCAGGGAGGGATCTTTATCGAGCCACACCGGCTGTGACATGGCCCGGGGCCTCAGATTTTGCTTCTTACAATAAGCAAGGGGTATTGAGGCTCTATTCTATACTGGATCCCATAAGAACAACAATAAAAATCGAGAGAGATATCCCTATCCCGGGAAAACAAAATCGAAAGTATGGGATTATTAACTTCAAATTTCTAATGATTTTAGACGTCTCCATATTCAGTGAAAAATTCCCGAGAGAGATGTTAAACAAGATACAACCAATCAATCTTATGATTTTATTCTAATTAACTTAATATTTAGGGTACAAAATAAAGTAAATTTAATATATTTATGCCATAAATTTGATATGAATAAAATTCGATTATTTTCCAATTAATCAATCAAAAAGGTGCATCCGATTAATCCGATCATCGATTAATTATTTTTTCCCCGACTGCCCATCACTACTGATAGGTACAAACTAACAGTGACTGATAGGTACAAACTAATAGTGACTGATAGGTACAAACTAACAGGCAATCTTCTTACAGAGTTTATTTCTATTTTCAGCAATTTTCTAAATACACAGTACTTACACACTGTCTGACGCCATCTCTCTAAATGTTGATAAATGCCATACTCTGGATTTCTCACTGCTTTTAGAAACTGTTGACATGTTGATTCTCCTTTCCTAAGTATTTTCTTTATGAGTTTCCCACAATGAATGTTACTTAAGTCCTTATAGTCCACTTTCTCTTCATCACTGAGAACTGAACAAGCCAACAACTCATCAATCAGTGTGGTGTTGGTGATCAAATTTTCTTTGAGATAAAAGAACGAATCTCTGATGGCTAGACAAGGGTTACCTGAAATGAAACTTTACTCCTGCATTATAAATTTAAACTGTACAAACTCTGGAGACAAATTGAAGCAATTGCTCCATGGAAACATCAAGCAATGGGTGGCACATCAAATGTCTATTCATATTAAGTTTATTCATCGACTTAGAATGATACCCTTATTTGTATTAGGCAAAATGTTTTAATAACATTTTATCTAAAAAATAAAGTATTTGTTTTTGTGGATATTGCAGTATAACCTCCTAGGTCAAGAAATGTTGTTTTGAAATAAAAAGGCTGAGGCTTTTACATTTCAAGTAACATTTTCGAAACCGATGTCATCCAGTATCATCCACACATGAGAACATTATTTCTATTCTACTTCAGCTCAGAAATATACAGCCAATCATTTCCATATATAGCTATAAAGTGACATGGCAGATTCCAAAACAGAATACATGTTTTATGCTGAGGAAAAGGGTGAGATTTTAGGATCTACTATTTTCAAAGATATTTCAAACATTCAATTTGATGTTGACGGATTACTACATGTAGTATGTCAATATGATGTAATTATCTGATCTGCTTTGAATACACAGTCCCACATAACTACACACACATAGAACAAAGTCAACTTGTCTGTGCATCGCAATTTTTTGTTTACATATGCATTGATCTTGGAATGCAGGCGATTGCTTTTTTGTTGAATGTCGGATATCGTTCAGTCTTTCATGAATTCCTTTGTAACACACATTGATTAATTTTTATGATAGTGAAATAAAATTATCAGTTATTAATTTTACTGTTGTGTTAGCAATACACGTAGTGTAAAAACAAGTAGGCAGGGTCACGGAAAAGCCATAAAATAGGGCTACATGTAACAGCAGTTTTAAGGCAATGTGCAATGTCAAAACAGGTCAAAGACATGAAACTGATATGGTCTCAATCAGTATTACATTTTAAATCCATATATGCTTATCTTTCTCGTGGAAGCTTAATATGTATATCTATTCTGATAATTTATAGTGTATTGGGGAATAATACATGCAACATTTCTTTCATCTCTGCAATAACCATGGTAGAATTTTCAATAAACATTAAATCTACATAAACATGAGGTACTGTGAGCAATGCTCACCAAGAATACCCCCCACTTACCCCAATCTCCCAAAGGGTGTTGTTAATAGGTATAAATTACCTCTTTCCTGAGTGTAAAAAAGAAAGGGCATAACAAAACCTTGGGTAGTCTCTTCTCTTGGGATAAATGGATAAGAGATGAATATAAATAAATGTGCGTTTTATTATGATCTTGGCTTTGAAGGGGAACCTTTGTTGAAGGATATGTAACACACCCCATTGGATTGCAGGTGAACAGGTTAATAAGACATCTTTGTCCCATGGGTAGTCCATATGTATGATATGGTGACTGTACGTGGAAAGGATAACGCTTTAGAGCCCACATGCATGCAGAAACCATATTGCTACTTCGATGTCCAGTGCGCTTGACCTTTGACATTTTGACCCCAAATTCGATAGGGAACATCTTCATCCCATGGGTAGTCCATATGTATGATATGGTGACTGTAGGTGGAAAGGATAACATTTTAGAGCCCGGAATCTGTTGCTTCTACAGACGGATGGACAGACAGACAACCTGATTCCAGTATAACACCCCCCCCCCCCCCCCCCCCCCCCCAACTTTGTTGCAGGGGTAAAACAAGTATTCTGAGCAATACATGTCCCTACTGGTGCCCCCATTAATTGAAGTTAGTCATTGCACATTTAGTATTGTTTGACCTTGAACTGTGACCTAAAATATTGGTACCAAGTTACCATGTTTACCATTTATCGAATTAGTTTGATGTTTCATTGTTTATACAGTTGACACATGTAGTTTTTATCAGGGATGAAAAAGTCTTATTCAGATTTCTATAATTTTCAAATTCAATTTCTAAACACATACATAGCATATTGTATCCTAAATGTCACAAAGGAAATTTGGGTTTGATAACAATAACTGTAAAAACAACCAAGAAAATCCGTAACTCCATCATCGTGCGACGAATCAAATCTGGATCACTGATTTTGCAAAAACTGTTTGGGGGAAATAATCGTTCATATGCTACAAAATTCAACACACAAATATTACATTCATATCTATATTTTAATTACTTATAAAAGGATTTGTGAACCCTGTTCATAATACTACATACTATCAAATGTTCGAAGGTCAATTTCAAATACCTGTGATTTCAGTCGGATTACAAGAATGCAGTAAATCAAGTACTGCAAACTGATCAGACTTCATTCACCGACTACAGAAAAAATACTCGCATGATAAATTAACAGATTTGATATAAATTTGCATTGATGTGTTTATTTTGCAATTAATGATCTTGAAATGATTAATCAAAGAAGTGATTATTTACACAATCAGTGACCAAGTTTAACCAACTGCCTTTATTCAGATGTCCTACTTTTACAGCCTTTCCTCAGAACACGATCCAGATCTTTGGTGAATATAAAAAAAGTAACAATATCAAAATTAATTTCTTTCACACCTGTTGATCAAACGTTGCGAGATTCAAACTTGATCTGTAGTTTGCTAATCTGAAACTCCACTAAAATTTTCAAATGAATCTTCACAAGCAAAATGGGGAAAAGTCTAGAAAACCAATGGGATAGACAGACTGAGGGACAGACAGACAGAGAAGAAAACCTATAGTCCCCTTTGGTTTTACAAAGCGATAGGGGACTAATACTGCTAGAGATGGTATAACATATCTACAACATCTATCTTGATAAATACTCATGATATATGTATCAACATGCATATAATCCAAGATTCCCCGGACTTTTACCCCACTTTTACATTGTGACATGTGCGGGGGTAAGAGTCAGAGGAATCTCGGATTACATGCATAGTGAAATATCAAATTTCTTATCAGCTAAAATTTGTGTATTGCTATTTTCTGCTCTTTTTCTATTTTGTTCTGATTGCTGTAAATACTATTTTTCAAGACATTTCATTACAGTTGTTATTCCTACTTGACCTGGCAGTGTGTGGGGTAATCCAGACATGCACAGCATGATCTACACATGTAGATAAACAAAGACAACTCCTGTTTTTGGACAGTATAATTAATGTACCTTTAACCTGGACTTTTATTTGAGAAATTGTTTTTCACTTTCTTTTGTACATGTATGTCCCAAAACATATAATTTCCACAGGGTTCAATTAACAGCACAATACATGATGTATTTTAAAAGAAGTTGGTTCAATCCATGTAAGTACATATGTAATGTTGATATTGAGTTTTGATTTTTCATTAAAAAAAAAAGACTCTAGATTTAATGGTTCAATTAGATTAAATGAATCATTTTTGATCAGTGGTTTATAAATCTTGGTCGAATATTAGATTTCAATCAACCAGTGAAAATTGCACCTCCTCCTGCCATTGTTTCTTTCAGCAGCTATACATGTCTATGATGTGTTTTTCTGAAAAATAAGAAAAAGTAATATTTAAGATGATATCACAAAAGACACATGGGCCACAATGGCCCCCGAGTCACCCTGGCTATACTGTTCCCAAGAAGAAATTCTTTCCTGTTTATTCCAATGAAAAATTTTTGAACCCCATACCATGACCCCCATCCTAGCCCCAAGGGGTCTTGACTTGACCAAACTTGATTCCACCAAACATTGAGAAGCTTCAATACGAATGTCACTAACATGGCCTTACTGTTCTGGGAAAGAAACATTTTGTACAGATTTTATATCCCTATAATTATGTAAAATTTCATCTCCTACTTTAGCCCTATACTCAGGGTCTATAATTTCAAAAAAAAAATAACCTTGGGAATGTTTGCATAATGTTTTACGATGTGACCGTTGAGATGAGCAAAGACCCATGACTTTAAACATTTGATCCATCTATTCATTAAATGCGGCAAATATAACATAGTTGATGTAAACTGTATTGTGACGTCGTGTTTAGCTTTGCTTTTTTCCCCCCTTTTAAATTTTAAAAATCAAGAGCAACAAAACGTACAAAGACTTGTCAGGTTATAAATATACACATGTACGTACTACTCTGTGCTTGCTATCTTCTCAGGCTTCTTTAAAGGGAAAGGCAACCCTAACCACATTCTTGCTTTTATGAATAAAGTATCACTTACTGATATCGTAATTGACAGTCTTTAACAACAAAAATCCTTGCTTAACAATTAAATCAATATTAATCTATCATGTATTTTAAATTACCCGCTGCTAAGAGAGTGGCCATTGGAGTTTAATTTATGACGTCACACCGTCTATTCCGGTTTATTTCATCAGCAGCACTGTAAACATGACAGGTCACGAACAGTTAAGTTTGGAGCTGTATAGATTTGAGCCCGTTCTTTCGCAAGAGGAAATTGAGAAAAGAAGACGTTCAGTCGAGTCGCAGACCAGGCAGACGGTACACGTTCTTCATACAAATGTCTCGAACCTCAACTTGTCATTATACAAATGATGGATCCACAGTTTACGCAGTCTTTTCTTTTCAAATGACTTGGTTGAGTCGGGAATTTCGAAAACCATACATTAGAAATATTTTCAAATATTAATTCAATGTTTGAGTATGATGATGTTTTTCCTAAAATTTCCCACGTGATTTTGTGGTCAATATTTTTATCTTTCAATGTTCATATGAATTTGCTGAGCTCGGTGGCATTCTTTTTCGTGGGATTACGCAATGAATGGGTGTGGTTGGCGTATCTTAATTTAAATTCGGTGTCTGCTAGTCCCACGTAGCTCTCTTCTTGCCCATTATTGGCTCTGACTCTAGCTAAATAAACAATTCCGTGGGCGCGACATTCACCGTTAAGCGAGCATTGATCTTTATTACGGCAATTACAGTATTGATAATTGGTATGGACAATTAAGTGTCAACCTTTTTCTATGTATAACAAGATCATTCTATAATTCTGATACCTAATCTTTCTGATTTTTTTCTTGAGTACATCGCTGTATATATATATCTACAGCTATTGAATTTATCAAAGATGACTTGTAAAATTTTAGCTTTGGTGAATTTCTGATGATTCTTGTAAACATTCATCAGTTAAACTTCATTATGTACAGTACTAATGATTTAATCGTATTATACTTTCTGTGTTAGGGTCTTAAAGGGACTGGTTCACGTATTTTGAAAGAAATGTTTATCATTTTTTATGTTAAAAATTAAAAATATAACTCATTTATTGTTGACAACCAAAATTTGGACCGTCTGAATGCAAGGATAAGAGCAATATCTTAGCTTTGGTTCTGTGTTATGTAAACAAAGACTCGAGTCTTTTTATGTAAACAAACAAACCAGTGAAACATTAATTTTTGTAATTTAAACCATCTTCATTTTGTACAATCACAAATTTCAACTTTTAAATGATACGTTTTACTTAAAGTATACTTGAAATGTGATATATCTAATAAACTTGGATCAATATCCCTTTATTTTGAAAACTTCGTAAACAATAACACACTTCAATCTTTGTTTTCAAAACAAATAATAAACTCTCTATAATGAGCTTCTGTCTTGATGAATAACCTTAATTTTTTTTGTGAAACCTTCTAAACATATTAGACTATAGATTTTGATCATTTAAAGTGAAAAACAAAATTTGAGGGGAAATCGTGAATCAGTCCCTTTAAACTAGAAGTAAATGAAAATTCTAGATTATTGAAGATGTTCTTTGTCCAAAAGTTTGTGTGAATCGTTGCTTTGTGTATCTGAAAAAGTACGCGATAAGTTGATTCCAAAATTTTATACAAAAAAAATGTATATATAGATCTAGATCTACAATACATATGTAAAAATTGTATATGTTGTTTCAATTCATCATAATATTTCTCAATAAATCATGGACCATTCAATGTGACATCAACAAATACAAAGGAAGGGAATGAATTTCTGGTTTGTTGAACTTGTATTCTTGGGGATATTTGGGGATAAGGCTATCGAGACTGGAAGTTTGATCGTTTTCGAACTTTACAAACCAAATACCAAAAACTTCAAATGTAGCGGTCATTCAGGCTGACATATATGTGAATACACGTTCAGAAAAGTGATTCGTTACTATATTAAATATAAAAGAGTACAGTATTTACCCAACATTTCCTACTTTCGTTTTGTTTATAATCATGGCGACTCGTCCTCCTTAAAAAAAATTTCGTTCGCGAAAATGGCCGAGTAGTTACGATTGGTCGTCCTTTTTTCCGACGGAAATGGCCGATTGTCATAATCTTTCCCGAGGCCTATATTTTTAAAATCAAAACCAGCGTACTCGGCCGAGAATAGCCGAATGCCTTATAGTCACTAGTCTGGTCCCCGCCCCTGCCACGGTGGGGGGTGGGTGTAAATGTAGTCCGGGACATATGTCCCGCGATGTCCAATATTGATATTCGCTGATTTAACGTTTTATGTTAGTTTTTCGTTAAATATCTTACTAAATGTGTTTTTTAAGACAATCACCAAGTGTCTTCATTGTGAATTTGATGTATGAAAATTCCCTAATTATTTGATAAATGACTTTTATTTATTCTTTTGGGTGTAAAAGTAGTCCCGAAAATTTTACGAAGAAAACGCATATCCGGTTTTTGTTTTCGCCTTGTTTATGCACAAAACATTTATAACCTTTACGTATTGTGTCCTATTGATAATCATAAGACACCCTTATTTCTAGTTATTTTGTCTGATTAAACAAATTAATCTGATAAACGGTTTTTAAACCCATTTTTCCCTCGGGACATCGTAGCCTAGTACCCGAGGCCTTCCGAGTGCTCGGAAGGCCTCGGTACTAGGCTACATCACAGCTAATTGGGATATTAATTTATAAACCGGACTGAGATGAAAACCTTAAATCCACATTCAGATAAGAGCTGGTAATAAGGCGGTATTTATCGTTAATATTTAATATAATATATCACTTCGTCACAAACTCAAAATAATCTAACAACAATGCTAATGTACATGTATTTCATAGAAGTTAAATGTAATGTAATTTATATATAATATCGTGGAAGGATCAATAATTGAACAGATATTGCATGGGGGTTGTTGGCCGTAAGTTAATAAGACATAAAGAATGTCTAATTTAATTACGTTGTCCAGTTCTTGCTACATATAACTGGAAAATCAACAAGCATATTGTTCACACATTTTAATTTTCAATATTGGTGGGGGAAATTCGGCACCCAATGACGTTAAAGAATTTGACCATTCAATTTCAATGCTCACCATTTTCATATGTGTATCTGCATTATAATTGATTTTGATTTTGGTTGATTTAGAGAAATGGTGGTGGCCAACCTTTGTCTACCAAAGTAAAACAGGGTTATCAATTTACTTCTCATCGTTAAATCATGTGCGCGGTTCTATGGAATCCGGATAGGGCCACGTAGTTCACTATCGCACCATCGCATCATCGAGGTTTGGGGCGATGGTGCGATGGCGCGATAATGCGATGACGATGACGCGGCGGTACGATAGCGCGATGACGATGGTAAGATGGCGCGATAATGCGATAACGATGGAGCGATACTGCGATGGTACGATGGCGATGATGCGATAACGCGCTACCGTTATTGTGCCATCGCGCCATCGGTATCGCGTTATCGCATCATCGCCATCGTACCATCGCAGTATCGCGCCATCTTACCATCGTCATCGCGCTATCGCACCGTCGCGTCATCGCACCATCGCCATCACATTATCGCACCAAACCTCGATGATGCGATGGTGCGATAGTGAACTACGTGGCCCTATCCGGATTCCATAGAGGACAGCTGAATATTCAACAAGACATATCTTTTCATTATTTATTGACTTATTATTAGATCTACTCATAATATTTTGAATATATCAATTATAATCAAACTTTCTTACTAAACGTACTCTTTAAAACACTTGAGTAGCTATTCATAAAACGGGTTGAAACTGTCACCTTGTTCCGGTTTTATTTTTACACTCTTTCGTATCGGATCAACCATCGAAGCGATGTCCCATAGAAAGAAGGACGAGCATTCATATAACAAGTGGAATATTTAATAAATCTTTTTGTTATGATATAAAACAATATCCAAGCAAAATCAACAGCCAAATAAAACACATTAAAACTTTATTTTAATTATGAACAAGGCAGAAACAAAAACCGGAAATGCGTTTTCTTCGTAAAATTTTCGGGACTACTTTTACAATAAAAGTCATTTATTAAATAATTAGGGAATTTTCATACACCAAATTCACAATGAAGACACTTGGTGATTGTCTTAAAACACATTTAGTAAGATATTTAAAGAAAAACTAACATAAAACGTTAAATCGGGGACATCGCGGGACAATACGGTGGGCGGTAAATCTAGTACTCCTGACTCCCGACTGTCCCGGATTGCGATGTTTTATAGATTATATTAAAACCGGCTAACAGAATAACTTCATATTTCTTGGGAACAATCTTTATGTCAAAATTGATTCATACAATTAAAAAAACAACAATATTAATTAGTATAAATCCTTAAACTGGAGATACAGCATACTCAAAAGCGGTAAATCTAGTACTGTGTTTTAAATGCCAAAACTGAAAACGGACTGTAAAGTAGTACAGTATAACAGAATGCGTCTTGTCTCTACATCAGTTTATTACAGAATGCCGAGTATATGTTATTAAAGAGCATGCAAACACGTGGTTATCAGTGTGTGCGGTAAACAGGGATAATCTCAGAGTTTGATATATACAATGCATATACTTTACATCCCCCTTCTTTAATTATTCTTATTTTACATTATAAGAGAGTGAAAAAATACTGCAAAATTAACAAAGTGTTATGAATTAAATTAATAATTCAGAGTTATGATAAAAATAATAACTAACTTTTGTCTCTAAAATATCGGGATATATATTTACACTATATATATATATATATATATATATATATATATATATATATTTGAGGATTATTATGCCTCATCACTTTATATAATCACTTATACATTTTGAAGTCCTCGTATCGTTTCGGCAATTTAATTTCTCTGGTAGATCTCCTGGTCGAAGTCAGAGCATAATTGGTCTTATCTGCTGACGGTGGTTTATGATTTCCAATTGTAGTCTTATCTACTGATGGTGGTGTGTTTTCGGCTGTGCTAACGGTCTTATCTGTCACTACCTCGTTATTTTCGACAAAGGGCTCATTTGTGCAGCGCAAATGTTTTCTGTTTCGTCGATAGAGGAGACCATCCTCCGTGATCACTTGATACGAGCGGATGTTTACTTTTTCGTTGACCTTTGCCTTCGTCCAATTTTTTTCATGTCCAAAAGGTCGAATTCTCACGGTTTCCCCACTTTTAATCTCTGGTAGGTCTGTAGTAAAATGCTGATCTATGTTTCCGTTCTCTCAATCGCTCTTTGACATTTGGGGTTAGGGCTGGTTTCAAAAGTTCGGTTTTGATTGGTAGCAGAGTTCTTGTACGGCGTGCCATTAGTCGTTGAACTGCAGAAGTTCCAATATTTTCAGAGGGAGTATTTCTCCAATCTAATAGAGCGAGGAAAGGATCGCTTTTATCTAATTGGCATTTCTTCATTAGGTTCTTTGCAATTCTAACTGCATTTTCAACTTTCCCATTAGATTTTGGGTACAATGGCGATGACGTAGTATGCTTGAACTCATAGTTCTCTGAGAAATAAGCAAATTCCTTGCTATTGTAAGGCGGACCGTTGTCTGAAATCAAAATTTCAGGAATTCCGTGTCTGGCCATTTGTGCTTTGAGTTTGGTGATGACTTCCTTTGACTTTTTATCATGTAGACGATCAATTTCAAAAAAATCGGAATAGTAATCAACAGTGATGAGATATTGTTTGTCATCAAATTGAAATAGGTCAGTTCCAATTTTCTGCCATGGTCTATCAGGAATTTCATGCGAAATGAGAGTTTCTTTGCCTTGCTCACCCTGTATGGTAACGCAGACTGGACATTCCTTGATAAAAGATTCGATATCTTTCATCATGTTTGGCCAATATAGTGATTCTTTGGTTCTACGGTAACATCCTTGAATACCAATGTGGCTGGAGTGTACCTTTTGAAGAATTTCACCTTTCAATGTAGGTGGAATAACAATGCGGTCTCCTTTGAAAATTAAACCATCCTGTGAAGTCAATTCGTCTCTGAATGTGTGGAAGATCTGTATATCGGGTGTCAGTTCATCTCGCTCCGGCCAACCATCTTTGATTGTTTTGTACAGCTTTTGCATTGTTTCATCACGCGAGTTTGCAGATTTGATTTTCTTTAGAGTTTCGGACGAGATGGTGACGTATTCACTCATTGTAACGGACTCTGCATCTTTTTCAGATTTTGCACGGTCGGTAATGGCGAGTACTCTGTCTTCAGAATCATTTCTTTGTATCTGTACAGTTGGCAGATAGGCGCGACTCAGTGTATCAGCAAGATACATTTCAAGACCTCGTTTGTATGTGATCTCGTAATCAAACTTCTGAAGACGCAAGAGCATTCGTTGAAGACGTTTAGGAGCGGAAACTAAACTTTTCTTGCTGATGATTTCTAGCGGTTTGTGGTCCGATTCCACTTTTACTTTCCGTCCAAGTGTGTAATGCTCAAAGCGTTCCATGGCAAAGAGAACAGCGAGTAGTTCCTTTTCAATCTGTGCGTAGTTGACTTCGGTAGGCGTTAATGCACGGGATGCATATACAACGGGTTGCTCATTTTGTATGAGACAGGCTCCTAGTCCGCGTTCAGATGCGTCACACTGTACCGTCGTCGGTAGGTTAGGATCAAAGATACGAAGTATAGGACTCGTAGATAGTAGTTTTTTCAATTCGTCAAATGTTTTGCCATGTACAGCATTGTCCCACACAAATTCTGATTCTGCTTTTAGTAGGTCTCTGAGGGGTGCTGTTATCTCCGAGAGATTTGGCGCGAATTTCTGGACAAAATTTACCATTCCTAGTAAACGTTGTATGTCTGCTTTGCATTTAGGTCTTGGCATTTCAGTGATTGCCTTGATTTTTAAGGGGTCAACTTTGAGTCCATCGCTTGAGATAATGTGTCCCAAATATGACACGGATCGCAATTTTAGTTTCATTTTGTCTTTGTTGATTTTGATCCCTTTCTCCCTGCATCTCTCTAGCAAGGTAGATAATTTTTGTCGTGATCACGTATGGCCTCGTCATCCGAGTTTCCACAACCGTATACGACTATGTCGTCATGAATCGCTTTGATTCCATGTATACCAGATAGAGCTTCATCCATTCTCCGCTGGAATTCTTCGCTTGCTGGTTTAATACCGAATGGCATGCGGAGCCATCGATATCTACCCCAAGGGGTTCCGAAAGTTGTGAGAAAACTGCTCTCATCATCGAGAGTAATATGCCAAAAGCCATCCTTGCAGTCTACTACAGAAAAAATTCTGGCTTGGCTTAGTTCTGGCAAAATATCATCTATAGTTGGTGTTGCATAGTGATTTCTCTTTAGCGCTTTGTTCAGAGGTTTGGGATCTATACACAGACGCATTTTCCCACTGGGCTTCCGTACAGCCACCAATGACGATATCCAGTCAGTCGGTTCTGTTACTGGAGCCAAAACGCCTAAATCTGACAGTCTGTTGATTTCAGATTTTAACGGTGCCTTCATTGCAATCGGGACTTTTCTTGTTGGTAGTTTTACTGGCGTAACTGATTTGTCAACATCGAGGTGTAATTTTCCATCCAGTTTACCCAGGCCATTAAATACGTCACTGTATTTTTCAATGATGAAGTTGCTTTGGGAGGCTGACTCAATGGCTGCTATGTTTTCTGTGTTGACAGTTAACATTTTCATTCCCTTGTACAGCCTTTGCTCCGAGAATAGGATTAAGATTTCCTTCGACCACAACAATTTCTATGTTGTATTTTTTATTGTTTTTGGGGTTGCGGACGCTTATTCGCCGTTTTCCAAGGAGTTGGCATTCCGACTTGTTAAACATTATCAGAGTCATGTCTGCCTTTTGTAACATCCTGAGATAGGGGTCATTACAGATTTCTTTGTAAATTTTCTCGGGTAGAACGTTTACGGTTGATCCGCAATCCAATTGAAATTTCACTGTATCATTTCCAATTTCGATTTCTGCAAAAATCTTTTTCTCAATGGCATTAACATTTTCGATCATGAGGATGAATTCCTCGTCACTGGATTCCTGGTTGACTTGTTTTACAAGTTCCCGTTTTGATTTCGACTTTGTCTGCAGACATTTTGATGAAAAATGATTCATTCTATTGCACTTCCTGCATGTTTTCCCCCATGCTGGACACAATTCCTTACGGAAGAGGTGCTCTTTACCGCAATATAAACATTCCTTTTGAACTTTTGTTTCTGGGACTTGTTTGAAATCTTTTCTGTGCGCTTGTGTTGTTCTCGGCGGTTTAGTTTTTCGCATGGTTTTCAATTTGACAGCGTGAACTTCCTCCATGGTTTTAAGTTGCGATGTTGACTTTTCGTTTGCTCTGCATATGTCAACGCATTTTCTTAGGTCCAGTTTTGCTTCTTGCAGTAGCTTTTTGCGTGTTCCATTGTCACGGATTCCAAGTACAATTCTGTCTCGGATCATATCGTTTTCTAGAGCATCAAATCTGCAGGTTTTCGCTAGAGATCTGAGAATTGCCACATAAGTGTCAATGTTTTCATTGATTTCTTGGTCTCGTTTGTAGAAAGTGTACCTTTCATAAGTTTCATTGGTCTGTCCAATGCAGAAGGATTCAAATTTTTCTAGAACTTTGTCTATGTCTTTTTTGTCATGTTCAGAGTCAAACTGAAGACCATCAAAAATATCCAGAGCGTCAGCTCCGATGCAAATAAGAAAGGTAGCAGTTCTCACCTCCTTGTCTTTTTCCTTGAGAGTAGACGCTGTTTCATAATTGCTCCAAATCCGCTTGAACTTTTTCCAGTTCGTGCACAGGTTTCCTTTAAGATCCAGTTTTCCAGGTATTGGAATGTTTGGATTCACAAGGACAGGAATAGAGGGAGCAGCAGCAGCATTATCTTCGTGATTGCTCATGGTGACAAATATCCAGAGATACACATACAGAAGTTTCACTTAGTACTTTTACTTCTGACACCATGTAAAGTAGTACAGTATAACAGAATGCGTCTTGTCTCTACATCAGTTTATTTCAGAATGCCGAGTATATGTTATTAAAGAGCATGCAAACACGTGGTTATCAGTGTGTGCGGTAAACAGGGATAATCTCAGAGTTTGATATATACAATGCATATACGTTACACGGACATTCTTCATTCTATGCATGATTTTATAAAGAGAATGTTGTTTTTTTAAACGATATTAAACAAATCTTTGTATCATTGATTGGTTCAAGCTATATCACCCGACTCGAAAATTTTTGCAAAGGTGACTTAAAAATGCCAGGTATTTCCAAGTTCTTTGGTGTGCCTGGTTTGCGGGCAGACAATATACCTCGTTCAAAAGTATTGGAAGTTAGGCAATTCAGACCTCATATTGTTATTATTTTAGTTGGTGGAAATGACATTAGTGACAATTCCTCTTCGTGCGAAATATTTTTGAACATTGCAAACTTAGTTGACACGTTCAAGGAAGAAGTGCGATTTATTTATGTATGCGAAGTTCCCACACGAGGAAAATTCAAACATTCGAAGGAACTATCAAGGGACCGATATGAGGCGCAAATGAAGAAAGATAAAATTTAATCAGGATTATTCCAGAAACTCTGTACATCTTAATGACAGTGGACAAAAAACAAAAACAAAAAACAAAAACAAAAAACCCCCACCTTTTTTCTGTTTAAGAACTGCTGTATTGTCAACAAAGTTCCCTTAATTCAAGATACCATTAAAATACAAAGTTTTTTTTAATTAATAAAATTTATCATTATCAGGCATTCTTTTTTTCTTCTAAATTATGGCAAAACCCTTAGCCACATAAATTATGTTCTACCTCAGAGCCTTTATTTTCAATTTGATTTTCGCAAAAAATAATTACAAAATAATTAGATTAACATAAAAGATACGGCAATCATTTTTTGATGATAATAGAAATATTATGGTTTTGTTGGGAAAGAAAGAAAATTTGAACTTGAATTTAAAAAATATTAAAATATTTGATTTTTATTACATCATATATCTTGGAAATTTAAAAAATCCGATTTTTAACAATGTTACATAACTAATTCCGAGCTTTAATATAGATGAATTTCAGTCATTAGAAAAGATTAATTGATTTATTTTTGTAAAATTGGGTTTTAATATTCATAATAGTATAATGGTTTTGTTGGGGAAGAAAGAAATTTGAACCTGATTTCATAAAATAAAAATATTTGATTGGTGATATCTTGAAAATAAAAAATCTGTGATTTTTAACAATGTATTGACTATTTAATTAACAGTTACGTAACAAATTCAAAATTGGGTTTTAATATTTCTGTGATAATTGCACATATCAAAAGTAATAATTGAACATGTGATCTCAATTTTTGATTGTACCATGCTTTGATCATATATACCTGTATATGTCCGTTTTCGGTTTTGGCATTTAAAACACAGTACTAGATTTACCGCTTTTGAGTTATTTGTCGGTTACGGAAATGGCCGAGTTGTTACGATTGAGTCACGTGCGGGTACTGGAGAAGTCGGACTATAACAAAGTCGGCCCATCGCGGACTCGGCCTATTCATTTATTTATATGTGCCCCCCCCCCTTTTTTAATTTATCTCTTTGATAGAATAGTATTTATCTTTTATAGTTAGAATAGTATAGTTTTGAAAGCTTAAAATTATATGAAGATAGCTCATTACTTTGAAATACGGACTCGGTCCAATCATTTACTTGTTTTAAACATTTTCTTCCCCTCTTCATTGCACTGCAATTATATTGTTAGATGGTGATTACAAATGGATATCGTTGGCGTTTCAACTTAGGTAGGAGAGGCAAGGGGGTACCTGTAAAGTGCGAAACGAAACGAAATCTACCGAAACGAAACGAAATCTACCAAAACGAAACGAAACCCACGAAACGAAACGAAACCTACCGAAACGAAACAAAACGGATTGTATAACCGAACTCTTTTAATTATAATACTTTAAAATGGTATCTTAAGCCCCTGTGAAAGTTACCACATATAGATAAAATTCGCCTCCCCTTCGGATCCATACATTTCAGAACGAAGGGTTACAGTCTCACAGGTCAGAGGTCTGGAGAAATACATTAAACGAAGGGTGGGGTCGCCGGCGTTGGATCCGCCTTTGGGCATAAATACATGTTTCAGTATTTTTGCTCTAAAGACACATCTATGTATACATGTGGATATGGTGGATTTGTATGTAGTATATCAAACGGTGGATTCTGAGTATGTCCTCCCGTTCTCTTTGTAATTGCTGCTTCCCTTGTTCATAAGCCTTTTGATTTTACAAAATGCTGATCTCCTCCTGATATTATTGCATTAAAAAAATTCCGTTTTCCGTCCCGTTTTCAATTCCCCGTCTTAGCAACACTCCAAATGTATAAAGTTATCTTTAGACTCACTACATATCAATAATAATTTTTAATAATACATGTATATATATCTTACCGAATTGCATTGATATAATATGGTATACTATTTTTTTCCCCCATTATTGAAAGTACTCGCACCTCAGCAGTTAGAGATCAAATACGAGGTTAATAGCTCTTCCTGTTCTCAACTTTCTCAGACACCATCTTCTTCAAACAATATATCTATGCCCAAAGAGGGATCCTACGCCAGCGACCCCACCCCTCGTTTAGTGTGTTTCCCCAGACCTCCAAGACTTTAATCCTCTGTTCTGAAATTTATGGATCCAAAACTAATTGCACATGGTATTTAATCAACTTCGGATATGTACTTTGTGCTTACTCATCCCATCCCCCCACCCCTCTCCAACTTTTAAAACTTTGTATCAGTCAAGCCAAAAGCCTATATCAAAGGGGAGGCGAATTTTATTTATATGTGGTAACTTTCACAGGGGCCCAAGATACCATTTTTAAGTATTATAATTAAAAGAGTTCGATTATACAATCTGTTTTGTTTCGGTAGGTTTCGTTTCGTTTCGGTGGATTTTGTTTCGTTTCGGTATATTTCGTTTCGTTTCGGTAGATTTCGTTCCGTTTCGTTTCGCACTTTACAGGTACCCAAAGGGGGGGGGGGGTCTCGTAAATCGTGGTCTCTTGTTTAGAAAAATGTAAACGGTAAAAGAAGCAATAATTTCTTCCACTCTCAGAGAAATAAATGACAAAATCTTTTGATTTATTGAATTACTTTTACAATCTGATTAAAATTAACACAGCTGTGTGCTATTTGAGAGATCTGTATTTTAATCAGATTGTCAAAAATGACTACTTACGAGACATATTTCAGGACCTATAAAGTCTGTAAAATCCAGGAGCTTCGCGGCCCTCAAAGCGGCCCCTAGACCCCTTGCCTCATAAACTTGCCCCCCCCCCCCTAAACCGCAATTCTTATCCGTCTCTGATAGCATTATCTTTTTGAAAAAAGATTAGAGTACTAGCTCCACATGTATTATTTTTTATGCAAGCAGAGGCTATAATGAATTAATTATAAAATTTCTGTAATAGTATATTTTAACATTAGAGCCTATATAAGCCTACAAATTCTCCCAAAGTACAGGTCACTAAATGTACATATACATGTAATTAATAAACTGAATACACACTTAGTTGCAATAATCAAAGCATTGGAGATATTAAGAAGGTATATGATTATACATATGTAACATATTCGTAGCAAACGAAAAGAAAAGGAGGGAAAGAGAAACGAGACCCGGCCATGGGCCACATCGCTCACCTGAGTCATCTTGGCCCTGCCGTTATCCAGCTGTTGTGATTTTTAAAGACCCAACTTTAAGGTAACACCCCCGAATTGTTAGCCATCTGTCAATCAAACATTTAACATAGATCTCAGGTGGAGTGACATCTGCAGAAACTGTGATCTAGAGCTACCCCTGAGAGGTGTTTTGATAACAATAACAGCCAGTACCTACAGGCATTCTTTAGGTCTTGAGGAAGCCTTGTATTCTAGAGTTTTGATAGCATTGACCTGTCCACAACTGCTATTTTAATATAATTGTAATCCCCCTGTATATACATGCATTATAAATTACACAATCAGAAATCAAACAATAAATTGCCCATTAATTTCTAAAACTTGTAACTTATTGAAATAATGTATATTATCAATTTATGATATATCTATTTTTATAAAAGAAATTATTTATTGAGCCAATGATCTGACTGTGTGTCATCTAGCCATAGGGATACAACCACTGTACAAACACTCTGACCACAGAAACACTGCAGACGCCCCTAAGACCCTTCCTGTGTACATCAAAAGTATACACAGCACCCTGATCTCTCGGCCAGGTAAATAACAATGACCATAGATGAGCTCCGCCCACATCCAGTGATCCGTGAAGAAACCGTACGGTATTTTATTTGGGACCGAGAAAATAAGCACCGCCTTCAAATTTACCTGGTCAATCAGGAGAAATTAATCTTCAGATTGGATGCTAGAAATTGATGGACATTTAGTTATGGTACTGACTAAAACCCGGTCTCGGTCCCGGTCTTCGGTCTCGGTCCCGTGACTAAAACCTGGTCTTCGGTCCCGGTCCCAGATTTTTTTATTCGATAAAAACAGAATACATCAGAATATTTTAGCCCCAATTTCTCGTTAATTTAGATATTACATATCATGCCTGCATTTTGATAGTTGATTGATAATATTATTGTCGTCTTTCGTAAGATAATATGTGAAAACTCAGGGACCGGTGGGACCGAGAAGTAAAAACAGTGCTAAAAGCCGGTCCCGGTCTCGATATTTTTTATTTTTCTAAATAGCCGCTTTAATCTACCTTTTTATTAAAAAATATAAGAGTGTTATATTCAATGACATTCCTGTATGTTTTTGATTTATTGTATGTTTGTGTTTTATTCCAATTTTCCTTCTTTGGGGGGGGGGGGGGGGGGGGGTCAAAATCGAACTCAGCTAGGTGATTTTTTCTCTCTCCCAAATGAACGCGTTACATTACATTTTCATAAAAAGATAAGGATGTAGAAGAGAAATAAAATATATATAACACCTGACCACACGATTGATAAAATTTTCAAATTCAATGTTGGTGTATTCCGAACCGGGTCTCTGTATATGTACACGTATACGCGGGTTACTGCTCTCTCTCTCTCTCTCTCTCTCTCTCTCTCTCTCTCTCTCTCTCTTACGAGTGTATCGTGAGAATTGCATTAATTTGTTAAATTATGATGTTATATTAGTTGTTTTAATCAGGGAAGAAAAGCCTCTATGTAAATATTAGAATAATACAAAGTAGAGTGCACGTGCAAAATATGAGTTCAGAATGTACGATGTATGAAGTACTTTAAAAATTATGTTCATTAGTGAAATGGAAAAAAAAATATTGTCCTTAAATTTTATTATAATTATTGAAACATGATGAATAATTGTTGTTGATAGCGAAACAAAATTAATGTGCACTCTTGTCAACAACCCCCTCCCCCCGCCCCTTTCCAGAAAGATTCTGAATACAAGAATGATGCTTTTGAAAAGCAAATGTTATACCCCCGTATTCGGATATTCGGGGCGCATTTATATAGTTTTTGGTCCATCCGTCTGTTTGTCAGCAAAAACTTGAACCTTTGGCATAACTTTTGAATGCATGTTGATAGGGTTTTCATATTTCACATGTGTACTCCTTGTGACAAGACCTTTCTTTACATGCAATTCTTCACCTTTCAAATTTGAACTACTTTTGAAAATCTTTAACCTTAGTCATAACTTTTGAATGGTTAGTAAAAATACACGAGGGTATAGAATGTTTCACGCAGGCATACTTTTCATGAAACGCTAACAGTAGGCCTATTTGTATTTTCAAAACTGAAATTTTATTTCTTAAATGAATTTACATGTATGTCTTGCATATTTATAAATGTAGATTTCATTGTTTGTAAATTTGTGAGTTTATGTCAAATTTATGCACTTTGAAATATAAGATATTTTGAACATAGGAAACAAACAGTTTTTGTGCAGCATAATTAATACATATATGTTAGTACATATACGTATATAGCTATTCACAATAAATATAGTTACCACATAATATTACAGTAAAAACATACCATAGATTATTTGAAGATCATCTAAACTCAGAGGGTATCTTCTGTATAAGTATACAGAATCTGACATTTTTGGTGAGCATGTGCTCTATGTATGACACACTTTTATAGATACTATAAATATATTAGGTGGATTTTTTTTAAAGCATTGTATCTAAAAAAAAAAAAAAAAAAAAAGAACCACAACTGAAAAAAATAAAATAAAACTAAGTATCAAATAAGAAAGGAAGAAATATTTTATAGTTATTATTTATTGGTTATATACAAATATATGTAAAATATATACCCATATAAAGAGATCGGGTTCGGAATACAAAACATGAATCTTTGAAAATCTAAATTTTTAGTATTAAAATTTGTATTTGTTAAATAAATACTTACCTTTAAGGTAAGTAAAATTAAGTTAAATTTAGATATATTCACCTGCTTGCAGTCTTGTATCGGAAAAAACCATGTAAACAAAAAAGCACCCTTCGTGACTCTCCACCTCTGACATGTTCAGAACCCAACATCCGGTATCATCTATTCTTTGACATAAAACAAAAAATTAGAAGGGGGATGAAGGGGAGGTGGTTTGGGACCTCTGATTTATAAAGGTAAGTATTTATTTAACAAATACAAATTTCAATACTAAAAATTTAGAATTTATCACAATAAATACGTTACCTTTATAAATTTAGATAAGCAGAATTCAAAGTAGAGCTGAATCCCCCTGAGATTGGCAACGAGGAGGAAACACCACTTTCTGAGTTGAAACTAGAGGCCCAAGCGAGAACAAACTGTCACTATGAAGGGGCATAGACCTAAGATAATGGTTATAAAAGGTACTATCAGATCTCCAATAACCAGCTGACACGATTTCCGACATAGAGGAGGAATTGAAAATAGCCCAGGAACAAGACAAGCTAGCTCTAATTTCATGTGCCTGAACTTGAACACGAGAAAAGGCTTCTGGAGATGAAGACTGGTAAGCCATCTTAACAGTCTGACAAAGCCAAGTAGAAATAGTCTTAGCCGAAATATCACTTAGACCTATCTTAATGGGAATGAAAAGTCTAGTAGAACCAGAAGGTCTGAGCGTTGACGAAACAGTAATATATTTCTGAAGTGTACGCACTGAACATAAATCCTGATTACCTAATGATTTAGGTAGAGCAGGAATAACAATAGGTCCAGACCCTTTATCTGATAACTGATTCTTGGCTAAGAAAGATGGATCTGTCAACAGAGTAACTGAAGAATTATCTGCAGAAAATCTGAGACAAGAATCTGCAATGGAGAGAGCATGAATCTCACTCCTTCTACGACCAGAAGCTAAAGCTAATAAAAAACAGCACTTCAAGGTCAAAAACTTAAAGGGAGCTAAAAATAAAGGTTCAAAAGGAGGAAATTGTAAAGTCCTAAGAACCAAAGCTAAACTCCAGGATGGAACCAACCTACGTTGTCTAGGCCGTTCCAAACAAAAATTCTTGACCATGAGGGACAAGAACTCATTCTTCCCAAAATCAGGACCTCCTGACAAAACTATAGTTCTAGATAAAGCTGAACGATAGCCCTTAATAGTAGAGGGAGAGAAGCCTTTATCTTCAAACAGATAGACTAAAACCTCAGCTAACTGTTGGACAGTAACTGCGAGAGGATCAATTTCCTTTAAACGACACCAAGAACAGAAGATGTTCCACTTAGAGTCATAAATTGCTCCTGTAGATTTTCTGACCGAATTAGAGATACGTTTGGCTGCTCTGTCAGAAAAGTCATCCTGTCTGAGAGATTCCCTGACAGTAACCATGCGTGTAGATGGAGGTTGGAAAGATTCTGATGAACTTTCCTGCCTTTGAATTGAGACAAAAGATCTTTCCTGAGAGGAAGAAGAATTGGTCTCGCACAACACAGTTGAAGAAGATCTGGAAACCACAACTGTTTTGGCCATGCTGGAGCAATAAGAATGGTCTTTCAAGTTTCTACCCTGATTTTGTGTAGAATCTTGGGAAGGAGGCGAAAGGAGGAAACATGTAAGAAAACATCCCCTTCCAATCGAAAGACATTGCATCTACTGCTAAAGCTTTGCTTTCTGGAATCGGAGAGACAAACGTTGGCAGTTTGCAATTCAGATGCGTAGCAAAGAGGTCTATATGAGTACGATCCCACCTGAGACAGATCTCCTGAAAGACTGCTGGATGTAACTCCCATTCTGTATTCACTGGATGCAGTGACCTTGAGAGAGCATCTGCTACTAGGTTCAGATTGCCAGGAACATGCCTGACTGACAAGCGAATTCCCAGGGAACGGCAAAACAACAGAATTTCTTTGCACAGAAGGTAAAGAGACTGAGAATGTGTGCCGCCCTGATTCTGCAGATAAGCAACTACTGTTGTATTGTCTGTGGCTATCATCAGAGATTGACCCTGAACAAAATGGGAAAGGTGTTTCAATGCCAGAAGAACAGCCCGCATCTCCAGTAAATTTATGTGTTCTGTCAATTGGAGACCGGACCATAGACCTGATGCCTCTCTGCCTTCCAGGGTAGCTCCGCAGCCTGT
This sequence comes from Ostrea edulis, assembly GCF_947568905.1. NCBI lineage: Eukaryota > Metazoa > Mollusca > Bivalvia > Ostreida > Ostreidae > Ostrea > Ostrea edulis. The sequence goes on along the minus strand of NC_079165.1, from coordinate 55,039,192 downwards.
CAGAGAAGCATCTGTAAACATGGTCATAGAAGGAACTGGGGGGTCTAGAGAGCAACCTATCATAACATTCTCTCTCACTGACCACCACAGAAGATGAGGATACAATCTGGGAAATGGGAATAACAGCTTACCACTGTTGTGAGGTTGGTACCCAAAATTCCAGAAGATACCACTGAATGGGACGGATATGAAGACGACCAAAAGGTATTATGTCCATCAGAGAAATCAGAAAACCTTTCAGCTGTAGAAACTGGCGAGCTGAAGCATATTTGGCTGAAAGTAGTTGATCCAACATATACTGAAGCTTGAGAATTTCTCCTCTGGAGGAAGAACTATACCAAGATCTGTTCGAAAGTGTTCCCCTAGGAAAATGAAACTCTGACTGGGAACTATCTCTGACTTTTCCCAAAAAATAAGGAAACCCAGATTCAACAGAAGATGAATAACTCGATGAGTATGTTGATGAAGAAGGTTGAAAGAAAAATTCTTGATCAGAGAATCGTCTAGATATGTATGGATGAAAATGGACTGGGAGTGTAGATACGCAACCACTGTTTGAAATTTTTTTGTGAACACTAGAGGAGCAGTAGATAGGCCAAAAGGCATTGCCCTGAAGGCATATACCTTGCCCTCCCAGACAAGACGAAGAAACCTCCGATAAGCCGGAGCTATAGGGACATGAACGTAAGCATCCGTCAGATCTAAAGAAGACGTCCACATCCCTGTATGGAGAGATGTTCTGATCGACCTGTTGGTCTCCATTTTGAAATATGGAATCACCAGATACTGATTCAGAAAAGAGAGGTCCAACACAGGTCTCATTTGTCCATTCTTTTTGGGTACAAGAAAGAGATGAGAGTAGAACCCCCAACCTAGAGGTGGACTTACTTCTTCCAATACATTCTTTTGGAGAAGTAAAGACACTTCCTCTTGCAACAACAGATTTTTCTGCGGGTCTCTGGTCATTGAAAGTTCCAGAGGAACCGCAGAGAGAGGAGGATGTTCTCGAAATTGAAGCTCTAAACCCCTCCGTAGCACAGAAAGAACCCATTTGTCCGAAATGAGACGGGACCAATGAGAAAGAAAAAGAGAGAGGCGTCCTCCCACAGGAAGACGAGGAAAGGGAAACCCTACTTCCTCGAAAAGAGTGGTTTGTGCTACAGGATGGGGGGGGGGGGGGCCATCAAAACTTAGATTTCTTACCCTTGGCTACTTTGGGTTTTTTATTATTAGATCCAGAAGCCGACAGGAAAGAACGATGCTCATTACTTCTCTTAAGGTTACGTGAACCTTGCAGAGAAGAGCCTGATTTAGCAGAACCAGAACCTTGCGACTTACTTCTAGAAGAATCTGATTTAGAAGAACAATAGACACGCCTAGAACTACCATTGTTGAGTTGTACATCCACTTTAACAGTAGGAGGTTCTTTGTGTAATTCCTCTTGTAATTTGCGTAAAGAGATGCCAAATAACTGCTCTTTATGAAGAGGAGAAGAAATTAGGTTGTCTTTAAGAAACTCAGAGACGTTAGATTTTTGAAGAATCTCTTGTCTCCTGGCTAAAGAAAAATTGGCAATAGCGCCAAGATTCAAGAGCTGAGAAGTGCAAAGACATCTATCTACTTGGAGAAGAAAAGAACGAACATCATCAAATTCTTCGCCCTTATCTTTAAGAGAGGCACCTGCAGCAGCAAGAAAGTGCTCCGCATATTGAAAAGCTGCGGCAACACCCCGAAGATTGTTCTCCTACCTAGAATATGAAGTCTGAGATAACTTGACACTCTCAGAAGACTTAGCACCAAGAAGATTAGAAAAAGTCTTATCAAAAACAGGTTGAGATTTTCCCAAGGAAACATCATGAATATCAAAATACTTCATTCTAACCTTACCTGGGAAAGAAGATGTACTAAAAGCCAGATTTTGTTTAACTAAACTGGAGGCCTTATTGGAGGCCATCTGATCGTCGACAAGATGAGAATTAATGGAAGCCAATGCAGATTTAAAATGACTAGACTCAAGAAAAGATACATACGACTTAGAAGAATCTCTCACAAGACCAGAGCAGGACTGAAAATCAGAAGGTTTGTGAGAACTCCTGGGAGGAGAAACTAAAGAATCGGGACCTGACAATTCTCTACGAATTGCATAAACTTTGGCTTTAAGAGAGAGATTCTCTACAGGAAGCTGATCCTGAGAAGACCCACCTTCATCAACCGAATGAACAGGAGAAAGGCAACTATCACTAAGAAAAGATGCCTCCTGACTACTGGGAGCCAAAGACAATGAGTCATCCTCCTCGTCCGCTTTATTATCAAAAGCGGGCCGAGGGGTGACAAGAGCAGCCCCAGGAACAGTGGGGGACGTAGTTGATTTGCTTTCAATCAAATCGAGCCTACGTTCCACTGTCTTGAATCTAGAAGAAAGGGAAGCCTCAAGCTTCTGAATAGAAGAAACCAAAGACTTAATCTCGTCCTTATTGGAGGACTCAATTAAGTTAGGTTTACTGACAAAACCTTGACCTGACCACACAGGTTGAATCGAGTAGGTATAAGGTGGCACAGGATACATGGGATGAGGAAATCTAGCTGGCCACCTAGACCGATAAAACGTATCCCTACGGTTACCCGAAGGAAAACTCTCCGGGCGAGAACTAACCACCGGACTACAAGGAGGTCGAGTAATGGTAGAGGTAACTCTAAGTTGACCTACTGACGTAATAGTCTAGTCAATCTAGCAAATCACCTCAAAGTAATTGCAACAGAAACAAACTCGATGGAATTTAATAAACAAAAGCGTGATTAACAACATACAAAAAATCGGACAAAATCGGACAATGGGAAATATTTCAAATTTAGACTTAAATGTTTTAGTAAACCATCGATATTTTGTGATGTTTACGGCACACCGTACACGTAAAGGGGAGTAACTTAACTGTGACAGTCATCGGAATAAAGTTATACACGACGATCTAAAGTGCATGTAATAAAAAACGCGATTAAACAGCTAAACAGTTGTATTAAAAAGGTGATTTTAAGACCTTCTATATACATACAATATTGCTCAGCATCTCATATTCTTTGCCGACTTCCATTCCCGGGGAACTTTCGCGAATAAAGCTTCAAAATATTTTGTTTGACCCTCTACTGAATTAATTTTAATTATAAAACACAATATTTACTTTAAAAGTTATGAATAATCAATTATAAATGAAGTCTTAAAGAATTAGTGTCAATTTACAAGGGGGAATTGCGGTTGTTAAAAAAGAAAGTATGGAAAGCCATTCGGGTTAAAAGTTTCAGTTATTGTGTATCTTCATCATTTGAGCAAGCGCTTTGTATAAAAACTTTTATAAAACTAAGTAAGTAAAGTATTTTTGCTTTTCTTTTTCAAATTCAGGTTTGGGGAGTCATTCATGGGTAATAATAATGATAATAAAACATTGATAATATAATTAATAAACACTTGCGCTTAGTATCATGATTTGATGTAAAATCGAGTAGTTACTCTTTCTAATTAGTCTTGGGCTCACGACCTGCGGAACCACATCTCCTAGCAGCATGCGAACAGCGCGCTAGACCGCCCGGCCATCTATTCAAGACAAAACTTGTTTTCGATGACGATGGAATTCTCGCCACGCTGGCACACGATCATTGAGAATGGAAATGGGATACAGTTATTTATCGTAAATTTTAGAGGATCATACAAAATGCATATTGTGTTTGAAATGTCTATATATAAAGCACAGAAATAGCAACGAACTCTGAAATAAACATAACTGAATGAAACGGATGAAAATTTAAATTCAATTAGTTAGGGGGAGGGGAATAAAAACTCCCGTAAGTTTCTGTCATCTGACATCGATTACACTTTAGTGGAAAAAGGAAAAAGACAAGCGACTGTTGAATACCACATAATATTTAAAACATATTAATGAACATTTAATAGATTTAATGTACACTTTCATTTGTGAATAAACAGTAGAAAAAGAAAATTCAATGTCTCACAAAAAACTAAGTTCACATAGTTTTCACCAAGAACACCCCCCCCCCCCTTAAAACTTAATATGACAAATGTTGAAACTAATCGAATAGCAAGAAAAGAAACGTACGATTATAAATAACACTCTGTATACCTTTTCTACTGTCAGGGGGCATCTGATCCCACTTCTGGTATATCCAGGGGTCCGTGTTTGCCCACCTCTCTATTTTGTATTGATTATAGGAGTCACGAGATGGATCACTGTTCGTTATCTTCACCTTCCTATATGAGGATTTCATAGAGCAAAAAGATATATTCTGGTGTCGATGTCATATCGACTTTGTACGATGGAATACCATAGAGACACTTATAGGAGATTTGCTTTGTGAAGTATTGTCTAACACAATATCATTTTTATAAGTTCAGTCATTGCCACTAACTACTAACTACAGCTGCAGAAAAGGAGCACTGCAAGAATTTAATTTGGATCCTTCGAATTGGGGCTTATCACTGCTTTCAGCAATTCTTGTATCTGTTAAAACTAAATTACAAGTCGCGCCAGATAAACTTTTGAACGTTTTTCGCTGTAAATGCAAGGCAAATTGTGACACTAGCCGTTGTACTTGTAAAAACATGGACTGAACTGTACTGCAATTACTCAAATGATCACTTATATAATTATCAGGCACGTAGCAATAATGGCTCTACACCTTTTATCATTACATGCAAAGTTGATAAATTTTTACGTACAGAGGTCGATATTTTTAGACAGATTGGTTGCCCTCCTTCCTCTTTTTTTTTTTTTAAATAGCATTCTCTTAAACTGTACACAGTGGAAGTGTAAAATTGAACTGAGAGAACAACCTTAGCCCCCACCCCCCCCCCCCCACCCCCCACACACACACACACAACATCAAGGATTTTTATAACTTTGGATTAAAATTTACTTGTCAATTTTCAGGCAATATTGTGAAATTATCTTCACCCCCCCCCCCTTCTTTAAAACAGATTACTCCTGAAATTCTCGGTATTAATTGCACAATAATTTGGATAGAACTAAACATCAAATACGGCTATACCCCTCCCCCCTCTTTCCCAAACTCTAGAACTTGACGAAGTGCACATATTAAAGATTTCTTTATATAAAATCGAAGAAACTGAACCTTGTTTCGTCATAGATGTAGTACAAACTGTTAAAACTCAGCTTAATAAAGAATTTGGTAACGTAAGCTTTACTACACACTGTTTGTTTTAAAATACTACATGTATTTATGTGAAACATAGGACCGGAATGGTAAGCGCTCCTCCAACTTCCGATGTAAGGGGAGTAACTGCAAAAATGTAGGTCATCTTTTACAGACCATTTTTGAAGGGGCACTTTTTTTGTGTTAACTGTTTATTTTAATGTATAAATCTTCATGTGGTAACTCATATATGCCTAATGGACAGGAAAAAGTATTTTCTTCCAAAATCCAGTTTTTAACGATTTTTGTTGGAAAATGAAGATTTCAGCCCAAAATTCGGCAAAGAAAAATAAATTTTGGTGCAGAAAAGTTTAGTTGTGCATTTGGACGTTTTATTCTTAAATTTATAAGATCAATGTCATATCTTCTATAAAACAGTCATTTCCTATCATTTCCAGTTTTTCACTATTTTTGTTTTAGAAAAAGGTAGGTTTTCCTACCTAAAATGGTATTTTTCATATATATTGCCAATAATCTATATATCTTACTTGTTGAGCAGTTTTTAGAATAAATCCTAACTTAAATTTTTTATTGGTAGACTCAAACGTATGACAAAATGTGGGTTTTCTTCTTAAAATTTCAATCTTTAACAATTATATTCAAAAAAGCAAGATTTTACCCAAAAATTACAGTCAAGGAAAGAATATATTCTGCTGTAAAAAAAAAATTAATCGAACATTTCCAGGTTGAAATTTGAGATATGAAACTTATTTTTACTGTATGTTACACAAAATGGACATTTTCTTCAATTTCCAGTTTTTAGCGATTTTCATGAAAAAACACATCATTTTACCCCAAAATTCCAATTTTCCCATGGAAATACAAAAGCCGATTTTTAATATGTTGTTTGCATGTGTTTTCTTGCATGAATAATCAAAATTTCATTTCTGTTGCAATTAGTTTGAGGTTTTGCTCATTTTTGAGCTAGATTGACTAGACTATAACCGGAGTAGGAGGAATTCCTGGGGAATCCATGACACTCCCATACGAAAGGAAAGGGTCAGAGTCAATGGGACCAAAACTACGAGAATCAATAGAGTCCCAGTACTCACCCTCTATAGCAATAAAAGGTGATTTAAAATTTTCACCTTCATTAGCCATGTTGCTTAATAAAGTAATATCAAAAACTACCATGCAATACTTAGCCAAAAACAGCAAGTAGAAAAAAATTCTTTTCCTCCTCGAGAAAAACGTGACTGCACTCCACAACGGCGGAAAAGAAAAGATGATACCGGATGTTGGGTTCTGAGCATGTCAGAGGTGGAGGGTCACGAAGGGTGCTTTTTTTGTTTACATGGTTTTTCCCGATACAAGACTGCTAGCAGGTGATTATATCTAAATTTATAAAGGTAATGTATTTATTGTGATAAATCTGATTTTGACAGGAATAGAAGAAATAAAATAAATGAACAAATAAACTAACTATAAATTACAAACAAATACACCAGGATAAGTACATATATATTATTTCCCTTCTACATCCTTATCTTCTTTTGAAAAGGTAGTGTAACGCGATCATTTGGGACAAAATGTCACGTACATATATAGTTGAGTTCCATTCTGACATAAATATAAAGAATATTAGAATAAAAAACCTACACACACAATAAATCAGAAATATATGTATACAAAGGGATGCCATTGAGTATCACGTCCTTATCTTTATTATGAAAAGGTAGATTAAAGCAGTTATTGAGGGGAAATGTCGAGACCGGGACCGGCTTTTAGCATTGTTTTTATTTCTCGGTCCCACCGGTCCCGGAGTTTTCACATATTATTTTAGGAAAGAAGAAAATAATATGATCAATTTACTATCAGAATACAGGCATGAGATGTCATACCTAAGTTATTGAGAAATGGGGCTCAAATATCCTGATATATTCTGTTTGTATCGAATAAAAGTATCTGGGACCGGGACCGAAGACCAGGTTTTAGTCACGGGACCGAGACCGAAGACCGGGACCGAGATCACCGGATTTTAGTCAGTACCTTTAGTTACTGGTCTTTGTGTATACCTTATCTATCTTATCTGGCGATCGAGGCGTCCGTGCAATCTTTTGATGCTTACCACGTAATCCAGCTGGAGAGGGAAACGGTTTTTTCTCTTTCATGTAGAGATAGTCACACAATAATAGTAGTAAATTTTGCATCCAATTACATAAATTATAATAGAATGTGGAGATGTTCTGGCTATGTACAGTTTATGTACCGATAAACGTCCCACGCCCCACAATGACTCAGCATATTCCAAAACTGTTTAGAAAGTTTTATTCTGTTTGAATTAATTTTCTGGACCGCACACCAGAATTCTCTGGCTACCAAAGTTGATTGTATGACCCGTCCATAACTCATGGCCTACAAAATCAGTCAGGACATTCGCATTTTTCGACAGTTCCTTCAATAACTGGTCCAGACGAAGAATCTGGATTCCAGTTCCAACCATCATACGCAAGAAAGAGCCCTTATAGCGGCTAATTTCTCTTCCGATAAGTTGACAGTTACATATACATGTACTTTTGTCACCATGTTTCGAGGGAAAATTACGCTTATAAATTTTCAACTGGGTGTAAACAAGATGTCATTAACGTACAATGTATTTACTCAAAATTAATCTGTTTAGCGTAAAATCGATGTCCTTGTAAACTATATTCTAACAATCCATAATAATTATTATCAATCGTACCCATTCCTAAGCATAAACTCATATTCATTCGACCCATTGACTGGGATAGTAAATGTGTCTAAAACTGAAGCATGGTTTTGAAGAATTTCACCTTTAGAAAGGGCATTTGGAGTATAAGTACGATTACCAAAAGTGGAATTAATGCCAAGTTCGTTTAAAATACAGTTGTAATAATGAACCTTACAAATAAAGACAGTGTTGTTACTAGCTTTGTCAGCTGGAACCAAAACATATTCCTCGTGTAACCTATCTAATTCTTTTATCACTTCTGATTTACTAAACAAAGAAGGATAGAAGGTACATACTTTTGTTTTCATATGTCTAATGCAGGATTTTAATATTCCTATTATGCCCTTAACCCAATCTGACAATGTATCAAGTTAGTTCTTTTTCATATTTAGCCCATCGTCTGGCATAATCTTCGACAGAATTCATAATAGAGATGAAGTTCTGTCGCCAATTAAAAGACCGAGGTTCTCTGTATTTAGGACCTTTTAGAATAAGTGATTTGAGGTCCTCATTTTCAACTCTATATCAACATCACCAGTAATGACATGTCCAGCTGGACTATAGTTGAAAGAAGATGAAGAACAATAACACGTTGGTGGATTACGTATAAGATGGTCTATATCTATATAAAGTTTGTTTATAATTAAAAAGTTTGGATGCAGTAGTAGAAGTATAGCTGTAGGAAATACAGGGTGTAGACTTCAACTTGAAATAAGTTGGAATACACGACTGAACCCTTTTTTGACGAAGAATGTTGCTTATGTTGACGGCATTTATTCCTTTGTTTGTAAATTTAAGATTAAGGAACTAGCGGCATGATTTGGAAGGAATATCATCCATGACCCGTGCTGGTTTAAAGAGCCTGTGATAGGCAACATCCATAATCATAGAGTTCAGTCTATATTCAGGTGTTGAAAAATCCAAGTATAGACTAGCCATAGCTTCTCCAAATAACATGTGTAAAACTCTCAATAGAGTAAAGTTTTGTACGAATATGATGTGGACCTAATTGTCGGTTGACGTAAGGCAAAAGTGAATCAAACGTGACATCATTTATACTTGGTCTTTTATATAAACGATGTCCATGGCTGCGTTTCCGTCTTTCGGTATTGGGAAAGAGTCCCATCACATTCACGTTATTTCCTTGTGGACTAGTCAAATTTCCCATATCATATATATTATCATTGCATCCATACGGAAATGCAATGCCTAGGGTCCTGATCCAGTGACTACGAAAAGGGGTGCTTAATTTTGGATTGTTTGTGTGATGGTAAAATTTTTCCAAAATCCTTACCCTCATGGACAAGATGGAGTGGTCCGGTGCATTAAAATGCTTGTAAAGAAGTTGGTTACCACCATTATTTATTTGAAATCTGTGCCCCGATATTCTTTTATTAAGTGAATCCTTGGTTTCTCCCACATAAATTAAGCCAAACAGGTTACACTCAATGACGTAGACAACGTTAGAAGATTTACAAGTCAAATTATCAAAAGTTTTGGTACAGAAACTACGTCCAATGAGATTACTACTAAATGAATTTTTAGTGATCAGTATATCACAAGTTTTTGCAGAACATTTTGAGGTCGAGCAAACACAGACCCCTGGATATACCAGCGGTGGGATAAGGTGCCTAGGAGGAGTAAGCATCCCCTGTCGACCGGTCACACCCGTCGTGAGCCCTATATCTTGATGAGGTAGACGTAATGTGATGGGAAAAAGAGGTCATCCGGATAACAAACAAAAGAAGGATTGTACTGGCCATTATAAGATTCATGACCACATACTACAAGAAACAGACAGCGAAATGCGTAACAATTGACAACAAACTATCGTGGGGTCCACAAATTAATAGTATGACTCAAAAGGCAAATAACACCACAGCTTTCCTCAGCAGGAACATTGCCAGCTGCCCACGGAACATCAAGGAGCTCAGCTGTTAAATCCTTCTTTGGCCCCAAGTGGAATATGCTGCCACTGTGTGGGACACCTCTAACAAAACCCATCAAGCGTCTGTAGGAGTCCAAAGAAGGGCAACTCAGTTCATCATGAGTAACTACAGAAGAGAGAGCAGTGTCACTAGGATGATGGAACAACTGTACCTAGAGAGCCTCCAATCCAGACGACAGGTGGCTCGTGTTACATTGATGTACCGCATTGTCAACAACATCATAGACACACCATCCATCCCTCTACAGCCTACATGAACATCAACAAGAGGCCATATAAAACGGTTCCTTGAACCTTTCTGTCACTTCAAAAGCTATCAGGATTACTTTTTCCCGGCCACTATCTTCCTCTGGAACTCTTTGCCACAGTACATCGTGGATGCCAATTAACTTGAGACCTTCAAAGTTCAAATCGGCGAACAAATGACACCATAGATGGAAAGGTGGTTTTATCCTGTTTTTAACACAAGAGCCCCTCATTGCAGGATTTAAATCTTTCATCCATGTATGACTATACTCCAGATGGAGCCATGTACATTATTGGATTGATTGATTGATTGATGTTTTTCGCCACACTCAACAATTTTTCAGTTATCTGGTGGCGCCCAGTTTTTATTGGTGGAAGAGAGAACCCAGATACAATGTACCTGGGAAGAGACCACCGACCTTCCGAAAGTAAACTGGGAAACTTTCTCACTTGCCGGCGCGAGCGGGATTCGAACCCGCACCGACAGAGGTGAGAGGCCGTGTGATTTTAATTTGAGCGCGATGCTCTAACCACTCGGCCACGGAGGCCCTTATTGGAAGTATATATATACGAGGGTTGTTTGATATGTAATGTGTATTGTACAATATCTCGAAAGCATTCGACTCAAATACTGAAATGAACATTACATCCCTTCAAAGTATTCTCCGCGGTTTGAAATACATAATTTCAATCTCTGAATCCATTTCTGAAATGCGTCACGGTACGCTGATTTAGGTAGACCTCTGAGGCACTGACTGATGGCTTAGCCAAGGCTTGTCGGGACTTGTAACGACGACCAGGTAGGAACTTTTTAAGTTTTGGGAAAAGGAAAAAGTCGCATGGGGCTAGATCTGGAGAGTATGGTGAGTGTGGCAAGACGGTTACTTTCTCCGACTTCAAAAATTGCTTCACAAGCACAGATGTATGTGATGGAGCATTATCATGAAGTAGACGGACATGCCTAAATCCTGACACAGGGCGTCGTTCATGATAATATTTCTTGAGCTTTTTTCGGTAATACCGCCATGTAACACTTTTGCCCTTCGGCACTGGAATTTATACGGCTATACCATCACATGAGAAGAATACGCAATAAAGAACCTTCTTTGTGCTTAGGGTTCTTTTGGCAACTACAGGCCTTCTACCGTGTTTAGTTAGCCATATTTTTTTCCAATTTTTATTACTGGTTCGAAATAGTGAACCCATGTTTCGTCACCAGTAACAATGTTTGCAAATTGTCTTTGATTGAATTTGGAGCAATTGCTTAGCGGTTTGTACTCGTATCCGTTTTTGTTCATCTGTTAATATATGCGGTATCCATCTGGCAGAAATCTTTCGTACTTTCAAAATACGCTTCAAAATGAAATGCATCCACAATAGCGATATGCCAACAGCTTTGGCAATATCACCAATCGTGTATCTGCCAACACTTTCAATTATTTCCCTGACTTTTGCCTTGCCTGTTACAGTCACAAGTCGGCCAGATTTTGCTGCATCTTTGACGGACTCTGTGCCAGTCAGAAATGTCTTTCTCCACCTACGAACTGTCTCATAAGATACCTTATCAGACCCATAAACTTCCCCCAATACAGTAAAAATCTGCATTACCGAATGACCGAGTTTTGTGCAAACTTTTATATAAGCTCTAATTTCTTCAATATTCTCAACCCGTTTCCCAACCATTTTTACGACAATGGTCAACGACTGGCTCTATTGAAATGACTATAAGTTTAAAACTATCTGGAGCTGAAGGCTCATGTTTATACCGTTGGAAAGGTATTGAATAGCGCTATTCAAGAGTATCAACATTTACTACGAAATCGTGCAAAGCGTTATCACGCTGTGATACAATACACATTACATATCGAACAGACCTCGTATATAAATATATATATATATATATATGAAAGGTGAAGACAACGAACAGTGATCAATCTCGTAACTCCTATAAGCAATACAAAATAGATAGTTGGGCAAACACCGACCCCCAGACACACCAGAGGTGGGATCAGATGCCTAGGAGGAGTAAGCATCCCCTGTCGACCGGTCACACCCTCCGTGAGCCCTATATCTTGATCAGGTAAACGGAGTTATCCGTAGTCAAAATCAGTATGCCAAGAACGGCCTAACAATCAGTATGCAACACGTCATACAGCATTTGACCCAATGATAGGTTGTATTGACGAACTTGATCATTACAACGACCATGGAATTTGCGAAATGCTGACTTCAATCGAGACCGTTGAAACCCCTGTACCATCAACTTGTTTATCAGTAGCTTGCCTCGATTTAAAAACGGACTATACGCAGAACAAGCTCTTGTGTATCGAATATATACATGTATATACTAGAGTGCTCCGTGAGGCCACGTCGAGCACTCTAGAAGATTATATCGGAGATTTATCCCAATATATATATATATATATATATATATATATATATATATATATATATATATATATATATAAAAGCACAAAAACCCAACAACACCCTACTTTCTTAAAGTGTCGGATCTGAGAAGATACAAGGCCAGTAAAGAAATTTATAAAAGCACTGAAAAGGCCACGACACTGTTGGTTATTTAAAACTCAAATTTTCGACGCAACCCGCGTCTTTATCAAGAGACATAAATTACATAAACAAATAACACACAAAAACGACAAGTATCGATAAACTACATTGGTGAGAAGAGTGATACACTATTGTACTGAGTGATAAAAATGGTGGTGGTTACGTTGTAAAGCGTGTTTACTGACTATGGTTTAGAGAGTTTGTACCATGGTCGGGTCGGGATGAAAATAAAATTATTCTTGAAAAATTACAGAAATCAGAAAAATTTAGAGGGAAATCTTACAAAACAATGTGATTATGGAATAAAATGGTGGGAAGATAATGATATGGAGTGATTAAGTTCAAAACAATATTAGGTAGTCCGTACCATTGATGATTCGGATATGGTGAACAGCGAAAAATAATGATTGCCAGAAGAACACGATTAAACAACAAACAAAGTCAATCAAAGGACACTGATCTAGCATTAAAATCAACAATCGAATAGGTGAATGGGAGAGAAGTCTAAGGAAAAAGATTCAATAATATTTTTATTTTTCAAGGTAATATATTTTTCAAGGTCAGACAAATTGAAGCCGCATTCTAGAAATTCTGATATCCCAACATAAAGAGCTATGCGAATCCGAATTTATGTTGATTTAGAATAATGTTTTACCATAGTTTAGAGGTCTTAAGATGATATATTAATAAAATACTAGTCTTCAAGGTCAATACATTTTTTCCTTTATTATCATCCCCCCTTCTTTTTTTTATTTTAAAATTTTGAAAATGAGAGGGAGAGAGAGAGAGAGAGAGAGAGAGAGAGAGAGAGAGAGAGAGAGAGAGAGAGAGAGAAAGAGCTATAAAATTTCATAATTGTAATGATTTCTTACGATGTTCTAACATAATTAGGAAGTATTGAAGGTCAAACAACAATCGCAATCCTGGGAATCCTCGCTATGGCTAAACAGGGAACTCAAGGTTAAATAAAGGAACTCAAGGTCAGAGCCTTGAAACCGGGGAAACGAATTGTATTTATATTAATCAAACAAAATAAGATATCTTATCGGGTGAATTTTGGCGATTAGGCTATGGAAACTGATTTTAACTAAGGATTTATCCTGGATTCATGCGCGTGAAATCATTCAAATTATTCATTCCACCTGGACGGAATGATTTCAAACGGTGCATCCAGGATTTTTCCGTGCTCTTTCTCTCTGCATCGGTCCATAATGGGTTATGATCAATAACAACCACTTGCATGTCTTGCCAAATGTGACCTTCTTTGTTGAAATGTTCCCCTACGGGTTCGGTCACGCGTTTGGTTTTGATGGTTGATCGGTGGTTGTTGGTCCTAAGTCTGATGTTTGTAGTTTCCAATTGACCTTGAAATACAATTCGTTTCCCCGGTTTCAAGGCTCTGACCTTGAGTTCCTTTATTTAACCTTGAGTTCCCTGTTTAGCCATAGCGAGGATTCCCAGGATTGCGATTGTTGTTTGACCTTCAATACTTCCTAATTATGTTAGAACATCGTAAGAAATCATTACAATTATGAAATTTTATAGCTCTTTCTCTCTCTCTCTCTCTCTCTCTCTCTCTCTCTCTCTCTCTCTCTCTCATTTTTAAAATTTTAAAATAAAAAAAAGAAGGGGGGATGATAATAAAGGAAAAAATGTATTGACCTTGAAGACTAGTATTTTATTAATATATCATCTTAAGACCTCTAAACTATGGTAAAACATTATTCTAAATCAACATAAATTCGGATTCGCATAGCTCTTTATGTTGGGATATCAGAATTTCTAGAATGCGGCTTCAATTTGTCTGACCTTGAAAAATATATTACCTTGAAAAATAAAAATATTATTGAATCTTTTTCCTTAGACTTCTCTCCCATTCACCTATTCGATTGTTGATTTTAATGCTAGATCAGTGTCCTTTGATTGACTTTGTTTGTTGTTTAATCGTGTTCTTCTGGCAATCATTATTTTTCGCTGTTCACCATATCCGAATCATCAATGGTACGGACTACCTAATATTGTTTTGAACTTAATCACTCCATATCATTATCTTCCCACCATTTTATTCCATAATCACATTGTTTTGTAAGATTTCCCTCTAAATTTTTCTGATTTCTGTAATTTTTCAAGAATAATTTTATTTTCATCCCAACCCGACCATGGTACAAACTCTCTAAACCATAGTCAGTAAACACGCTTTACAACGTAACCACCACCATTTTTATCACTCAGTACAATAGTGTATCACTCTTCTCACCAATGTAGTTTATCGATACTTGTCGTTTTTGTGTGTTATTTGTTTATGTAATTTATGTCTCTTGATAAAGACGCGGGTTGCGTCGAAAATTTGAGTTTTAAATAACCAACAGTGTCGTGGCCTTTTCAGTGCTTTTATATATATATATATATATATATATATATATATATATATATATATATCGGTGAAAAATAAAAAAGATAAACGAAGACGTTTAATAAAGCTTTAGCGCTTTCATTTCAAATCTTCAGAAGCTTTACATTTAGTACACTAAATGTAAAGCTTCTGAAGATTTGAAATGAAAGCGCTAAAGCTTTACTAAACGTCTTCGTGTATCTTTTTTTGTTGGATCTAATAGTAAAAACGAGGTCAAATACATAAGAATATAAAACCTACTAAAATGACCAACGACACGAACAACAGTGAAATTGTCAAATTTTCAGTACGACCTGTCCCTTCATCAGGACGATAGAATATTTACATAGAAAACTAAATAGAAAAAGAAACTAACACTACAACTAAACTACAGAAGCTGATGACAAACAAATGTCAACATTTTAAAATTATCGAGTGTAATATGTGGCAATAGAAAAGTTTGTTCCCATCGTGCGTCAAGATTAAACTGAACTAATCAGTCCTATGCTGGATCAAGTCAAAAACAAAGAACGAGTTAACTAATCAGGAAACTTAAGCGGTATGTTAACTTGTTAATGTAGTGATTAGGGTTATACGGACCGTGGATATCGGCCTGGATAGCTCAGTGGTTACAGTACCTGACTAGTAATTAAGGAGGGAGAAATGTAGTGATTAGGGCTATACGGACCGTGGAGCTGGTTAGAGTTGGTTACAGCACCTGCCTAATAATGCAGGGGTCCCAGGTTCGATTCCCAGTCCAGCCAAAGATTTTCTCCTCTCCCCTATACTACATTCTATTGATTATATTTAAACATGTAATATGAAAAAATTAATTCGAAAAATAAATCAATAGAATCTGGCATTTGAAAAAAAAAATAATTAGGGGGACTAAATAATTTTATTAATAAAAAAATTGACTGCTAATGATGATGCCGTGACAAGAAGTAGACGGCAAAAAAGGAAGTGTAAAACAAACAGAACAACACTGAGAATAACTAGGTTTGTTCATGCCATTAGGGCGGAATGACTTCAGTCTATGCATTCAGAATTTCTCCTTGTTTTTTCTCTCCACAACGGTCCAGTGAGTATTGTAGTCAATAACCACTACTATTTGTGTCCTGCACGATTGAAATGCTCGGCAATGGGTTCTTTGACCCTTTTGGTTTTAATGGTAGACCGGTGGTTATTGATCATCCCTCTACGTAGGTCCCCATTTTTGCCTACATATTGTTGGTCACAGACCTTACAGCTTACAGTATGAGATAAATGCAGCTGTCCGTGCGACGGGATGTGTTCCCAAGAATTCGGTAGCATCGGCGGGTACTATTAAACAGAGTACGCTAGAGTACTTTAGAGTACGCTGGTAAAATTTCCAAATCTAATGCAATTTAAGTGTTTATTTGTATGTATACCGCTTAAATAAACATGATTATAAAATAATATTGCAATATTTGTCACAAGTACTTGCTTTGTAGCGATATTTTCATAATTCTGACCAGAAAACATTAAATCTATTGAAGACTTACGGCATCTCGATCCCGATTATTAGTATTTTGTTTGGAGAAAGTATTTGAGCGATGTGACATATTACACCAGTATTAAACCCAAATACCAACGGTTTATTTTCAAGGAATCACTGTTCAGTTGACAATAAAAAGACGTATTACTTCAAAAATAAGATAAAGGCGTAATCTTGGAAATTTAGATGTAATGTCCTAGTATTAAATAATGTAAATATGTAGTTAAATTTAATCGGGATCGTGATCAAACGGTAAACTATAACTTGAAATAATCCCTAAACTAATGAAAACAAACCCAATATATTCCAGATATACATTTCTTAGGTTAAATTAAAGTAATATGTATACGGTGTGACCGTTGGACCGAGCGAAGCATGTACGTAACTCCGTTTCCCGAGTGGTAATAATAATTCCGTTAAGTTCGGTAGATTATGATTCATTTTAAAAATATATATTTTGAATGAAATTTCCTTCCGCTAAACACCCTGTAACATCTCGTTAAAGGAGTTTATATGGGGACAGCAGTTTTACATGATCCGCCTATTCATTGAACGCGGGAAATAAACGCAAGGCGACGTAAACTGTGCATTGTGACGTCACATTTAGCCTCGACTTTCTCTTTTTCAAAGCAAACAATTATAAACAACAATAATACATTCCGTATGCAATGAAAAAGGCCGTTAAAACTAAACAAAATTAACCAATAAATTCAAAATGGTAAAAAAGTAACCGTAATTTTATCGTATATTCAAAGGAACTCATGAACTCGTTCATCTATTTAGTCGTATTACTTTTTTTTAAAAGTATTTATTTGCTAAAACCTGTTACAATGATAATTGTAGTATTCACTTTGAACAAACTGAGTGTTTAAATTACGAATTGCACGTCAGAGTCTTCTATTATTGGCATTCAAAATAAAACACGAATAACTGTTGAAGCAGATAATGAAAAAATAAATGGCGGCGCCCATATGGATCACGGAAATTTTAGTGAACGTATATAGAGATTATCTCTTTTTCTTTTGCTGATTTTAACTTTTTTCTTTTACATACGTGTTACCTTTAGAGCCTTGCTTCGCGGACGGGCCTTCGGCCCGTCCGAGCTTGGCTCGGTAATATGTATACGGTGTGACCGTTGGACCGAGCGAAGCATGTATAATGGTCATTGGAGTGTCCCAAGTGGTAATCATAATTCCGTTAAGTACGGTAGATTATGATTCATTTAAAAATATATATTTTTAATTAAATTTTCCTTGCGCTAAAAACCCAGTAAGATCTCAATATTCAAGGGGTTTATATGGGGAGAACAGTTTTACAGGATCCGCCTATTCATTGAACGCGGGAAATAAAACGCAAGGCGACGTCAACTGTGCATTGTGACGTCACATTTAGCCTCGATTTTTTTCTCTTTTTCAAAGCAAACAATTATAAACAACAATAATACATTCCGTATGCAATGAAAAAGGCCGTTATAAAACTAAACAAAATTAACCAATAAATTCAAAATGGTAAAAAAGTAACCGTAATTTTATCGTATATTCTTATTCAAAGAAACTCATGAACTCGTTCATCTATTTAGTCGTATTACGGTGTTATATGTAATTATTTGCTAAAACCTGTTATAATGATAATTATGCTATTCATTTTGAACAAATTGGGTGTTTAAATTACGAATTGCACGTCAGAGTCTTCTATCATTGGCATTCAAAATATAAAACGAATAACTGTTGAAGCAGGTAATGAAAAAATAAATGGCGGCGCCCATATGGATCACGAAAATTTAAGTGAACGTATATAGAAATTATCTCTTTTTCTTTTGCTGAATTTGACTTTTTTCTTTTACATACGTGTTACCTTTAGAGCCTTGCTTCGCGGACGGGCCTTCGGCCCGTCCGATCTTCGCTCGGTATAAACATCTACGAACAGCGGTTAAATTGCATTAAATTAGGAAATTTTATCAGCGTACTCTATCGTACTCTGTTTAGTAGGACCGAGCATCGGTCGGTGACAGGGCTCTTAAAACTGTCTGTGCTGACGCTGTGATCTGCCATCAGAACATGTTTTAAAGCCCCCATTGGGCAAAGGATTCTCCAATTTGGTTCGTACCACTGTGTTTTTCCAGATTTCTCGGACATCTGAAGGCAGCCATATGTAGACCTACTCGTGAAACGCGAACGAAGTGTTTGAGGTAAGTACGAGTTTCTGAAATTCGGTGACAAATTTGAATGATCAAAATATACCTACCAAACTCTATGCAATATACTGTTTGCAGAAATATGGTGTATTTTATGAGAAAATCTATCTCATATTCGGTGATACTGCGTTTTCTCCGCTTCGGAGCGGAGCCCTCATGATCCACAGTGACGACTCCTCGAGTGTGACGTTGTATACGGTGTTATTGGTATATCCCCTTGAACTTGTAACATGTACTGTACAACTTTCATGTTAACAAATGACTTGTTGATAAGCTGCATTCACTTTTAAATACGTTATTAATTTTGCACATGTATAATTAACCTTTTCTTAAATAAATTCTTAAATTTTTCTTCAAATTGTATATATGTATTTTTCTGGCATGTTTGCATTCACATTCTCTCTAATCTGATTTTGAACTGAAATCAATTTCATTATTAATTACCAAAACAAATGGACTCTACTTTCAAGTTTCGATTGCTACCGGTAAGTATGACCTCTGTAGTACAAGCCATAAAGATATATACTTTTGTACATCTAAATGATTTCTGGAAAGGAGTGTGTCTTTCATTAATATGTTGGTGTGTTTTGACATGAATAGCTGTGGCGCTTGCTACTTGATATATGTAATTAATGTGGGTTTTTTTCTTTTTTTGTTCAGTTGTTTGTTTAATTGTTCTTTTCTTTTTTGCTTGACAAATGCATCAAATTGTAGATTAGTTGTATTTTAAAAATGTTTCATGCACCATCAAAGGAAACACAGTAGGAAGTTATTCATTAGATATGTAGTTGATAGGCTTGAAAGTTTCCATTCACTTCTACAGGGTATTTAGTCATGCAACGTCTGTAGTGCGTTTACGACACTTAACTCCCGATAACTACCATTACTATTCTTTTAAAATTGTCAAACACTGCCAGAACTTCACCAATTTTCTTCTCTTACAACCTCACATCTGTAAGAAAAATTAATTGCATAGCTGTGTAGAGTAGGAAGGCCTTTACCAAAAATGTAAATTTGATCTTCGGAATAGAGGTTCTGACTCCAAAGATGGGATTAAACTTGATATACATGTATATGATATATGATGTTTATGTGTAATGTATTTCAATAGCATCTTCTTTAATGCTATTGACACTAAATTCAGACTACATAGATATTTAGAAGGAAAAAGTAGTCCTTTATACAAAATTGTAAATTTCTTGATCCCAGGGGTAGGATTAAATTTCGTTCCTGGGTGAGGCCAAAATTATTATAATGACTTGTGTTTATCAACGTCGTATATATAATTAACAGTTTCAGGACACTGTTTCCCATTTAAATCTGTTATTTTCTTACAGAAAATGTATTATTTAGTTGTGATATAAAGAACAATGCATGAATCTCTTCATCAATACATCAGACAGAATTTATGAAGCCAGCTTAGCGCTTTTTAGTACTTTCAGTACTTTGATTGGTGATGCATGTAAAGTTTATTTTACCTTGATTTGTCTATAGTACCATCTTGTCATTGATAGAATTTCGTTTATACGTTTTTGATTATCTTTATTTACCTTTCGTGATTGATACTGAACTGAAAGATAACGGTTCACAGTGGATCGCAATTCCAGAGTATCATTTTTCGAGAAAATACTATGTGAAGCTCTGAATGCATCAACGAAAGGGTGGGCAGCACTGGAATTCCTAGTCATGTTGAAAAAGAAAAGCATAGAAACTGTGTGTTTACCATCCATATCTCAGAGCGATTTTGAAAGCAAGATTTTCAAAGACGATCAATCTTTGACCTTGTATCCTTCTGACGCTCCTCAAAGTCAAACTCCAGTGAAAGCGTTGGGTGATGGTACAGATATAACAGATATAATTGTTTTTACCGCTCAATTTCTCTTTCAATATTTGGATGTGAAAAGCACCATGTTGAAATGCGAATTGGCACTTTATTTTAACTGGTTCATGATGAGAAATGGTTTCTGGACGCTGAAATTATGGGCAAAATGTCGGAAAGTGCATTCTTGATGCCATATTTTTATGAGACTTCGCTTTCAGGTGAATGCGGAGTAACTGGTAATGCAACAAAATCCCTGCAGAATGAAAGTCTTAAAACTGCAAAGTTAGGCGAGTATTCCTCATTGCTGCACATTTATACTGTTTGCAATGCAATTTGTAGACCCATCCGAAACATTTCCCCAGAGATAATGAATGCTGCTATCAGCAGAGACTGCCATAATCAGCTAATAAAGCCGTTCAAGGACTACGATGCGTCTTCTAATGAAATATGTGTGATGTGGACTCATACATCCAATGTGGTAGGACAGAATTGGTCTTCTAACCACTTTGTTCTCTGTGTTCCATCGGATGTTCTTACCAAGGGTTCAAGAAGCTCTGATTTGGAAAGTGGTTATGAAGCGGAGCTTCAGTATACGCTCGAAAATCCATCTACATTCAGAATGGGTGATGGAGATTTAAAAAGTGAGAAATCTGAGCTTGTAGATAGTCCAAGTAATACTTCAACGCCCCAAAAGCAAAAACTGGACAAGGGCGGAACAGAAAACTTAGAACATTCTGTCAAATGGCCTACGCCTGATATAAAAGATTCCAACCCAAAAATTTCAAATTTCCTTTATCAAGTTTAGGGGATCAGAAAAGGTCTTTTTTAGGGAGAAATGGAAATGGAAATGGTTCCACTATGATGTGTCCTTAGATGCAGCATTTTGTTTCTGCTGTATAACAGCTTACAAGGGTGGTATGTTGTCCAATCATAATAAGGAGAAGGCATTTTTCTCAACGGGATTCCGTAAATGGAAGAAAGCCACAATGCGCTTTGAAAAACATGCCAACAGCAAGTGTCATAGAGAAGCAGTTGAGAGCTCGTGTACACTTCCAAAAGTATTGAAGGATGTTGGTGAATCTCTCAGTAAACAACATTCGGTACAGAAAGAAAGAGAACAGAGATTGTTTCTTGAAAATACTTGGGAGTTTAAGATATCTAGAATCTCTCAGTAAACAACATTCGGTACAGAAAAAAAGAGAACAGAGATTGTTTCTTGAAAATACTTGGGAGTTTAAGATATCTAGTAAAACAAAATATTCCAATCAGGGGGAAACAGGAGAGTTCTTCTAATTTTCACGAGTAGGTTAAAATGCAGACAGAGATCCTGTTTTGCAGGCATGGATTCAGAGAAAAACTGACAAATATATTTCAGTACAAGTTCAAAACAACCACTTAAAGTAATGGCCAATCAAGTTTTTAGAAATGTTATGAAAGATTTGGAATGTCTTTCTAACCATAATGGCTGATGAGACTACTGACATTTCTATTAACTCGTTATTTGCCTCCGATACATCGATGACCAGTTTGTGCCACACGAAATTTTGTAGGCTTTTATGAAGTCGATGACATTAAAGCCGATACAATCGTTTCTGCAATCATTGATACCTTGACCAGGTTCAATATTCCCTTTAATAGATTACGGGGTCAGTGTTATGATATGACTGTCTCAATGGCGGGGTCAAAAAGTGGAGATGCAAAGTAAATTTTAGAGAAAGAGAGCAGAGCTCTTTATTCACACTGTTATGGTCATGCTCTAACTTGGCATGCTCTGATGCTGTTAAATCATCTACAATTATGAGAGATGCCCTTAAAGTAACGCGTGAAATAATAAAATTGATCAAAGAGTTGCCAAGAAAAGAAGCAATTTTTAGAAATTTGAAAGAATATGAGAATTTAGAGACTTCATCACCTGGAATAAGAGTTTTGTTGTCCAACAAGGTGGACAGTTCGAGTAGATGTTCTTCAGAGTGTAATACTTAACTAGAAAGTATTACTATGCGTATGGGAAGAATCGATGGTTTCAGATATGAGATGCAGAATAAGAGGGTTATGATCTACATGAACAAATTTGACTTCCTCTTTGGTTGTCTGTTGGGTGAACAGTTGCTCCGTCATACATGTAGCGATATTCTTAGCAACGCCCTTCAGACAAAAACTTTGTCTGCTGCAGACGGTCAGCACGGTGAAAACTCTGGAATCTCTTAGAACAGACGAAGCTTTTCTCTCATTCTATGAGGATGCCAAAAAAAAAAAAAAAAAAAAAGCCAGATTTTGATATTGATGGTCCTGCAGTGCCTCGTCGAAGACGTCCTCCGAAAAAAAATGACGACGGATCTCGATCTGTATCACCATGACACTTGCGAAGATTTGTACAAAGTTAAATACTTAGAGGCAATTGATTTACTTGTGAATGGCATTAGAAATCGTTTTGGTCAGCCAGGATATGCCAAATATATGCAGCTGGAATTGTTATTGTTGAAAGGGGCCAGAGGAGAAAATTTTGATAAGGAATTTGAATTGGTCACAAATTTTTACGGAACAGACATCAATGCCAAAAGACCGAGAATTCAATATTTCAAACACTCAGGTGCAATTTCCCCAAAGACATCACTCCTTCCATTCAGACAATAACTGAATTCATCAAAACAAAGGCACATTACTGTATAGCAAAATTGCAGTTTTGATTGAACTTCTTCTTGTAATGACAGCAACAAATGCTACCACCGAAAGAATGTTCAACACACTGTGCCGCATCAAATCGTATCTGCGATCAACTATGACCCAAGTTAGACTAAATAACCTGATGATCCTTCACGTATATTAAGAAGAGACGGAGAATCTGGATCTACGGAGCGTGGCAAATGAATTTCTTAGTGAGAATGAACACAGACTATCCGTTTTTGGAAAATTCTAATGAAAGGACTGAAAAGTTGTGACATTTTGATGAGCCAATAGCCAATTCCTGCAGCTCACTCAAGTACTGTAGTTTCAGTTACAATTTGTATATGAATTCAATAGTCAATAGGAAGTAGCTTGTATGTGATTGATTGATTGTGTGTTGTTTAACGTCCCGCTCGAGAATTTTTCAATCATATGTAGACGTCACCATGACCGGTGAAAGGCTGCAAAATTTAGGCCTATGCTCGGCGCTTTAAGCAGGGAGGGATCTTTATCGTGCTACACCTGCTGTGACATTGAACCTCGGTTTTTGCGGTCTGATCTAAAGGACCGCCCCATTTAGTCGCCTTTTACGACAAGCAAGGGGTACTGAGGATCTATTCTAACCCGGATCCCCCACGGGATAGCTTGAATGTGTGCTCGACGTAGAAACGTTTTTGTTGGTTTAGCCCCCCCCCCCCCTTTCAATTTGCTTCCGACACCTATGACTTGGAGATGCTTGCATATCAATATGACTCATCATAACCCTGTTTTGCTTACTATATCTTTTACTATATATCCCCTTCCGCTATTGTGGCCCCATCCTACCCCCGGTGACCATGATTTGAACAAACTTGAATCTAAACATTATCAGGATACTTTCATGTAAATTTCAACTTCTGCGCTTCAGTGGTTCTCGAGAAGATTTTGAAATGACCCAACTCTAATTTAGTCTTTTCTTGATTACCTCCCCCTGGAAGAAGGCATTGCCCTTCATTTGAACAAACTTGAATCCCCTTTATTGAAGAATGCTTTGTGGCAAGTTTGGTTCTGTAGAAGATGAAAATGTGAAAAGTTTACACAAAATCGATGTACAAAAACAGACTCGGGAGACCTAAAAAGATTCAATACGATTTGTGGGCACGACTGGTTTATACAGAAAATTTTGTCCAAATTTTTCCTCAACAGTTGGTCCACTTACCAACCAAGTGCAACAAGAGGCACATCGCTCACCTAAGTCACCTTGGCCCATATTTAAAGATTTTCCCTACATATATTCACATGTAAAACTTCAATCTCTATTGTGGACCCAACCTACTCCTGGGGACTATGATTTTTACAAACTTGAATCTGCACTATGTTAGGAAGCTTTCATGTAAATATAAACTTTTCTGGCCCAGTGGTTCTTGAGAAAAGAGTTTTACAGATTTTCCCTATATATTTTTTATGCAAAACTTTGATCCCCTATTGTGGTTCCACCCTATCCTCGGGGGCCGTTATGTTAACAAACTTGAAAATGCACTATGTATGTAAAACTTTGATCCTCCATTGTGGCCCCATCCTCCCCCCTGGGGGCCATGATTTTAATAACCTTGAATCTGCTTTATGTCAGGAAGCTTTTATGTAAATTTGTACTTTCCTGGCCCAGTGGTTCTTGAGAAGATTGTTAAAGATTTTCCCTACATATTCGCACGTAAAACTATGATCCCCTATTGTGGCCCCAACCTACCCCAAGGGGTCATGGTTTTAACAAACGTGAATCTGCACTATGTCAGGAACCTTTCATGTAAATTTCAGCTCTTTTGGTCCAGCTAATGGTTCTTGAGAAGATTTTTGAATGACCCCACCCTATTTTTACATTTTTGTGATTATCCCCCATTGAAGGAGGCATAAGCGTTCATTTGAACACATTAGAAAGCCCTACACCAATGGATGCTTTTTATTAAATTTGATTGAAATTGGCCTAGTGGTTCTGGAGAAGAAGTCAAAAATGTGAAAAGTTTACAGATGGACGACAGACAATGGGTGAGCTAAGAAAGGGTTATTTGAGGAGATGAAGGACTATGACGAATCATTTTGTAAACTAAAACCTGTCCTTATGAGTAGTCCAGTTTTTTGATGCAGCTCCATCTTCATGTGACCTGTCAATACTAATGCTTAAGTGGAAAAACTATTATTTTCCACTCAATGTAGTTTGATATGATTAATAACAAATGAAAATGTATATGTTGCCATCTTTTTAAAAATGTCAGACATACAAAAACTAAAGTTTATTTCAACATCAGAAAATCACATTTTCATTGAACAGAACAATAGAAACAGATAAAAACTTGTTGAAATGATAAAATTTAGATGTCAACAGTTAAAACAAGAGGCCCATGGGCCACATCGCTCACTTGAGTCACCTTGGTCCATATCAGAAGACTTTCCATATATATTTGCATGTAAAACCGTAGTCCCTATTATGGCTCCAACCTACCCCTGGAGGCCATGGTTTTTGCAAACCTGAATCTACACTATGTCAGAAAGCTTTCATGTAAATGTGAACTTCTTTGGCCCAATGGTTCTTGAGAAGAAGATTTTTAAAGATTTTTCCTATATATTTGTATGTAAAACTTTGATCCCCCCTTGTGGCCCCATCCTACCCCCAGGGGCCAGGATTTGAACAAACCTGAATCTGCACTATGTCAGAAAGCTTTCATGTAAATATCAGCTTTTCTGGCTCAGTGGTTCTTGAGAAGATTTTTAAAGATTTTCCCTATATATTTGTATGTAAAACTTTGATCCCCCTTGTGGCCCCATCCGACCCCCGGGGGCCATGATTTTAACAAACTTGAATCTGCACTATGTCAGAAAGCTTTCATGTAAATCTCAGCTTTTCTGGCTCAGTGGTTCTTGAGAAGAAGATTTTTGAAGATTGTTCCTATATATTTGTATGTAAAACTTTGATCCCCTATTGTGGCCCCATTCGACCCCCGGGGGCCAGGATTTTAACAATTTAGAATCTGCACTACCTAATAAAGCTTATCTATAAATTTCATCTTTTCTGGCCTAGTGGTTCTTGAGAAGAAGATTTTTTAATGACCCTACTTTACTTTTACCTTTTCTTGATTATCTCCCCTTGGAAGGTGGCCTGGCCCTTTATTTTAACAATTTAGAATTCCCTTTACCTAAGGATGCTTTGAGCCAACTTTGGTTGAAATTGGCCCAGTGGTTTTTGATAAGAAGTCGAAAATGTTAAAAGTTTACAGATGGACAGACGGACGGACGCCGGAATACGGGTGATCAGAAAAGCTCACTTGAGCTAAAAATCCCTGCTAATTCATAAATATGTATTAGATTGATTGTGAATATTAAAGGGGCATGGACACGATTGAGCTAAAAATTTTATTTTTCCATTTTTATTGTTTACAATGCTTAACTATAGTATTTCTAATGATCAACCAAAATTTGAATATCAGTTTTTGAGTTACAAGTGAGATACGGCACTCACAATTCTTTGTTATGTAAACAAGGCTTGTGCCATGTTTTTGTTTACATATAGATTGCTTAAAGGGACTGATTCACGATTTTATTTTTCACTTTTAATAATCAAAATCTAGTGTCTAATGTGTTTGAAAGATTTCACATGAAAATTAAGGTTACACATCATCACAGAAGCTCATTATAGAGAGTTTATTATTTGTTTTGTAAACAAAGATTGCGGTATGCTATTGTTTACAAAATTTTCAAAAGAAATGGATATCGATCTAAGTATTATTATATCTTTCATATTTCAAGCATTTTTGGGGTGAAATGTGTCATCTAAAAGTTAAAATTTGTGACTATGCAAAATTAAGATGCATTATATTACAAAATCAATATTTCACTTGTTTGTTTGTTTACATAAAAAGACTCGAGTCTTTGTTTACATAACACATATTTAAGGCTAAAATATTGCTTTCATTCTTGCATTCAGAAGGTCAAAATTTTGGCTGTCAACATTAAATGAGTTATATTTCTAATGTTTAACATCAAAAATGAAAAATATTTTTATCAAAAATCGTGAACCAGTCCCTTTAATAGAAAATAGCATGTTTTAAACAAAATGAGATGTGCTAAACACTAGAAACTATTTAATTACAGTATGTTCAGAATTGACTTAGCCAGAAAAATCTGCCTTAAATGAACTTTTACCAGTACACAAAAATATGGCACGAGCCTTGTTTACATAACAAAGAATTGTGAGCTTTGTATCTCTTATGTACCTCGGCAACTGACATTCAAAATTTTGCTGACCATTAGAAATACCTTAGTTAAGCATTTTAAACATTGAAAATGGCAAAATAAAATTTGAAAATTTTCAGCTGAAATTGTGTCCATGCTCCTTTACTAGTAATAAGGAAACCATTGTATAATAGACATGCAGTAGAGGAAATACCTCCATAGGATTTATTGCCCTTGATAACATTTGTTTTATTATAAATAATTGATTATCTATGTAAAATATAATTTTTTTCAGTATCAATAGTTTACTAGATTTTTTATTTTATCCAGTGAATAAAATTTCTCAGAAAAATATCTTTCTATCATGCACAAAGTTTAATTGATAAAGATTTTTGCAAAAACCTATGACATCACATGAGGATGGTGAATCATGAGGATTGATCTACCTTAAGCCCCAGACTTTTCTAAGGAATTATCATAAGCTAATACTGTTAATGCTAGTGATGTAGGAATTGGGACTGTTTTGTTTTTTTCAAGAACATAGTGACAATATGGATAGAGTTATTTCTTATTTTTCAAACAAACTTAAAAAGTTTCAACAGAATTATCAAAAATTGAAAAAGGGTGTCTTGCTTTGTTGTTAGCTTTACAACATTTTGATGTTTATTTGAATGCTACTGTGCATCCAATTCTTGTTTTCAAGGATCATAGCCCCATCACCTTAAAGGGACTGGTTCACATCTTTCGAAGAAAAATATTTTTGAATTTTTATGTTAAACATTACAAATATAACTCATTCAAAGTTGATAACCAAACTGTGGACCTTCTGAATGCAAGGATAAAAGCAATATTTGAGCCTCAACTCTGTTATGTAAACTAGAGTCATTTTTATGTTTACAAACTAGTGAAATTTTAATTTTGTAATTTAAAGCATCTTAATTTTGCACAGTCACAAATTTAACTTTTTAATGACACATTTTACCTTAAGAATTATACTTGAAATGTGATATACATGTATCGTAAACTTAGATTGATAACCAAACCTTTTCTAAACTTTGTAAACAATAACATACCTCAATTTTTGTTTACACAATTTATTCCCTGTAATGGGCTTCTGTAATAATGTATAACCTTAATTTTTTTTTAAATAAAACCTTTTAAACATATTAGACAGTAGATTTTGATTATTAAAAGTTAAAAACAATGATGAAAATTGTGAATCGACTCACAAAATGTAGTCTATTGTTACAAGAGTATGGTGTTGACAATAAGCATATCAAAGGCAAAGACAATGTAATTGCAGATGCCTTATTAAGAGTATCATGAATATACTTGATTTTTGTTTTATTTCCATTGATTTGATGTACATTTGTATATGCATTCAAGTCTTGAATTATGGAGAATTAATTTTCATTGTCAAACTTTTTTCATGGGGGAGGCGTTGTGTAATCATTGTACTTGTGACCTTTACATGATTCTAAACGTTCCATTTTTAGAACGATGTTCTTCAGAGTTCAATATAAAGATGATGCTGGAGGAGGAAAAGGAGAAAAGCAAAGTTGGGGTTTGGGAATAGGAGATTATGTAATTTACCTGTTAAAAGAAAGCACTGGAAGCTTCATTTTAGTATATGACTGTAAATTTTGTGGTAATAAGCACATGTGAATTACATTTGGACTTTCACATCTGGGGATCGACTTCATTGTCGATTTTTAAAATAGTTGCAGAACTGTAGCTCTCTGGAAAAAAAAATATATTGGGACAGATCAGAGATCCACCCCTTCTGGTCTGTCCTAATATTTTCTAAGAGAGCTAGTTCTGCAGATAGGTCGATTTGTGACAGTTTATATTTTTGTGTGTAATTTCACCGTTTTTGTGAACTTTGGTACTGTAAGTTAGTAATTTTTTCATTGATATATTTTTCTGTAAATAAATTGTTAAATCTTTTGTTTGCGATTGATTTTTGTTGTCCTTCTGTTACTTTGACCCATAAGGCACAGCTCTTGATATATAAAAAGCTTTTATGTTTTTAATAAGTAATAAGTTAAACTACAATAAACAATTTCTGTCTAGTTTGTTTGTACATAATACATGTACTGGGGATACAAGAACAATCAAAGTTCTGCAAAACTCATAGAGGCAATTATACAAATTACCCTATGCTTCCATTTCTTTCACCTTCATAATCAAATATAAACATTTATTTTTTGAATATAAAAGATTTTAATAGATAATGTAGTTTTAACACATGGTTTATAACAAAATACTTGCAATAAATTTAAATCTTCAACCATTTTCTACACTTTGTACAATAAAATCTCCTAATGATTATTGGAAGATATTAGCAGAACTAAATTACCAGCTGAAAATCTTGGTTTCTTCTAAATCAGAAGATCTTCAATTAAAAATAAGCATATAATGTTCTCTATGAGAACTATATTAAAATTGTCTCATACAATACATTACATGGGTATTCAATGTAACAATAATTTGCATCAATGATAAAGCAGTTGTAAGCATAACAAGAGGCCCATGGGCCACATCGCTCACCTGAGTCACCTTGGCCCATATCTGAAGACTTTCCATATATATTTGCATGTAAAACCTTAGTCCCTATTATGGCCCAAACTACCCTTTGCAAACTTGAATCTGCACTATGTTAGAAAGCTTTCATGTAAATGTCAACTTCTTTGGCCCAATGGTTCTTGAGAAGAAGATTTTTAAAGCTTTTTCCTATATTTGTATGTAAAACTTTGACCCCCCCCCCCACTTGTGGCCCCATCCTACCCCCGGGGGCCATGATTTGAACAAACTTGAATCTGCACTATGTCAGAAAGTTTTCATGTAAAAATCAGCTTTTCTGGCTCAGTAGTTCTTGAGAAGAAGATTTTTCCTATATATTTGTATGTAAAACTTTGATCCCCCTTGTGGCCCCGGGCATCCAACCCCCGGAGCCCATGATTTGAACAAACTTGAATCTGCACTATGTCAGAAAGTTTTCATGTAAAAATCAGCTTTTTTGGCTCAGTGGTTCTTGAGAAGAAGATTTTAAAGATTTTTCCTATATATTTGTATGTAAACTTTGATCCCCTATTGTGGCCCCATCCAACCCCCGGAGCCCATGATTTGAACAAACTTGAATCTGCATTATGTCAGGAAGCTTTCATGTAAATATCAGCTTTTCTGGCTTAGTGGTTCTTGAGAAGAAGATTTTTAAAGTTTTTCCCTATATATTTGTGTGTAAAACTTTGATCCCCCCTTGTGGCCCCATCCTGTCCCCGGGGGCCATGATTTGAACAAACTTGAATCTGCACTATGTCAGAAAGTTTTCATGTAAAAATCAGCTTTTCTGGCTCAGTGGTTCTTGAGAAGAAGATTTTTAAAGATTTTCCCTATATATTTGTATGTAAAACTTTGATCCCCTATTGTGGCCCCATCCAACCCCAGGGGCCCATGATTTGAACAAACTTGAATCTGCATTATGTCAGGAAGCTTTCAGGTAAATCTCAGCTTTTCTGGCTTAGTGGTTCTTGAGAAGAAGATTTTTAAAGTTTTTCCCTATATATTTGTATGTAAAACTTTGATCCCCCCCTTGTGGCCCCATCCTACCACCGGGGGCCATGATTTGAACAAACTTGAATCTGTAATATGTCAGGAAGCTTTCAGGTAAATTTCAGCTCTTCTGGCCCAGTGGTTCTTGAGAAGAAGATTCTTAAATGACCCCACCCTATTTTTGCATTTTTGTGATTATCTCCCCTTTGAAAGGGACATGGCCCTTCATTTGAACAAACTTGAAAGCCCTTCACCCAAGGATGCTTTTGGCCATGTTTGGTTGAAATTGGCCCAGTGGTTCTGGAGAAGAAGTCGAAAATGTGAAAAGTTTAACAGACAGACGGACGGACAGACAGACAGACAGACGACGGACAAAAAGCGATCAGAAAAGCTCACTTGAACCTTTGGTTCAGGTGAGCTAAAAAAAACTCTTTCAAAATCATAAGAAAATGTGCTTGTGACAGAATCTCAAGATGGACTGTTGCCTTTAATTAAAATTTCTTGGACACAAGGACTATGGAAGAAAATTACAGTAGGATTTGAAAATACGACCAGTTTTCTCTTCTTTGGCTTCTACCTCCAATTCTGTCCCTCCAACTGCAATCCTAACCAAGATATTTCCTTTCGAACTTTTTTCAGACAAGTCCAAAACGAAGGAACCCACGCATGTACAGCCAGGCATATCTACGAATCTTGGATTTTTCTCTGTGGATGCATAGAAATCTAGCAGTGCCATTTCCTGACCTTCTATTGCAAAATATTCCTTGGGTTCTTGAAACTTTCCAACAGTAACAACTTGTCCCACTTCCACATGTTTGTCAAACACATCATCACACCAGTGGAGGCCTTTTCTGGTTGTCTCTGGTAGTTTCTTACTTTCAGGATCTCCCTCGTTCCAAATGCCTTGCTTGGCTATTCCATAGGTGTACCTACATACTCTCGAAGCAATAATCTCTGGTTCAAAACCATAGATCACTGCTCCTTTTAACACAGCTAAACTTGGATCTGTAGGTATCACCACTTTTTTGTGTGAAAACACAGTTTTAAGGGTTTCTATCATTAATGAGGATTCTGCATACCCACCAACTGCCAACAAGGTGTTGATGTCAGACAACCCTGGTGTATCAAGTATTTCCTTGATGATTCTAACCACATTGTCTACAGAGGTTTCAAAGAACTTTTGAAAGAGTTTTTTTGAAATTGTCATTTTGTCTCGTTTTATATGCACATCGTCTGCAAATGTAGTGTTTTTCAAAGACTCCTCAATCTGGCAGTCAGTATCTTCTGTGTACACAGTCAATAACATGACTGGAATTCGCAGAGTGATTTTGTCCTTGTTCATTTTAGGACCAAAAGTACATTTTTTCATCTCGATATCATTCATAAGATCAAGGTAGTCACCAGGATAGTCTTCTTTTACCCTCATTAAAACAGGTCCACCAAAGAGTCGTTTGAAGAAGGACATGATTTCATCATTCACACAGGTTCCTCCATAGTACCCCCCACTGGCCTGGTGTAGTTCTTTCAGTCCTCCATCAGCAGACACTTCATGAGCAGTAATATCTATAGTACCCCCTGCAAGTACCAAATAATTCTACTTTTCAATTTGTGAATAATATCAAAAAGAGACTTGTTATTACGAGGATTTTGACTATGAAATAATTTATATCAGTTAAACATTGACATTTTTCAAGTTCGATAAACACATACAACATAAAATGTTCTCGTAGTATTTTAGACTATTTATCAAAAAGTACCAAGAGGTCAGTATTCTCAAGTACCCGTAAAGCAAGCATATGTGAATAAAAAAACCTACGTTTTCATAAAGTTTACTAAAAAATATTGATCAAGTGTTCAAATCATTCAATAGTGGTAAAAATTACGTTTTAGTTAAAGAAACTGTTGGGAAAATGCTAATCACCGAAACTTGAGACAATTTTTAGGGTATGGACGAATTATGGGTTTTGACGATACAATCTTTCTACAAAGGATTTTACTTTAACTTCTCTGTACATGTACTTGAGTGTTTGGCACTAGTTGTATGTACATGTCTATATTCAGTATGATGACAAACCTCCTAGATCAAGCACAAGATATTTGGAGCCTGAAGGGAGAGAGGCAATCTGTTTTGCACCATCTTTCTGTGTGTTTATTTCTACAGGGATTTTACGGCAGTACATGGAGGCAGCTTCTGGTTCCAGAGCCAATGACAGCTGTGAATCCTTCAGTCCAGCCTGTAAAATTAGACTTCAGAGATTACATAGAGCATTTCATGGATCTTTTCCTTCAGTTAAACTGTAGTCATTATTACAGTGTAACATGACTACGATGATGCTAAGCATTTTTCAATAAATGCAACACACATGCAGATACAAGTCATTTATTTTCTCAATATGTTCCCTCAAATTTCCTTGGGTAGAGAGATGCTTTATATACTTTGTGATCAAGTTCATATACATTGTACTAGAAATATAATTGAAGTCAGACAAAATGGTGAAACAAATTGTTTTTTACCATGCAAATGCTAAAAATTCTAACATTCCTTAAAATTAATGTTACTAGTAAATTGTAAGTCAAATAATATTAAGATGAACTAACTTGAAGAATAAATACTATATGAGGATGTTTGTATATCAATTTGACAAACTGTGATCTAGGTTGTGGTTCTGAAAAAATTAATTAAAAAGAAAAACAAACCAATACCCTACAAACCACACTACACAAGGATTGTAAATCAATTTGACAAATTATACACTTGTGGGTCCTAAAAAGAATACTTCAATGTAATACTTTCAACCCAAAATGTGACCTCGGGAGTCGTGGTTTGAACAAATTTGAAATTTGCACCACATGAGAACATTAGATATTAGCTTGAAAATTGTAGACTTGTAGTTCTGAAAGATATATTTCTATGTTAAAATTTCAATCCTGTTGTGGCCCTATCCTGACCCCCAGGGGTCATATTTTGAACAGATTGGATATTATACATTATATGAGGATACTTGGATATCACTTTAACAAATAGTAGACTTGTGGCTTTTAAAAAGTTGAAATATTTTTTTTTAAACGTTGCCCCACCCTGACCTAAGGGATCATGGTTTGATTTATCTTGAATCTACACTTCATGGTAATACTGGTATATTTTAGAAATTGCAGGCTTCTGGTTGTTGAGTAGGTCTTTTTCTTTGACGTATTCCCATGTAACACTTTAAAACCTTATTGTGGCCCCACCCTGATCCTGGTTGGGGTCATGGTTTGTATACCCGCCAGTATAAATCTGACAAATTGTACATTTGTGGTTCATGTATGGAATCCGGATAGGGCCACGTAGTTCACTATCGCACCATCGAGGTTTGGGTCGATGGTGCGATGACGATGGTACGATGGAGCGATACTGCAATGACGCGATGGTACGATGGCGATGATGCGATAACGCTACATCGTCATCGTGCCAACGGCATCGTATTATCGCATCATCGCCATCGTGTCATTGCAGTATCGCTCCATCGTTATCGCGCCATCGTCATCGCACTATCGTCATCGCATTATCACGTCATCACACCATCAACCCAAACCTCGATGGTGCGATAGTGAACTACGTGGCCCTATCTGGATTCCATATTCATGATAAGAATTCCAAAGATTCTTTCCTATATAAAAATGATTTTCACAATTCCTGCCCCTCACCTCAGAGGTTATGATATGACCAAACTTGAACCTACACTACACAAGGGTAATTGCATACCATTTTGACAAATTGTAGCTTTTCTGTTCTTCAGAAGAATATCTATTAAACTCCAGTTGTTCCCCCATCCTGGCCTTTAGTGTCATGGTTTGAGCAAATTTGAAACTTCATTATATAAGGAAGCTTTCATGCAAGTTTGGCATTTCTGGCAAAGTGGTTCTTGCGAAGTAAACCACTCAACATATTTTCTAATTATCTCCCCTTGAAAGGAAGCACATCCCTTCATTGGAACAAACTTTAATTCCCTTTGTGCAAGGAATGTTTGTGTCAGATTTGATTGGCCAAGTTCTGTGTGAAACATTTACAACAAAATGATGATGCCACTAGACAAATTTTAATCAATAAGGTCAGTTGGGCTAAAAATCCAGCAGATTCAAAAGGTCATAAAGTGAAACATTATCCACGCTATATAATTATATCTATACAACCAATTTTGTTTACCTTATTACAATACATAATTTTCATTACCTTTTCAGCTGTCCTCCTCATGAACTGTTTGGCCTTGAGATCCCAAATGGCAGGCACAGTGATGACCCAGTACACATCATCATAAGTGAAATCCTCCACATTCTTAGTGTCAAGTCGCTTCTGTAAGCTCTCTCGAAAAAATCGGATAACTGCAGCAAAGACATCAACAGCAGGTAGCTCTTTGTCTGTAATGTCTTTGAGTTTTGTGGATTGAGAGAGATTCTAGAAATGAATGTAATCAAAATGTTTTGATAAAATAGTATATCATCAATCTAAATCACCTGTCTTGCATTTGAAAGATGACGTTAACGACAGCTTTAGTACAGCCTTGGAGACAGTAAAACAGTTCCTACTAACATGATATTCATATATTGTGACCTTGAAATCGCCCCAAATCTGAATGTTTGATGCGTTTTAAAATGGACTCATTTGCAGGAATAATCTCATCGTACATAAGCAGTGAGAAGTTCAGGTGCGTCTGCTATAGCCAGCAATACAAATTTTTGGATATATATTCTAGATATATTTATGTGCTTGAAAAGTGCTAGGATCAACTTATTGATGGTATGGTATCTATAGGAATGTGCATGGGCAATCCCAGTAATTCGCTGATGACTGTCGATATGTTTTTAAATCATAGCATGTTTAGTTTGAGTATGCATTTGCTCCCAGCACTTTTCATTTAAAGGATTTTTATTTCTTTTTGAGTATATCAATAAATGTTCAGTTGGTAACCCACATATACCTAAAATTTTGTTTATAAGTAGGGTCTCCTGGTGTTTTTCAAAAGCAAACCATTACGTGATATTCAGCTGACATCAAAGGGAATTTACCACAGGGGGAATTTATGATAGCTCAGTTTCAGTCAACATATGGGTAGTACTGTTTCAGTGTTTAACCGTAATAATGAAAATAAACGTGTGAATTTGAGGTGTAATTTCACACCAAAATTATAGCACATTTTACTATGGAAGCCCTTAACCTAGTTGTGTGAAAGCTATTTGCCTATTACTTCTTTGAGAGATGTATGATCAATACCTGTTAAACAAGAGGCCCATGGGCCACATTGCTCACCTGAGTCACCTTGGCTCATATTTAAAGATTTTTCCCATATATTCACATATAAAACGTTGATCCCTATTTTGGCCCCAACCTACTCCCAGGGGCCATGATTTTTACAAAATTGAATCTGCACTATGTTATAAAGCTTTCATGTAAATGTAAATTTTTCTGGCCAGTGATTTTTCAGAAGATTTTTAATGATTTTCCCTATATATTTGTATGTAAAATTTTGATCCCCCAGGGACCATGATTTTTACAAACTTCAATCTGCACTATGTCAGGAAGCTTTTGTGCAAATGTAAATTTCTTTAGCCCGGTGGTTCTTAAGAAGAAAATTTTTAAAGATTTTTTTTCTATTTATTAGTTAAGTAAAACTTTGATCCCCTATTGTGGCCCCATCCTAACCCCTGGGGTCATGAGTTTAACAAACTTGAATCTGCACTATTTCAGGAAGCTTTCATGTAAATCTCAGTTTTTCTGGCTCAGTGGTTGTGGAGAAGAAGATTTTTCAAGATTTTCCCTATATATTAGTATGCGAAACTTTGATCCCCTATTGTTGCCTCATCTTACTCCCGGGGGTCATGATTTTAACAAACTTGAATCTGCACTATGTCAAAAAGCTTTCATGTAAATTTCCACTTTCCTGGCCCAGTAGTTTTTGAGAAGAAGATTTTTAAAGATTTTCCCTATATATTTGCATGTAAAACTTTGATCCCTTATTGTTGCCTGTCCCAAGGAATATTTGTGATCACTTATAATCAATTTCTGATATATGAGCTCAGACAGACGGACAGACAGACACTACGGTGACTGTCTGCTCCCCCAAAACAATTTGGGGGAGCATAAATATGAATGCTTTATGTTGAAAACTATTACACTATTTGAGATATTGTACCACAACAAATGTGATGATGAATGAATGGATGGACCGATAATGTGACTTCTAAAAGGGTTCTCCTGAATTTGCAATGAAGGGCCTTAAGAAAAACTGAATCTCTTGTTTTGACTCCATCCTGATCCAATGTAACAAACTTGAATATTAACTTGTACTGTAGGGGTGTTTGAGAAGATTTCTGAAGAATTTTCATTTATTGTGAACCTGTCTTGGTCCCACAGCCATCATTTGAACAAACTTGAATCTACATTACATGAGGATGTGTGCATATCAATTTCTTAAGAAGATTTTAAAAGAATTTTCCTACATCTATATATTCCTATAAAAAGCATTAAAATCCCATTGCAATTCTACCCTTACTCCAGGGACAATGGTTTGAAAAAAAAATCAAATCTTCATCATCATCATCATCATCATGACATTTCTGGTCCCATTGGTCTTGAAAATGAGATCTTCTAAGCACCATAACCTATTTTCACTATTTGTTAATTTCCCTGACAATAATATGCACCGTCTTAAATTGGGAAAGAGGGTGGTCTCACCAACAAGAGGCCCACAGGCCTTATCGGTCACCTGAATACTAGGGAAAAAGTATCACTACTTCCATGGGCTATGAAATCTAGAAAAAATTTCCTGTTCTAAATATCTAAGCTAAATTCTAAATTCTAATGTTCAGCAACAGTATAATTTAACAAGATGTGTTCTTAAAACTTCACTGCCTTCAAAAATGCATACACTGATGAAAGGATTTAAATAATAGGTGTATTAGCATTAAAACATCAAAAGATATGACTAATTTGGACTCATCTTGAAGTCATAACCCTGGGTTGTGAAATTCACCATTTTTTGTACATCCTTTTCTGCTATTCCTAAGTATACAGTATAAGTAAACTTACACATAAATACTATATACAAGTTTGGCTCCACCCTTACTCTGGGGAAAATCAAATTTACAATTTTGGTAAAAGACTACCTACTCTATCCATTTAGTTATCAAGAAGAAGTTAAAAATGTCTATTGTTCAAACACTAAATAACTGAACATTTTGGCCCCACCCTGATACCAAAACCTTTACCCCTGGGATCATCAAATTTACAATTTTGGTAAAGGACTACCTGTTCTTTTTAAATATCTATTTACTTTCAATTTAGTATCAAAAGCACTAAAGAAAATGTTATTTAAATGTTTTACACATAAACACTATATAAAAAGTTAGGCCCTGCCCTGGAGTCATAAACCCTACCCCGGGGATCATGAAATTTACAAGATTGGTAGAGGTTTTCCTGCTCTACATCACTATGCATTTAGTTTTTCTTACATGTGTGTGGTTCTTGAGAAGAAGATTTTTGAAAAATTGTCATTTTGGGGCAGTTTTTGCCCCGCCCCTAAGGCCCCAAGGGTGCAGGAATCCTGAAATTTACAATTTATGTTTCCTTTGTTCCAAAGATGTTTCATCATACCAAATCTGAAAAGAATTGGAATGATAGTTATCAAGAAGAAGTTAAAAATATCTATTGTTCACACACTAAATAACTGAACATTTTGGCCCCACCCTGATACCAAAACCCCTACCCCTGGGATCATCAAATTTACAATTTTGGTAAAGGACTACCTGTTCTTTCTAAATATCTATTTACTTTCAATTTAGTATCAATAGAACTAAAGAAAATGTTATTTAAGTGTTTTACACATAAACACTATATAACAAGTTTGGCCCCGCCCTGGGGTCAAAACCCCTACCCCGGGGATCATGAAATTTACAATTTTGGTAGAGGCTTTCCTGCTCTACATTACTACGCATTTAGTTTTTCTTACATGTGTGTGGTTCTTGAGAAGAAGATTTTTGAAAATTGGTCAATTTTGGGCAGTTTTTGCCCCACCCCTAGGGCCCCAGGGGTGCTGAAGTCCTGCAATTTACAATTTATGTCCCCCTTGTCCCAATGATGCTTCATACCAAATTTGAAAAGAATTGGACCGGTAGTTATTAAGAAGAAGTTAAAAATGTTCAATTGTTAACGCACGACGGACGACGATGGACGAAAACCAATTGCAATAGGTCACC
Organism: Ostrea edulis; assembly: GCF_947568905.1. Lineage (NCBI taxonomy): Eukaryota > Metazoa > Mollusca > Bivalvia > Ostreida > Ostreidae > Ostrea > Ostrea edulis. The sequence goes on along the minus strand of NC_079165.1, from coordinate 54,999,937 downwards.
TGAGTTTACTCAGGTGACCTAATAAAAGTATTGCTGATGTATGACAATATGTACCACAAGGGTATGTACATATCGTCACCGACAACAATAGCTACTGTCACAGACCTCTTGTTGCTAATAAAGCATCCTAACCACTAGGCTACCTTGAGTTGTCGGACGTAAATGAATAAATAACAATGTCAAAGGATTCACTGAACTAAAAAATGATCTGGTATCTGTTGAGGAGTCATTTTGGCTTCATAAAATTTGATCATGTGACCAAATCAGTTCATTTCCATTTGTTAACTTTGTTATTCATTTAAAACGATGAGTATTGGTATACTTACAGGATCATTAAACAATTTCATTTTGAACTGTCTGAAAAGATAGTGTTTCTTCTGATCTGCAGGTTCCATATCCACAAAATCCCTCTCTGCTTCATAGCCAAAGCTGATGTAGTCCTTGCCATTGGGTTTCATCAACACTGTAGTGGGTGCCTTGTTAGTAATGGCTGTTCCACTGTTCCAGGTGTGCACAAAAACCTTGTTGCGATCTTTTTTGTAATCTGCTCTAGTGCACAAAGCAAATCCAGATCCATAAGTGCCAAAGTCAATAGCTGCTACCACCAACCGGTCATGTTTGATGTTCTAAGATATTAAGTCTGTGATCAACAGTTTACCCACTCTTGTGTGCTCAAAAACTATAAAGGTCTCCTTCTTATTTATTATTTAAAAGAATATGAAGACCCTCTGTGCAATAGCTCATGACATTAGAAAACACCATAATAGATAATGTTGATTCCTGCATGTCCATCTTTCTAATATGGAACATCAAATTTACATACACTCAAATAATTGAAGATATTATAGGATTAAACATTCTTTTTGAAGAATTTATTGATGTGTAAACTCTGGACATTTTACTCACAAACTGAAGAAGAGGCCCACGGGCCTTATCGGTCACCTGAATACTAGTGAAAAAGTATCACTACTTCAACGGGCTACGAAATCTAGAAAAAATTTCCTGTTCTGAATATCTAAGCTAAATTCTAATGTTCAGCAACAAGTATAAAACAAGGTATGTTTTTAAAACTTCAATGCCCTCAAAAGTGCATACACTGATGAAAGGCTTTACAGAATATAATATGTGTATTAACATTAAAAGATATGACTAATCTGGACCCATATAAAGGCAATATATCTGCTATAAAGGCAACTCTAATTTATACATATTTGTAATTATGTGTTTGTAAATTCTTTTATATTTACTTGTGTTAATGCGACGTCACACGTCTTTACGCGACGTCGAACGTGCATGTCTATTGTGATGTAGAATAACAAATCAGAAAAACAACAATTTGATTTACTAGTTACCAGTAGTTTACAGTTGTAGTCGGCAGTTTAATAAGTTAGAGACACTATATTTTGGTAAGCATGCTTTTATCATTTGATAATTTACAGTTCAATTAATACAAATAATCATTAAGTGGGTACATAACGCACTTACCATTATTTCAGTAATTTAGCAGTTCATATTTAGATATCAATAATTGTCTGTATTCTTACGTAATTTTATTCTACTGATTTGCAATCATATTGTATTGTTTGTTTATTCTCTCTTACAGAGAATCGTTTCATTATAACAGAAAATATAAAGACATGTAAATATGGAACGCATATCTCTTCATTCTAACATCGGACAAGCTGACAGCAACATCTGGACCCATCCTAGAGTCAAAACCCTGGGTTGTGAAATTCACCATTTTTTGTACATCCTTTCCTGCTATTCCTAAGTATGCATTTAGATTTTATACAGTATCAGCAAACTTTAAGAAGTTCTTCAAATCATCATAATTTTGACACCACCCTGAAGCCAAACCCTTAACCTTTGGATCATAAAATTTACAATTTTGGTAAAGGACTACCTACTCCTGTATATCCATTTAGTTTCAATTTAGTATCAATAGCATTAAAGATGATGTTAATTAAATGTTTTACACATATACACTATATACTAAGTTTGGTCCCGCCCTGGGGTCAGAACCCCTACCCCGGGGATCATGAAATTTACAATTTTGGTAGAGGCCTTCCTGCTCTACATCATTATGCATTTTAAAAGTTTTCTTAAATGTGTGTGGTTCTAGAGAAGATTTTTTAAAAATTGTCAATTTTGGCCAGTTTTTGCCCTGACCCTAAGGCCCTATGGGTGCAGGAATCCTGAAATTTATAATTTATGTCCCCCTGATTCCAAAGATGCTTCATGCCAAATTTGAAAAGAATTGGAATGGTAGTTATCAAGAAAAAATTAAAAAATTCTATTGTTCACACATTTATTAACTGACCATTTTGGCCCTACCTCAATACCAAAACCTCTACCCCTGGGATCATCAAATTTACAATTTTGGTGAAGGACTACCTGCTCTTTCTAAATATCCATTTAGTTTCAATTTAGCATCATTAGCACTAAAGATGTTATTTAAGTGTTTTACACATAAACACTATATATTAAGTTTGGCCCCACCCTGGGGTCAAATCCCCTACCCCGGGGATCATGAAATTTACAACTTGGTATAGGCCTTCCTGCTCTACATTACTATGCATTTAGTTTTTCTTATACATGTACATGTGCGGTTCTAGAGAAGAAGACTTTTGGGTGGTTTTTTCCCTGCCCCTAAGGTCTCAGGGGCGCAGAAGTCCTGAAATTTACAATTTATGTCCCCTTAGTTCCAAAGATAAATCATACTAAATTTGAAAAGAATTGAAATGGTAGTTATCAGGAGGAAGTTGAGATTTTTAAAGAAATAATTTATTTTCACTATATACATGTAACAATACATGACCACGCCCTTACACAAGAACCCCTGTCTCGGGGGTCATGAAATTTACAATTTTGGTAGAAGTTTCCTTGCTCATCATTACTATATACTCACTTTCTCTGCTAGATGCCCAGGAGTAAAGAAGAAGATTTTTAAAGAAATACATCAATTTTACAGTTTTTACCCCAAAATTAAGGTCCCTTAGGGTGGGGGTGGGGGATGGGGGATGGGGGGGGGGGTCATGAAATTTACAATTTCCGGTCTCCTTCACCTACAGATGCTACATACCAAATTTGGACAAGATTGGCCCAGTAGTTTCTGGGAAGAAGTTGTTAATGGATGACAACGGACCCAGACCAATAGCACTAGGTCACCTGAGTGACTTAGGTGACCTAACAATTATAATTTTCATAAATATTTTTCCATTTAAAGAATTAGAACATATATATCTGAGTCTTTAAGCATTTTGTATTAAATACATGTATTCATATCATGCATCAAATCAAAGCAAAATTAAAATATTTGCAAATAAAACACTTCAATGGAAGTTTTTTTTACAACTCCAGAAAAAGCATTCACATGAAATAATTGAGAACTTGTTTCACTCTTTTGATGGTGAAATCATATTTCATATGAGGTGCTTTTAATGAGCCATTAAATAAGATTTTGGTGTAATGAACCACCTTAAGGCCAAGTAAAATTAATTAGTAGATTATCATTCGAACTTCACAAAAAAATGGGGCGGGTGGGAGGATTTTATTTTTTTATTTTTTATTTTTCGCCATGGTATTCTTGACCTCGAAAATGCCTTCTCTCATTGAGAAAAGGCTTTATAAATCATAATTACATGTGCATTTGGGTTTCTAAAAGGCAAAGTGAAACAAAGTACGTTTACAATACCGGACAGGACATAAAAATATCCGGAAATCGTAATTTTGAAAAATAAAAAAATCGGGGCGGGGCGATTTTCGAGGGGTGGGCGGGAATGATAATCTACTAATTAATTTTACTTGGCCTAATAAGACTGACAAAAAGGTGACCACAGCCTCCATTAAAAATGGTATTTAAAAAATGTACAATGAGGGTAGATATATATTGTCGCTGATGATTTTGCATCATGACAGATGGGCACAGATAGCATAAGTCACATGAGTACCTAAAAATACATGAATAAACAATATTTTGCATCAGAAAATTTATTCTTATTATTAATATTTTTAAGCACATAGAATTTTCTTACCAGGTATTCAACTTCATTGTCCTTGGACTCATTTTCCCACTTCTGTAAAATGATTCAGTAACAATGCAGTATATAGATGTGTTTGTAGGAAAGACTGCTTAATGTTAACGTAATCTACTAAAATTATCATTATCATTGAACTGTATTGGAAGAGAATATAAAATGAAACATATGTACATGTAGTCATCTATCAGTTACAAGTCTTCAAAATGTACATATTCATCTGAATAACCATTATATTCCCGTGAAGCATTTCTATGTAAAGTCTTGGAACCACTGGCCCCAACCTTGCAACCACTCTTATTGAAATTAGATGTTAAATCCACTCACGTCCTCATTATATCTTTATATGAGACTGTAATTATATTGCCTGACAGTAGGACTTGTGTCACATTCATGAATCTATAGAAATGATTATGTTCATCCTATATACATTCTCTGGGTCTAAGTAAAGTAGAATGCTGAAACATATCCCACAAGTAAAATGATACCCGTATATCGAGATACCTACCATACTCGGAAAATTGACTTAGATGGATGCCCATATGTTGTAATACTTACCATTACTTGAAGACCTGACATGGGTGGATGCTCATAAGATGAGATACTTACCGTACTTGAAGACCTGACATGGGTGGATGCTCATAAGTTGAGATACTTACCGTATTTGAAGCCCTGGCATGGGTGGATGGCAGTGTATGTATTGTTTTATCCTGTAAGTGAATACATGTAAATGCATTATGAGGAAGACCATCTCTTCATTTCACCGGGCAGTGTCAGAGTAAATAACATGAGCAAGAAGTAAGATGCTTTTTAACAGGCACAATATTTGCAGGGGGGGATAAGCATTGCAATGTAATTTTGTTAACAATTACCCTTCGAACTGAAGGTTTTGATACTTCAGAAATGCTGGATCTGTTCCCTTTACTGCCTTCAATGCTTTTTTCTGTGCTCTCACCGACAGCTGATTTTGTACTCCCTGGTATGGACTCTCCAGAAGCCCCTTTAGTCTTCTCTTTAAATGGCTGTTTTTTGGAGAGTCCATCATCATCCTTCAAATTCAAAAGTCATGATATTCATTCCATGCATGTAGTGACACTTTGCTTAAAGCTGTATGATCCGATATTCATGTATTACTTTTTTACAGAATTACTTTAAAGCAGATTAATTAGTTTTTAAAGTTATTAACTTTCCCTTAATTACATGCTTGAAAACATTTGCATGTAAAAGAAAACAGTGAAAAAATTATTCAAAAAGTAAATATAGTGGATCCATATGCATAAATTATACACGCAGTGTCTATTAGGCATCTATAGCCCCATGAGCGTCAAGGGAATCCCAACATGATGTAGATAACTCAGTTGCAACTGTTTAACTTTAAGGTTGAAAGAGTGTAAAACAACGAATCACTAAGAAGTATTTGATATTTTGATTTCTCTTAAAAACTTATGACATTGTACTGTTGCAACAAAATACACAACTTTACACAGATAAGATCACTGATGATCTGAAAAATCTGAACTGGACATATGACTCACTATAAATGGCCGAGTGACGGTTGTTTGTAAACACCAATTCATAATCAAATAATTCTGGTTAAAACAGGTGAAATAATGTATGACATGTCATAGAGCCTCATCAATACGTATGTGCAATGAATTAACAGCACTTTTACAGGGTGAAAAAAAGGTTGTCGAAATTCAGACCATTGAACTTTAAGCTCAATATTTATATTCAAAAGTATATGTGAGGCTCAAAGCCTGAATGGGCACTTATGTTAAATCAGCATTACAGAAGACAGTATTAAACTGCATTACCGGGTAATTTGGGACCATCTAAAGAAGCAAACACCTGTGTTAACATTGATGACTAAATGATTTACAAGTTTAACATGATGTGGACATACTGAACAAACAAGAGGGAATCGTCTTACTAATTCAGTTTATTATCATTATTTATTATTATTTTCTCATTCATATTGGCATACTAAAATACCAAAATCAATCTTGACTTTTTTGTAAACATATAGTTTCTACAGTCTTTAAAAAAAAATCATGAAATTTAATGCCAGTTTTATAAAAATGAAGCTGATTTCCCCAAGCATAATCTGAAGATTAATGACATTTTCATGTGTATAAACATCTGAATTAAATGTGTTTATAATGCAAACTCAGATTTTCAATTTCCCTCAAAATGTATATGTAAGACTCTAAAGTGCGATGGTCTGCACCAAAGTGCGATGGTTTGTTAACGTTACGGACACCAAAGTGCGATGGTCACGCCAAAGTCCGATGGTGCCGTGCAGAATTCAGTAACGTTTGTGACGTCGCATCCTTGTGACATCATTCTTAACGTCTTTCAAAATAAAACCGAAGAAATGCAACATGGATGACAGCAACGGCAAGGTTTACACTGTTGAGGATAGTGAGAACAGCAAAGTACATTTGTTGTCGAACTCTCTACTTCGCCCATACATTCTTTTTAACTCATGATCATTTTTTACTTTGACGTACACATATTAAATTCCTGGGGGTATGCTATAATACAAAACATTCTATACGATTTCGAAGTGGAAAATTTTGAGTTTAATAACACAATAACTAAATGGTAATGTAATAAGTTCTTATTCTTATTTTTGTGCATGGATTTTGCACTGATATTTTTGGTTCAATCTGTACCAAAACACTCATTTACAAACCAACGGATTTTGTTGTGTCACACAATCGCACTTTGGTGTGTCAGACCATTGCACTGTGGCATGTCAGACCATTGCACTGTGGCATGTCAGACCATCGCACTTTGGCGTGTCAGACCATCGCACTTTGGCATGTCAGTCCATTGCACTTTGACATGTCACACCATCAGGGTTTGGTGCAGATCATCGCACTTTGGCATGACCATCGTACTTTGGAGTCCCATCGCACTTTGGAGTCCTACATATATATTAAGCATGATATCTGAAAACTGATGGCAAATTGAGATATAGAAATGATTCTTCCTTGTGTATATATAACCTTCAATTAATCGTACATTTAATGCAAACACATAACTACTTAAGCTATTGCAAAAAGAACTTGAAAAAGAGTTTATTTTCATCAATTAAAATATATCAGTAATATCCCTAAGATTGATATCTGAAGTTTTATGGTACTGCCAGGGTATTTTGAAATGTATAAAGGGCTGAATTTAATGTGTGTATAATGGAAACACCCAGCTACATAAATTTTTCAAAGGAAACTTGAAATTTAAAAGTAATATCCTTCCAAATGTATGATACAGTAGCTGACTTCCCTAAATGTGATATCTGACTGAATGGTATATTGAGATACAATCAAAGTGTAGAAAGTACAGGAAGTAGGGATCAGTTGTGTTGATAAAATGCTCAAGATATTCCACACTGACAGTTGCATCATCTGGGGACCTAGCTTATATACACTATTTTATAAAGTAAATATATATACTCCAATCCAAGGTTTTCATGTATAACCAACTTAATTGTCAATATAAAAATTCAGTGTCAAATTATTCAGATTCAAATGAATTCCAATCGATTCATTCATCTCCAAAGTACATGTACAATTCTATCTCGAAGTTCGATCTCGAAGTCCTTAATTTATTCAAGATAATTTGTGCTTTTTGCATTATTTGCAACAAAGAAAAAATCATGTTGCGAGTTTGTTTGAATTTTACTGCTGCTCTTTATGTACATTCACTTTTGCTTGTAGTGTTTTATTTCTTCCTCTAAATCTTATGCCTCATCATATCTGTATATTCTTGCATGAAATGTTTTATTAAGTCTCTCAAACAAAGTCTGGAGACTTATTGTTTTTGCTTGGTTCTTATCATTCTTCCGCTTCCTCTTCCACTTCTTTCTCGCACCTAAAACTGTCCGACATCATTCTCCGTAACCATGCAGTTAATAAAAGTATTAGATATTCAAAGATATGATAGGCCAATGTATCTAGATGTGCAGAAATGTTTGTTCAGATTGAAAGGGATCAAATGGGGGTGGGGTTCAAAATAGAACTCTATGGGGAAAAATTAATTCCAAATTCAACAGATATAACTTGGCAAATATAATAGAGTCCTGGTGTCTTTGGAAATAAAAAGAGAATGATAGGGCCTACAAATTAGTATCTAAGTCAAGTGACTCCAGTGACCTTGACCTTAGAACATAAACTTGGTATTACTTAAGAACTAGGTCTGATGGAGACATGGTGTCTTCAGAAATTATGAAAGGATGATGGGATATACAAATTAGTATCAAAGTCAAGCAACTCCAGTGACCTTGAACATACAAACTCATATAACTTCAGAACTGGAATTGATAGAAACATGGGACCTCCAGATTGATTGATTGAGTGATGTTTTCCGCCACACTCAACAATTTTTCAGTTATATGGTGGCGCCCAGTTTTTATTGGTGGAAGAGAGAACCCATGCAGATACAATGTACCTGGGAAGAGACCACCGACCTTCCGAAAGTAAACTGGGAAACTTTCTCACTTGCTGGCACGAGCGGGATTCGAACCCGTGCCGACAGAGGTGAGAGGCCGTGTGGAACCTCCAGAAATGATAAGAGGATGATAAGATCTACAAAATAGTATCAAGGTCAAATGATTCCAGTGACCTTGACCTATGACCTTAGAGAACATAAACTTGGTATTATTTAAGAAACAGGTCTGATGGAGACATGGTGTCTTCAGAAATGATGAAAGGATGGTGGGATATACAAATTAGTATCAAAGTCAAGCAACTCCAGTGACCTTGAACAAACTCATATAACCTCAGAACTGGAATTGATAGAAACATGGGACCTCCAGAAATAATAAGAGGATAAGATCTACAAACTAGTAACAAGGTCAAGTGATTCCAGTGACCTTGACACCTTAAATCATAAACTTGGTATTACTTAAAAACTAGGTCTGATAGAGATGGGATCTTCAGAAATAATCAAAGGTTGATGGGATCTACAAATTGGTATCAAGGTCTAGAGACTATAGTGACCTTGACCTTGAACATAAATCTGGTAGAACTTTAGAACTGGGACTGATAGATCGAGACATGGAATCTTCAGAAATGATAAAACGATGTAGTGACTACAAACTAGCATCTCCAGTGTCCTTATCCTTGATCATAAAAACTTGTAAAACTTTAGAACTGGGACTGATAGATACATGGGATCATAAAAAATGATGAGAAGATGTTGGGACCTACAAACTAGGATCAAGATCAAGTGACACCAGTTTTGAAAAAATTCAGAATCAAAGTCTTCGTGATCTAGATTTGTCAAATAAAATTAAAATTGGCATGGATTTTGTCCAGAGGAAAACAGTAGTACTCAGAAAAAGCCACTTTTATACAGCCAGTACCTCATTTGGGAGACTTTATAATCATATCTTGTTTTATTTGTGTTCTTTTATTAATCTGTGGTATGTCTGTGTATCAATCTAATAAAAATTAATAGATCCTATGATCCGCTCATCTACTATTGCTACACATAGTGTGTAGATCATAGGATCTAATTTTAATTAGATTGGTCTGTGTATATGTGTACATGCATGCTGTGTGTCTTAAATTTGCTTTGATATATGTGATAGTCGATTAAAAAGCTCTACAGAGCTTGCACAGTGTTGACTTGGTCAATGTATATATTACCGACTTTAGATAAAATTTACTTACTTTAAATAAAATTTACTTACTTACTTTTACTTACTATCTAGTAAATGTATGTGCATATATTCATAATTCTTCATTTCTAATCTCCAAGGCAATAGTACAAATGTGTTACAAGTTTTGTTTCTGTACCTCCAAGTCATTCATTCAAAAATACCTCTCATAAATATTCTTACAAATCATCATAAGTCTTATCATTCATCAGCACTATCTTCCAAGTTATAAGATCCATACAAATTAAGTCAGTCATGCAGTTACAGTCATAGATGTCGTTAGTAATTCGATCATTATAAAATTCCTCTCAACCATTATTTATACAAGCTAGAATATTTCATTGTGTCGTGGTGCAATACATTTTCATTTGATCTAAGCCATACTTTAAATCAGACAGAAAACCTTTGGCTGAATTCCAATATACAATGTACAATAACTCCTATGGGACAGTTTTTGTACTGCCCCTACTCTTGAAAAGAATTTGTTGTAATAAATTTCCTGTTTATTCCCCCATAAGACTTTATACTCCTATTCTGGCCCCATCCTACCCCTGGGGCCCCTGGATTGAGTAAACTTAAATCTGATGATGCTTACATATTAATATGACTTATCATGGCCCTGTTATTCTTGAAAAGATTTTTTTGCTATATATTCCCATGTAAACCTGTGGTCCCCTATTGTGGGCCCATGATGGCTTAACCCCAGAAGACATGATTGAACAAACTTTAATTTACAGTAACTGGGGATGTTTGCACATTAACATGACTTAAATCATAGCCTTATCCTTTTTCAGAAGATTTTAAAATATTTTTGCTATATATCCACACACAAATTTTTATCCCCTATAGTGACTATACCCTACCCCAAAGGACTAATTTGACCAAACTAAAATCTACATTATACCAGAAAGCTTTCATGTAATTTTCAACTTTTCTGGCCCAGTGGTTCTTGAAGGAAAGATTCTTAAATGACTCCAGCCTAATTGTGCATTTTCTTGATTATCTTGCCTTGAAAGAAACTTGAATCCCCTTTACCCATGGATGATTTGTGTCAGTATGATTGAAATTGTCTCAGTGGTTCTGCAGAAGAAGTCGAAAGTGTTAGAAGTTTACGGGCAGACAAAAGGACACCGTACAAAGTTATCAGAATAGCTCACTTATGACCTTTCAGCTCAGGTGAGCTAAAACTAGAACTGTCCTAATGGGACTAATACCCCCGCGGGGCATATAAGATGATGGGAAATATTTAATGCAAGCACATTGGATATTTTCACATTATCTACAGGGCAATCAATGTGAATGCAGAAGTGTATATTCTACAGTACAGCAGTACATGCAATATTAAAAATATGCTTAATATAAACAATGAATACTATTTGGCACATTTTAGGCTGTATGATTGCAAATCCCTGGTCAACTCTTCTAGTCTTTAGTTTATATTCACTTTGTTAAAGATCATTATGGTATGCCAACTTTACTTTGTCATTGATTTTGTCAGTAAATAAATGACATTAGCTCAAGTATTGGTATTATTGTAATCTTTTCTAAACCAGAAAATGTACGTAACTTCCATAACTGTTAAAATATTTCAATGAAAATAGAAGATGCACAACTACATTATATATATAAGATGAGAATAAAGTTTGAATCAAATCTGTTCAATGGTATTAGAATTAAACTCTGGACAAAGTGCGCAACCCCCAAAATGAAAAGAAAATGTATGTAACTTCTATAACTGTTAAAATATTTCAATGAAAATAGGAGATGCACAACTACATAATATATAATAGAAGATGTGCATAAAGTTTGAATGAAATATGTCCAGCGGTATTAGAAATAAACTTCGGACAAATTGCGTCTATGGACAAACGGACGGACGGACAGACGGACGGACAGACGGACAAAGTGATTCCAGTATACCCTCCCAAACTTTGTTTGCGGGGGGTATAATGACTTTTTCAGGAATGAAGGTGTAAAGTAATTAATGAATATTTGGAGGTCTGAAAAACTGTAAATGACTAGCTTTTAGCTCAGGTGAGCTAAAACATTTGGAAAGCAATGTCCCAATATTATATAACTATTGACACAATGTCACAATAGTAGCTAGTTAGGTCGTACTTAAAATATTTGTTACAAAATTCATTTTATAGTGTTGAAATTAAAACTTTAACCATTTAATCTCTTTAGGAAATTTTGACATCATTTTGGATAATTTTAACAAAAATAGGGGAAACTTCAGTAGTAATTCTTATGTATGAACGACCTTGAACTTTGCCCTAAAACATTGGTACCAAGTCACCATGTTTACCAGCATCAATTTAGTTTCATGCTTTGTTGTTCATACAGTTGATGTATGTAGTTTTTATAAGGGATGAAATAATCTTATTCGGACTTTTTAATTCAATTCATAAACATATACCATATATCCTAAATGTCATGAAGTAAATTTGGGTTTGATAACTATAATTATAAAAACTAAACAAAAAATTTGGTACTACATCAACTTGCGTTTGAAATATCAAATCTGGGTCACCATCTTTGCAAAAAATACACAGAGGATTTAATCGTGCAAATGGTGCACCAAACAACACACCCATATAACATTCACATCTGCATTTTTTAAAACTACAGATTGTACTTATAAAGGACTTGTGAACCCTGTTTGTAACACTAATTAGTTTGAAGGTCGATTTTGAATACCCATGATTTCAGTCAGATTACAGGAATGTAATAAATCAAGTACTGCAAACTGATCTGACTTCACTCACCGACTACAAAAGCAAGAATATCAGCAAAACTGACGGATGCTCCCCGAAATACATTTAACCAATGAACTACTTTATATGAGGAATAACTCGCACAATGCATGATCAATAACTGTTGAAATATATTGTTAAAATGAAGGTTTTTTCATATATAAAGTATGTTCTGGGTGACCTTGACCTTTCAAAAATGACCTTGAGGGACCTTGGTCCAAAAGATCAATAACAGTTGAAATATTGTTGAAATGAAGTTTTTTCCATATATAAGGTTTCTGTTCTGAGTTACCTTAACCTTTCCAAAATGACTTTGATAGACCTGGAGCTTGGTCCAAAAGTCTTTGTCTCAAGGAACATTTGTGACCAACTATATCAAATTCTGATAAAAGGTTTAGGAGATATGAGCTTGGACAGATGAAAGGACAGACATGACGGCGACTATATACTCAACCCCCCCAAAAAACAAATTTTTCGGGGAGCATATACTTGCATGATGAATAGATTTGATATACTGCATTTTATTGATATGTTCCTTTTGTGATAATGAGCTTCAAATATCAAATTAATGAAGTGATTACACAATCAACAACAGAGTTTCATTGATTTTGTCTATTTAAATTTCTTACTTTTACAGAGTTTCATTGATTTTGTCTATTTAGATTTCTTACTTTTACAGCCTACAGAGTTTCATTGATTTTGTCTATTTAGATTTCTTACTTTTACAGCCTACAGAGTTTCATTGATTTTGTCTATTTAGATTTCTTACTTTTACAGCCTACAGAGTTTCATTGATTTTGTCTATTTAGATTTCTTACTTTTACAGCCTACAGAGTTTCATTGATTTTGTCTATTTAGATTTCTTACTTTTACAGCCTTTCCATTGGAACCAGATACAGATTCCGATGAATATAAAAATGTAACAATATAAAACTTTTAAAATTTCTTTCACACCTGTCCATCAAACGTTACAAAATTCGTTCTGTAGTTTGCCATTCTAAAACTACAATGCAAGTTTTATATGAATCCTCACAAGCATAATGAACAAAAAAATGGGACAGACTGACTGACAGGTAGAAGGATGGACAGACAGAGAAGAAACCTATAGTCCCCTTCAGTTTAACAAACCAGTAAGAGACTAAAAACATTGAGATACTAGAACAATGTAGAATAGGTCCTTTCACAAGTTACAGCATTTACATGTATATACATTTACATACATAGATTTGTATTCGATCTGAATGTGCAAAAATTATTCTTAAAGTTCTAAGCTCTGATTGGCTAAAACAGTCATATAGCCGTTGGTCACCACAATGTGACCCTCAAAGCTAAATCCTTGTGTAGTGAATTACATGAATCAAAGAATGTAATCTCAATGTCTGTTACTGATCATACAATTAATGCATCTTCATTTGAATTATTTACACATTAAATCAAGAGGTCTATGAACCATATCACTTGAGCTACTGCAACAACTCCAATTAAGCCCTCCCTTCTCAAACTTCGCATTGCATCTGGAGGAGTACAGTGTCACGGTATGACCAGTGAACAAACTTTAATCCATATTATATGAGGACATTTGCATATCATTTTGAAACAATGTAGAATGGTTCCTGAGAACATTTTCATAGACTTTCCCTATATATTCCTTTGTAAAACTTTAAACACCTATCATGGCCCCACCCTTAGTGTCATAGTGTGAACAAAACTGAGTGTACACTTTATGAGGATGCTTCCATTTAACAAACTGAAATCTTGTGATTGAGAAGAAGAGTGTGGGAGAATTTTCCTACAGATATGTATTGCTATGGAAAACAATCCACAACAATTTTGAATTACACCACATAAAGATCATTGCATATTAGTTTGATAAATTGTGTTCTTGTGCTTCATGGGATCAGAATAGAAAACCCTTTTCCTAAACGAAACCTAAAGTGTAGCAAGTTGGGTCAAAATTTGCCCAGTGGTTCATATGAGAGGCTTAATGGACAAACTTCGATCAGAAAAGCTCATGTGAATCAGTTAAGAAGAACTTAGAAATTCTGCAAGATTGTTACTTTTATTTTTAGTCATTCACTGTAATAACCTTGTTACTTTTATTTTTAGTCATTCACTGTAATAACCATTACCTTTCCTTGTTTGTTTCCCATATTCACCAAATCATATTCCTCCTGTAAAATGAATTTCAGATTAACTTAAAATTTCAAGTCAGTATCTAGCGCTATCAAATGAATTACACAGCTTAGATGAGGCTTCCATAGAAAACTGATGTAGGAAAAAACACTATAACGGACTGGTACTATAATTATGATGTCACAATGAAATGTTACATCACAAAAGACAAGCCCCTTTGGTTGTATCATGGAGAAATTGTCATGGTACTTTTAAGCATTATTCACTACCACTATGATGGTAAAGAACTGTATATACTTCCATAGATTTGCTTGTCAAATGTGAATTTTTGTTTGTTTATACATTTAGTTTTTTAAAATTCACAACAAGTGCTACAATGATTTTAATACATTGATATGCTTCTGACCTTAAAATTGTCCCAACGTATTTGATGGGCAGTTAGAGCAAGAAAGTCAAATGTGTAAACAGCTTTGCACAAGCAAAAGACCAAAATTGTTCACTGCTATTTTGTGCTGCTGGGGGAAGCTATGAATTATTGCTTTTGTTAAGTGTGTAAATAAGATGGGGGTGGGGGCGACAACGACGACTTGCAACAACATCAATTTAAAGACTCTTCAGAGTCTGAAGATAGAAAACTGGTATCCCTCCAATAAAGTAACAGTTTAAAAACTTGAAACTTCTCTCTTTTCTTTAGGTTAAGTAGCTGAGTAACATTTAGGCATAATGCCTCTATATCAAAATGTATGAAAATTAAGTGCAATAATAAAAATATGATTCAGAGTTCTTTCATTTACCATTTAATGAATTATCATGCAGACAACATATCATTGATGCATAGTGAGGGTCATAGGGTACATTTGAGCGGCATACTAGCTGTCCAGAGATCTACCACCTATTTATAACACCATGTGGATTGAAATCTTGAAGACTGTTAGCATCAATTCAAAATATATATTGAACTGCTGATCAACAGGGGATGCTTACTCCTCCTAGGCACCTGGGCTCTTATTCACAAAACATCTTACGACTAAGCTGGGGGAAAAAATCTGTCTGATATTCAAAAACCAATCACAAGATCATAACTATGTTATCAAGTTTTATAGACCACAGATGTACTTTACATATTAATTAAGAAAATCTGCAAGAAATGAAAAATAAGAAAATTACAGTGTTCATAAATTTTGATCTTAGTCGTAAGATATTTTGTGAATAAGGGCCCTGATCCCACCTCTGGTATATCCAGGGGTCCGTGTTTGCCCAACTCTCTATTTTGTATTGCTTATTGGAGTTATGAGATTGATCACTGTTCGTTATATTCAAAACATTTGGAAATTTCAATTTTAAAAAATCTAGTTAAAAGACGAGCTACAAATAACTCAAAATGTTTGAATATAAATACCGGACAGAGGACACCACCTGAAGCAGTGATACTAACACCTTCGTGTATTGAGTAAACACGGACGAGATCATCATGACTGTTAATGTTATTCAAATCAGACATCTCTGAGATGCCCGAAGTTTGCTTGAAGTACTTTGATATCACTGACTGAGATAACCTTGGCCTTTGTTAATTATTCCATCCACATTTATTTTTCAATACATTTATAATAGTCTCGTTCAACTAGACACTCGGTTGTCTCCACAAACCTCTGACGAGCTTGTCGGAGACAGCTGAGCATTTGGTTGCCCGAGATTATGTTTAATCATTCTGTAAAGTGTTTATATGCACAGGACGAAATTATAGTATAGCCAATAAACTGTGGAAATCCAGAAAAAGATTTTGTTTTTTTCACTCGCAAAAAATTATGACCACTTATGATATTTTGCATTTAGCAAATATTTCCCCTTAATTTTGTTGCCCGATTGATTATCGGTAAGTCATTGGAGACAAAGAGAAGGGAAGTCTAGAGTTTGATCTACTGGCTTAAGATTGTACAAGGAACAACAGGGATTATTACAGTCAGTGTTAAAGGACAATAAATTCATCAAGACAGATGTACCTGGTAACAGAAATTGACTGAACCAATGCAGTGAGGGCAATTCTATCCAAATTGGCAAAACAAAAGTCAGACAGATCTAGAGGATAGACTGCAATGTGATACTTCATGATGCTCTCCAACCACATGTAGTCCAGTAGAAATAGAAAATTATTGGGAACTAATTGCAACAAAATGTTTCTTAACGGAAAAATATACTTAGGTACATATTATATTTAAACATCCAAAAGTTTAGAAAAATTCATAAGGCCAATTCAACTTAATTGATAGATTATCATCCCCGCCCGCCACTCAAAAACTGGCCCGCCCCAAATTTTTTTATTTTGCGAAACTTGCAATTTCCGGAATATTTTCATGTCCGACTCCGGTATTTACACTTCTTGTTTACATTTCCGGTATAGGAACGTGAAAAGTCACGTGAAGAAAGTAGATTTATATGGTTTTCTTAATTTCTCGCGTTCTTACAGACGTAAATCTTGAAGTTAGGTATATTTCTGTTATATCCTTAAATTAAAGCTTAACCTGGAATTAGTGTATGAAAATAGCATAGATTGATATTCATCTGCCATTAAATGATGCGGATCTGTTGGGGAAAAAAACTCGTTTGTCTTTAATATTTTTCTCAGAAAATAAAAATAAAAAAATAAAATCCTCCTACCCGCCCCATACTTTTTGCTGACCCTGGATGATAATCTACTAATTAAGTTGAATTGGCCTAAAGGGGAAAGACTATAAATATTCATTCACATTTCATGATGTTCTCCAACCACATGAACCAGCACAGATTAAAACAAATGTTTGGGATGTGTTTCTCAACTATTCCCCAAAAACAACATCTTCTATGTTGAACATTTGCAACCTCCATCACGATTCTCTGGTTTTTCAATAGAGTGTATGGCATTCAGAAGTTCTCTTTGGGTTTTCCCCTTTCTAAAACATTCCCTTATTAAAACTGACCCGGTAACTATTTCTGTAACATACAAACTTCCTTATCCAAGATGAAAATCTACGACTACCTGTAAGAAACAACGGAATTCCCTGATGGGATTATGAAATCTGTCACAAAAAAGTTGTGTATTTAAACCATGGATGCTTTATAAAGCCACGGTGGCCATTACTTTTAGGGTTAAGTGCATTTTGAACAACTCTGGGCAAGCTTTTCCCAGTGGGTGTGACATTTTTGCAGACTCCATGATGCAGGAGTTAGAAGCATTGTTCTGTTATAATATCCAGCGAAAGTATTTTTAAACAAGAGGCCCATGGGCCACATTATGCTCATCTGTGTCACCTTGGCCCATATTTAAAGATTTGTCCTATATATTCGCATGTAAAACTTTAATCCCCTATTGTGGCCAAACCCTACCCCTGAGAGCCATGATTTTATCATTATATAGTGAATCTGCGCTATGTCAAGAAGCTACCATGTAAATTTGAACTTTTGAGGCCAAGCAGTTCTTGAAAATAACATTTTAAAAGATTTTTCCTACATATATTTACATGTAAAACTTTGATCCCCTATTGTGGCCATACCCTAACCACAGGGGCCAGGATTTAAACAAACACAAGCCTGTACTATGTCTGAAAGCTATAATTAGTGATGGGCAATCAGGAAAAAATAATTAATCAATGATCGGATTAATCGGATGCACTTTTTCGATTGATTAATCGAATTTTATTCATTTCAAATTTATGGCATAAGTATATTAAATTTATTTATTTTTTACCCTAAATATTATGTTAATTAGAATAAAATCATAAGATTGATTGAATGAATCTTGTTTAACGTCTCTCTCGGGAATTTTTCACTCATATGGAGATGTCTAAAATCATTTGAAATTACGGTAATCCCATACTTTCAATTTTGTTTTCCCGGGATAGGGATAGATCTCTCAACTTTTGCTGTTGTTCTTATGGGATCCAGTATAGAATAGAGCCTCAATACCCCTCGCTTGTTGTAAGTGGCAAAATCTGAGGCCATGGGCTGTGTCACAGCAGGTGTGGCTCGATAACGATCCCTCCCTGCTCAAAGACTGTAAGCGCCGAGCATAGCCTAAATTTTTCAGCCCTTCACCGGCAATGGTGATATCTCCATATGAGTGAAAGATTCTCAAAACAATATTCAATTTTATCGGATGATTCAGCTTCGTCAGCCATTTTAGATTTTAGTTAAGTAGTGGCAGGAATTATAAATTAAAATACAGACGTCGGCGATTTTCAAAATGGCAATCAATTATTCACATCGTTTCGGTTATAGCGACCGACAATCGAAAGTCGGCGATAATCGGTACATCACTAGCTATAATTATGTAAATTTCAACTTTTCTGGCCCAGTGGTTCTTGAAAAGATGATTCTTAAATGACCCCATCCTATTTTTGTGATTATCTCCCCATTGAAATGGGCATGACCCTTCATTTGTACAAACTTGAATCCCCTTTACCCAAATATAATTTGTAGTAAGTTTGATTGAAATTGACCAGCCTGTTTTTGAGAAAAACATTTTAAAATTTGTTGGTGTATTTTCACTATTATCTCCCATTGGAAAAGGGTGTTGCCCTTTATTTCATTGAATCCCCTTCGCCCAAGGATCATTTTCAAGTTGATAACAACACACAATGGAAACTTTTGATCAGAAAAGCTCACTAAGTGAGCCTTCAGCTCAGGTGAGTTAAAATGGGCTTATTTTAGAGTTTAGGGATATGCAAGACATTGGTGAGATGCAATAAAGAGATTTTCAACACAAAAATAATTAAATCAACTTATGTAGCTGATTCATCATCCTTTCGTTATTTCGAGGTGAAAAGATAACAAAACGATATTAAGCCACTTTTCGTCCTAAATTAACGAAATGACGACAAAATGATAATTAATTAGCTACATTTTGCCTCAAAACAACGAAAAGACAACAAATTGTAAAATGGTACAAATCTGCCACCATACCCAGCTGCTGCGATCTTGAACGCAGTCGTGCTATCAGTGATGATTTTTATAAAATTGTATATCTCCCACTCGCACACTGCTCATGAGTGGAACCAAGTGTTTTTTTAAGCATTCCCCCTCCTCTTTGAATGACAGTACTCTATTTGTTTGAATTTACAATGTCACAGGATGTTAATGAAAAATATATACTTGTCATCATGAAAATCCGGAACTAATCAATTATACTTTAAGTATACATATTGAACATATCTGATCCACATCATGACATGAAATGATCCGACCGTATTAAACATGGAAAAAATTATGTAATGTAGTCCTTTATTTCTTACACTACAACTGCAATCGTTTATTTAGAATATGTTGTCAGTTTTTACACACTGTATAAATTACACTTTAAAAATTCTACTTTCGGTTTAACAGATATGCCGGGGTCCAATGATACCGATTGGTTTTAAGATCACCATGGATAAGACTTGAAACTTAAAATTCTACAGGAACTATTTTTCGAATATGTAAAAAAGATAATTGCACTTACTGTAAATATGGTTGGTTGGTTTTGATTATTTTTTTCCTGAGAAAGTAACAATTTCTCACCCTGTCGCCTTGGCTGTCAATATTTAACCCGGAAGAACTCGGCAATCGGTAAATCCAGTACGCCCGAAAATCGAAATGCTATAAGTTTTTCAGTATTTTTATGACAGTGAATGTAATGACATCAAAGTATTCTTGTTTACTATTTGTGATCTTTTAAAAAAAAATTCGTGAAATTCTTTACGAACGCAATAAACCAGAGTTTTCACCTTCCAAAGAATGGCTATTCTGACCTCAACACGGTTACTGACTACATTTACCGTTTGACATAGAACTCAGCACTGGGTATTATTAGGAGAACTTCACATGGACACATTCGAAACTGCATGTGCAATACACAACAGAGAATTTTGTGTAAATAAGATGAGTGTAGAAAGCTTCGTCAATCAACATATCCAACTTCTCGAAAAAGAACGAGAGGCGGAGATAGAGGAAACACGGTAGCGTACATTAATTAGTTTTTTCAGTTCTTAATAACACGAATTTCCTCTAAGAAATGCATACATGTAAAGGATTTTAAAGAACTATATAATTATTTTGAATTATATGGTGTATATCTTACTTGTTCTGTCATATTTATCATCCTGGTAATAAAAAGGTGTTATGATAGTTTGACTTTTATAAGTAATGTTTGACTTATTGATATAGATCACACAATGTTCTAGCTTATATATTAAGGAGAGATAACACATCTTCATAATGACTGACTTCCTTTTGAAACATGAATGAAAATATAGATATCCGCAATACTTGTATATTCCTTTTAAATCTAATTATCTAGCTGGGGAGCTCACTAGGTTAATGTGTGAATCTGTAGATCGTGGGTTCAAGTCTAGCAGGAGTTTTGATTTATTTCAAATTACTTTCTACTAAACTGCCTTTTTTCCAGTTAAGTTAACTTTCTAAGTTTTCAATTATTTTTGTATATATCCTCCACTTTCCATCCATATCAGATTTCTCTGGTGTGTTATTCCTCCTTATTATACCCCAGGCAATGAGTTGTGGAGAGAATTTTGACCTGTCAGTCAGTCCATCAGTCCTGTTCTTGTCAGCACCACTTAACAGAAATTCATGAAACTTTGTAATTAATAACAGTGATGAAACGATTGTCACCAACAATTGATTGTCAATCGTTTTTGTCTCTTTGATTCCGATTATCGATTCTAGTTTTCATAATCGATTCTCGGATTGTCGCTTGTACACTAGTTGATAACTAATCCGAGATTCTTCTGACTGTTAACCTCGCTTTTATATCAAATAAGGTATTAAATTATTCCAGAATAATTATATTACCCAGAAAGCAATTAAATTTTGATTTCAGCCGTAGTGCATGTTAGTTAGTAAATAAGTACACTAATTTTCAAATGTTCTTGACATGTGCGGGGGAGAGTCAGAGTGGACCCCATATTGAAAATGGGAAGTCAGCGACACCAGCTATTGTTGCTGCTTTAATTGTCTATCTTTTACAATTTTATTTTGCGGGTTTACTTTCCAAGACGCAAGGATTCAGTTATCAGATGATTATTGTACAAGTTAATAATGACTGATACGATGCTATTGCCATTAAAAGCTCTAACACTGACAAATGAAGCATCACTTTGAATTAGATCGCTTCTTGGCCATTATATTTCTTTGCGCATGGTTTTGTTGAATTCCCACTTTTCAATATGGAGTACATTCGCTTTGAATCTCCCACGCACATGTCAAGATATAAAAACAGGGTTAACAGTCAGAGGAATCTCGGATTAGTCGATATAAACTTGATATATATATACGTACATCCCAACCCAAGGAAACCCAAGTCAGATGTCTGAATTTTTTTTCTCTTAAAAGTAAAGCCAATCTGGATTTGTGGCTAGAGAAAACACATTTCCTTCCTCGTTAATAGGCTAATATCTAGATGTGTGTGTGTGTTGCACATATACATAAAACTTAAAAGAAATAACCTCCAAAATGATAAACATATATTAACTACATGTAAATACCGATTATATCAATCAATGATCGATACAGTTCTTCTGATTATGACCTATTATTAATTATGAAATGTTTTTCTGATTATTCATCACTAATTAATAAGGACGTACTATGTAGATGTGCACATTCGCAAGGAATTCTGACTTTTTTCCCTGTTAGTTATGCCTCTTTTGAACAACGTTTGGGCATCGTTGACAGCCCTGTTCTTTTCAGTACAATTCCTCTGAAACTGCTCAACATAATTTTATGAAACTTTGTAGTTTATAAGGACATACTGTATGGTGTATGTGCATTACTTGGAGGAAATTCTGATTCAATTTTTTTCTGGGATATATACTCATTTTGAATGTAGAAGTTTGGCCAAAATTAAATATGATATAATACTACTGACACAATTTGCCAGTGCAACTCTTCTGAAACCGCTGAACAGAATTTCAAACTTTGTAGTTGATATTAAAATGTATTGTTACATATCATACACTATGAAATATATGCTTGACATAAATGAACGTTTTCCCGGACACTTTGAATTTCAACATATTAGAATGGAATTTGGTAGAACTCAAATTTAAGAGCGACTATACGCAGTTGTGAATCAGATATCCTCTGATGAATTTGTAATAGTAGTTCTACATTTTAATTTTGACTAGGCATCTAAATGAAAGCTTGCCACCGAAAGAGCTTCAGAGGCGAGGCGTGTGCCTACTGAAGCTCCAAATTAAGAACCGACGCACTGGATTGTATGGAAGAACAGTTGTAACATTTGAGCCAGGGGGAGGACACTTGGAGTTACCTGCCCATAACCTGACACCAGGTAAACACTATAAACATAACCTGACACCAGGTAAACACTATAAACATAACCTGACACCAGGTAAACACTATAAACATAACCTGACACCAGATAAACACTATAAACACAATCTGACACCAGGTAAACACTATAAACATAACCTGACACCAGGTAAACACTATAAACATAACCTGACACCAGATAAACACTATAAACATAACCTGACACCAGGTAAACACTATAAACATAACCTGACACCAGGTAAACACTATAAACATAACCTGACACCAGGTAAAGACTATAAACATAACCTGACACCAGGTAAACACTATAAACACAACCTGACACCAGGTAAACACTATAAACACAATCTGACACCAGGTAAACACTATAAACATAACCTGACACCAGGTAAACACTATAAACATAATCTGACACCAGCTAAACACTATAAACATAATCTGACACCAGCTAAACACTATAAACATAATCTGACACCAGATAAACACTATAAACATAACCTGACACCAGATAAACACTATAAACACAATCTGACACCAGGTAAACACTATAAACATAACCTGACACCAGATAAACACTATAAACATAACCTGACACCAGGTAAACACTATAAACATAATCTGACACCAGATAAACACTATAAACATAACCTGACACCAGATAAACACTATAAACATAATCTGACACCAGGTAAACACTATAAACATAACCTGACACCAGGTAAACACTATAAACATAACCTGACACCAGGTAAACACTATAAACATAATCTGACACCAGCTAAACACTATAAACATAATCTGACACCAGCTAAACACTATAAACATAATCTGACACCAGCTAAACACTATAAACATAATCTGACACCAGGTAAACACTATAAACATAATCTGACACCAGCTAAACACTATAAACATAATCTGACACCAGGTAAACACTATAAACATAATCTGACACCAGGTAAACACTATAAACATAACCTGACACCAGGTAAACACTATAAACATAACCTGACACCAGGTAAACACTATAAACATAATCTGACACCAGGTAAACACTATAAATATAATCTGACACCAGGTAAACACTATAAACATAACCTGACACCAGGTAAACACTATAAACACAATCTGACACCAGGTAAACACTATAAACACAATCTGACACCAGGTAAACACTATAAACATAACCTGACACCAGGTAAACACTATAAACATAACCTGACACCAGGTAAACACTATAAACATAACCTGACACCAGGTAAACACTATAAACATAACCTGACACCAGGTAAACACTATAAACATAACCTGACACCAGGTAAACACTATAAACATAACCTGACACCAGGTAAACACTATAAACATAATCTGACACCAGGTAAACACTATGAACATAACCTGACACCAGGTAAACACTATAAACATAATCTGACACCAGCTAAACACTATAAACATAATCTGACACCAGCTAAACACTATAAACATAATCTGACACCAGCTAAACACTAAACATCACTGGATTACAACATCTGAACTGTGATTTCATATCTATCCAGCATCAACAATCTTTATTTAGCTAATTTCTTTGGAAGTACCTGCATGTATAGTATTCAATCTGTTGCAAAAGTTGAACCTCACGGAATTTAAATGAGATTTATTGGCAAAAAATAAAAGGAATATGGAAATAATATATCATTATTCATTGCTGAATATATTTCAGAAATAAATTTTATTGTATGCGTCTGTCTTTGAATGGAACATATTATGTTAGTACAGCGATATCTGTACATCCGTCTGTCCATTCATCCACTTCATTTTTCCTCCATATATCAAACTGAAACTTGCTGTATAGCTTCATTTTGGATCATGTTGGAAATTTGATGCATTTTGATCTTTCTTACAATGGCTTTGCCACTTTATTTGAAAATGAATGTTATATGGAGATAAATAATTTGTCCATCTATCTCCTCTCAGTTTTCAAGTGAGAACCTTCTTATTCTACAGAATATGTGATGGGTATTGAAGATATGATATCAGTGTGCGAAATTAACCATGGACCGATAGACAATGTCTATAGAAAATCGAGTCGGTCTATAACGATCGAAATAGCTATAGACCAACTTGTCTATAGGAATTCTGAGTAAAAAACTGGTTTCCCGCCACTTATTTAACACATATGAGAAGCAGGATCAGTTTATATGCATTACACTTATGTTTCTGTTCACCCCTTAGCTGTAATAAAATGTTCCACAATGTAATTACAAATCGTTCGAATCAGATTATTCCATTTTCAACGGGGGGAGATCAATTTAATATTTACTTCAATGTATGTCATTTTCGTGCAAATTTGGAAAGTCCTTTTTAGAACGATTAAAAATATGTGGAAGGTGCACGCCCTGGAACCTGGAATCAAATGGAAGGCAGTCAGTACAACAAGTTCCAGCAAGGCTAAAGTCGCAGAAAATTATGAGAAAATGAAATGTAGCAGAAGTGACTTAGATGAAGAATCGGACAGTGAAACTCAGCTGGAACAAAATGAAAAAGAAAACGAAATTCTAATTGAAAAGCATGATTTCATGGTGTGCATGATTTTGAAAAAGAATATAATCGAACTACCAAATCGAATTTGTGTCTATTATTTATTTTTTAATATAGAATATTGCATGTTAAATTTCAGTCTATAGGAATTTGTAGTGGTCTATAGGAAATGAAATGACTATGGACCGAAAGTCTATAGGATTTTAAAGTTATTTTCGCACACTGGATGCATGTGGCAAGGATTTTGATTTTCTTCAGTTCTTGAGAAAATTACGGGTTCTTGAACTTAAGTCACTTTTAAGGCCTTTTAATGTATGATATAACTCCATAGGTATGAAACATAGCAGTTCATACCCTCATGTATTTTCAAAATTAAAATTTATTTTTATACCCCCAGGCTGTCCAGCAGCCCTAAACTTCCTTAAAAAATCCTAATTTATTTTTAGTTTTGCTAATATTCCTTAAAAAATGTTATATTTAAGGGGAAATCCTAAAAAAGTTATAATTTTCCTTGTCAATTCGTATTTTTTAAAATTATATTTCTATTCTAGCAATTTGAAAATGCATTCAAACTAAATTTGACCAGTGAATCCATGTGTCAAGCTGTTTATTGCTTGTGACTTTGTGACAAAGATGTGACTTTTAAGGTTATAGCCAATAATAGCTGGAAGACGCCCTTCCTGCACAGAGAGTATTTTTTGTGAGTTTCTTTATTGTCAAAATTGTGAAAGTAATACCATTTAAATGTCTAAAGCTGCCCTAATTTAATAATGAAATTCCTAATTTTAACCCTAAATTTTCGTCCTAAAATTCGCCCTTATTTTTTGTCAGAGAGTGCTTGACAGCCTGTAAAGTTGAAAAGGACATAATTATAAGGAGTAATGTCAATTTCTAAAATTTCACATAATTTCCAAGGTCTTGTCTTAAAATTTAAAATGAAACTTTTAAAAAGTGGTGGTTGTAGATCAAATTTTTAAATTATTGGGGGAAAATACTGAATTTTTATACAAAATTTTGAGTAAATTAATTTAAACTTTTGTAAGAATCGTTTACAACATTTGAACTAGTTCCAAGTCTCAACTACTTGTATCATGAATTATAAAACTGAAATACACGTATAGGGGTATAATAAAAGAAGATATATTGGATGAAACAGAAACTGTAAAATCACGAAGATTTAGAACTTCTTGATTAATCAATCCTTCCGCCACAAAATATAGTCCCTGCAAAACCCTTTCAAAATTTGAACTGACACAATTTTTTTCAACTGGATAGGGTTCAGCAATAGATGTGTAATATGTTTGCACCCATGGGATCAGTATTGAACCCCTAAATACTTAGTTGTAGGATCATGCGCGGTTGTGCTCAAAAGCTCAGGAGCTAACTTCCTTAAATTAGAATATTTAAAGTATTACTAAAGTGAAGCTAATTTCTATTCTGTTTAGGGAGGGGGGGGGGATGAGTCATACTCTAACAATTTTATACGCCCATCGAAGACAGGATGTATTATGGTATGGCTCCATCAGTGTCTATCCGGACCTAATGTGGGAAGGATACAGACCGAACCGTAAGCTCCAGGATTTTACAACTTGGTACATTTGATCACCATGATGAAAGGAAGATACCTTTTGTTTTTCAAGGTCAAAAGTCAAGGTCATAGTATCACTAAGTAGGAAAACCTTGTGGGCAGGATACAAACCAAACCGTACGTGCAGGATATCACAACTTAGTATATTTGATCACCATGATGAGAGGAAGATGCCTTTTGTTTTTCAAGTTCAGAAGTCAAAAGTCAAGGTCATATTACTTAGTAGGAAAACCTTGTAGGCAGGATACAAACCAAACCATAAGCTCCAGAATATTGCAACTTGGTATATTTGGTCACCATAATGAGAGGAAGATGCCTACTGTTTTTCAAAGTCAGAAGTCAAAGGTCATGGTCGTAGTATTACGTAGTAGGAAAACCTTGTAGACAGGATACAAACCGAATCGTAAGCTTAAGGATATTGCAACTTGTTACATTTAATCACCACGATGAGAGGAAGATGCCTAATGATTTTCAAGGTTAGAGGTCAAAGGTCAAGGTTGCAGTATCACAGTAGGAAGAACATGTAGGCAGGATACATGATCATTGATTATTAGCACAATCTTACTACCATGTTTTATTTAAAGTCTTTCTATTGTTTTATCATTTACTTTATAGCTCTTGCAGGTCTTTTAGTGGTATAATATCATTGATTATTAGCACAAACATTGTACAACGCATAGAAGCTATTATTATGTAATTTTGCGCTTTAAAAATGAATAAAATAATAACAATAATACTACAAACCAAACCAAAAGCTCCAAGATATTGCAAGTTGGTACATTTGATCACCATAATGAGAGGGAGATGCCTATGATTTTTCAATGTCAAAGGTCAAGGTCACAGTATCACTTAGTAGGAAAACCTTGTAGGCAGTATACACACCGAACTGTTGGGGCTAGGACCGTCAAACTTTGTATACATACACTTTATGCCAAGTGGAGGATGCCAATTATTTCTTAAGGTCAAGGTCGTACTAACAGGATGTAGACCGATTCGTTGGGGGCAAGGACCATCAAACTTGGTACACATACATCTTATGCCAAGTGAAAATATTACATTGAGAGTACATGATTTGTCTTGTTTTTCTGATGCAAAGAAAGTATGTCACACCCTAGCTGATGATTGCTGATACTACTTGAAGCCAAGTTCTACAAATCATGGTGTAAGAAAAATGTCCTATATTTGCTTTTCACGGGCGTATTATGTACCGTTGGCATTACTCTTGTTAAACCTTATAGCAACCAAATTAAGGGAAATGATAATATTTTCATTTTAAAAAATGATATACTTGATGACCATTTTATTAGACAACTTCTGGTTGGATCTGAGGAAGTCCGTTTTTAGCTCTTCTGAGCCAAAGGCTCAAAGAGCTAATGCTATGGCCATTTGTGCAGTGTGCGTAAACTTTTTAGAAAAAGGGCTATAACTCAAGAACCCCTTGGCCAATTTTTTTCAAATTTGTTACAGGGTATCATTGGCCCAAGGGCTTTCATACATACTAAATAGAGGGATGTGACCCTTTAACAAGGGGAGATAATCAGGAAAATACAAACAAAAGTAGTGGTTGCTAAAAAATCTTCTTTTCAAGAACCACTGGGCAGATTATCACCAAACTTACACATAAGGATGAGGATATGTTGTAGATTAAAAATTGTTCAAGGCATTACCCTGGGGCAAAGGGCGTGGTCTCGAGGTCACTTCAAAGTTGACCTAAATTAAAAAAATTTTTAAATTCCTTAAATCTTAGATATTTTAGTCATTATAAGGACTAGGATCATCAAATTTTGACAGTTGATGCATCTTAGGACCTTGTGTCAAGTTGTCTCAAAAGTAGGTCATGGTGACCTACTTTTTGAATTTTGCAGGTATTTATTTTAAAATTAATTTTGATGCATATCTTGGACACTTTGAAGCCTATGATCATCAAAACTTGTCAGTTGGTGGATCATGGGACCTTGAAATGCGTCAACTGAAAAATAGGTCACCGTGACCTACTTTTTGAATTTTATGGCTTATCATTTATAGATATATTTTAAGTTGTTATTTCAAATACCGAGAGGTTTAGAATCATCAAATCTTGTAAGTTGATGCATCTTGAGGCCTTGAAACATATTTATAAAAAAGTAGGTCACAGTGACCTACTTTTTGAATTTTGCAGATATTCAAATTTCACATTTTCAATTTTAGATGCATATTTTGGGCACTGTAAAACCTAGGATCATCAAACTTTGTCAGTTGATGCGTCTTCAGTCTTCGGTTTGTGTCGACCAAAAAGTAGGTCACCGTGACCTACTTTTGGTATTTGACAGCTAAATTACTATACTTCAGACACTATTTGACCTACAATCATCAAACTTTGTCAGTTGATGCATCTTGAGTCTTCGGAGTGTATCGACCAAAAAGTAGGTCACTGTGACCTACTTTTGGCATTTGACAGTTATATTTATATATTTCAGTCACTAATTGACCTACAATCATCAAATTTTGACAGTTGATGCATCTTGAGTCAACGGAGTGTGTCGACCAAAAAGTAGGTCACCTTGACCTACTTTTGGAATTTGATGGCTATATTTATATATTTCAAATACTATTTGACCTACAGTCATCAAACTTTGTCAGTTGATGGGTCTTGCATGTTGGAAGGGTTTCGACCAAAAAGTAGGTCAACTTGACCTACTTTTGGAATTGGACACCTATATTTATATATTTCAGATACTATTTGACCTACAGTCATCAAACTTTGTCAGTTGATGCGTCTTGCATGTTCAAAGGGTGTTGACCAAAAAGGAGGTCACCTTGACCTACTTTTGGAATTGGACGGCTATATTTATATAATTCAGATACTATTTGACCTACAGTCATCAAACTTTGTCAGTTGTTGGGTCTTGCATGTTTGAAGGGTGTTGACGAAAAAGTAGGTCACCTTGACCTACTTTTGGAATTTGACGGCTATATTTATATATTTCAGATACTATTTGACCTACAGTCATCAAACTTTGTCAGTTGATGGGTCTTGCATGTTCGGAGTTCGCTGACCAAAAAGTAGGTCACCATGACCTACGATTGGAATTTGACAGCTATATTTCAATATTCAGATACTAATTTGCTTAAAATCATCAAACTTTGTCAGTTGATATTTCTTGGGTTCTCAAAATGTGTAAACCAAAAAGTAGGTCACATTGACCTACTTTTTTTGAATTCTTAGGATTTAACTAAAGATTTAGAATACTAAGAGGCTAAGAATAGAAATGGTGGGGTTGTACAATTTATCAGAAGAGCGATTCTAGGCCCTTGGGCCTCTTGTTATCCATTATATAGTGTGCACCGTTGGGGGTATAAGTCCCAAAAGGACATTTCTAGTTTATATTTACATTCTACTTTTGTTTCTGGTGGAATTCCCTGCCATTAAAATTAATGTACTATATTTATCAAGATTTGTTCGTGCATTGTTCACAACTGCAGCACAAACAGGAGGAAATGGCTATCATTACAATTTGTAAAGATATCCAAGGCAAAAACATTGGAACTGTAAATATTTTGTTTTTATTCAGTTTGAATTTTATTTATTCACTAATTACAGGTGATATTGTCAGTCTGAATGTCAGTTCTGCTCAACAAGGAGATGAGAGTTTGCTGTCTGGCGTTGTCACTCATGCAGGGAAGGCGGCCATTAGCGTGGCTTTTGATGAGAAGGATTTGTTCAGTCTGGATGAGGATGACCTATACAAACTCACCAAGCTAGCCAATAATGTCACATATAAAAGGCTCAAAAAGTGAGTGAGATCATTAGGCATTGTTAAGTGAGTGACAGTCTGATTAAAATCAAACCTCTCACTTCGCTCGATATACGGATAGTCGCGACTATCCGTATATCGAGCGAAGTGAGAGGTTTGATTTTAATCAGACTGCGTGAGTGAGATCATTAGGCATTGTTAGAAGTTTCACGAGTTAGTGAGTGAGATCATTAGGCATTGTTAGAAGTTTCACGAGTTAGTGAGTGAGATCATTAGGCATTGTTAGAAGTTTCACGAATTTGACAGTTATCATATATCATGTCTGTTAAAAATTTAGGCAAGGTAATGTAGGTGCAGTATATGAGGTAAAAAATTGTAACAATGTTTGATAGTGAATAAAAAATAAACAGCTATCAATTTGTGTTTGAAAATTGCTATAAAAATGTTGAAACTAATTTTATGGTATTTTTCTGATAATTTAGTGCTCTTAACAACCTTAAAAGGGGAGATTCTGGTGTGTCAAGTAAACTTGTTGATGTATTGTTTGGGGAAACAGAGTTGTCGCCTCCTTTTCATCTTAAAGGTGAGTACTAGTGACTTTGAATTTTTATAAAAATTATTTTTTGTGTAGGTGTTCATTAAAAACATACAAAAAGGTTTAGTTGTTAAATTCGATGTTGACTCAATGAGTTTGAAGACATTCTAGTCCTTTGATATTAAACATAGATTCAATTCTTCTCTTATTTGATCTTTCAATGGTAAATTATTTTTCAGACATACACCCAGTAAACACTCAGTTAGATGAATCCCAACAAGGTGCTGTTCAGTTTGCTCTTGCTCAACCAGAGGTAGCTATTATTCATGGTCCACCGGGCACAGGAAAAACCACAACTGTCATTGAAATCATCATCCAGGCCATTAAACAGGGCAACAAGGTTAGGGGTCATCTTGAACATCATAAAAACAGACTCCAGAGTCTGAGGCAAATTCACTTTTGATTTCTGTCTCACTTTTTCATGGTAAGATAGATCATTAATTATGGCACCCAGAACAAGTTACACTATGTAGATGGCAAAGTAATAGAAAAATTGTAAATTGTAAAATTGCATGTGGTATTTTTTGGATTACTTCTTCATGTTCAAGGGGACTTTAAAAATACTATTCATGGTGATTTACATTTATCATGGATACTCAATTTCCTTACTTAATCCTCTTCGCGTGTGTCTACACATAAGGCAGCTACAAGGTCTCTCCATTGGCTCCTGCCCTGCCCT
>NC_079165.1:54950393-54962893 GCF_947568905.1 Ostrea edulis | reverse complement strand
ATTTGAATTTACTCTTAGCTTTGTTGTGAATTGTCCTTACATTTTTTGGTCCCACTTTGAATCTATTTTTATCTTTATTTCAATATTGCATTTACCTTTTTATACACCCATCAATAGACAGGATATACAGCTTACTCCACTTATATTGAAGTCGCTTATTTTGAAATATCGCTTATTTTGAAGTAAAACAACATCCCCAGTCTCAGTCTCTTATTTTCTTTGCATTAAAATGTTGGTTAAATTGAAATCGCCTTATTGAAATATCACTTATTTTGAAATCAATTATCACTCCAATGAGTAGATAATGTATTGTTTTTATAATGGCTATATTGAAGTCACCTGTGATGGTCATCAAGGTTGGTGGCCTCATAATTACACAGGTAGGTGTCAGTTGATTGGTTTCCCATGGATTACTTTACAATGCTTGTTTTTATAGGAATAAAATACAGTGGGGTATTATACCTCTTTAATAGGATCATTCATAAAATTTGACATCCCCACAAAAAAGGAAAACTTTATCATTAGACACCAAATAAAAATTAGTAACTGCAATAGATATAAGAATTTGAAGTCAAAATCTGAAATAACAATTTTGCTTAACCCCAGTAATTATACCCTCCGCAACAAGTTGTGGGGGGGTATACTGGAATCGGGTTGTCCGTCTGTCTGTCCGTCCGTCTGTAGATGCAATGGTTTCCGGGCTCTAAAGCATTATCCTTTCCACCTACCGTCACCATATCATATATGTGGACTACCCATGGGATGAAGATGTTCCCTATTGATTTTGGGGTCAAAGGTCAAGCACACTGGACATCGAAGTAGCAATATGGTTCCCGGGCTCTAAAGCGTTATCCTTTCCACCTACAGTCACCATATCATACATATGGACTACCCATGGGATGAAGATGTTCCCTATCGATTTTGGGGTCCAAAGGTCAAGTGCACTGGACATTGAAGTAGCAATATGGTTTCCGGGCTCTAAAGCGTTATCCTTTCCACGTGCAGTCACCATATCATATATATGGACTACCCATGGGATGAAGATGTTCCCTATCGATTTTGGGGTCAAAAGGTCAAAGGTCACACGCACTGGACATCGAAGTAGCAATATGGTTCGGTTTGTCATGCCATTTGTTTTTTACACTCAGTTTATACCTATTACCAACACCCTTTGGGAGATTGGGGTAAGCGGGGGGTATTCTTAGTGAGCATTGCTCACAGTACCTCGTTTCAAACAGCTTGCCGCTATCACAGTGCATTAAAAATAGTTTTTGCAAGACTTGATTCACGTCAAAATCTCCAAATAAAGTCTATAACATCTGCCACAGACAACGACAATGTCTTTACAGACAACATGATGCCACTTGCGTATGTCAGTGAACTTCTTTTTTTTTTTTAAACCCTGGTTCTGAAATTCGGATGGTAGACATACATGTGTGTCAAATGTTTTCACGGCGATCGTTTCCAGGAAAGATCTTACTTCCGATATTATATACATGTACATACTGCAAGGGAAATATCGGCGACGAGAGCAAAAACGAAATTCTGGATGAAAATGTGACGTACAATCAACCTCGAAATTGTATGTGTAAATTTTAAAAAAAAAAACCAACAACATGGTTATGTACAGACGTTACCTAAAGTCGATGACGAATTTTTTGTAGACACCGGAAATTGAAATATTCATTCTTGGTCAGCTCAATAAGAAACAAAAGTTAACAAAACTCGCATTGTTTTTGAAAATAAAAATCTTCAGTGGACTAAATTCAATAGATTATCTAAATGTTGTAAATTGTGTAATGTAATAAATTCATATTTCTGCTTTTGTAATCGGAATCAAGATGCCAAAAGAAACCTATGATAATGATCGATATTTCCAATTTTGCTTATTTTGAACTTCGGTTATATTGAAAGAAAAAGATTGGTCCCCTGAATTTCAATATATCCGGAGTAAGCTGTATTATGTTATGGCGCTGTCAGTGCGTCCAGCTGGCTGGCTGTCTGTCCGAGGTCATGTTTTCCAAGCTGTTTTCAGTAACAGATGCATGTACAGCATTGAAATTTGATCACAACTTCTCCCTCAAGAAGCACAAAAGTGAGTTTGCATTTCAGCTGGATTGGTGCACCATGACCTAATTTATGGCTAAAAGTAGGTCAAACAGTTTTCCGGACTTTTTTCATTGCAGATATTGCCATGAAATTTAGTCACAAGCTTCCTCTTGGAGAAATACAAGTTCAGACTGCATTTCAGCTGGATTGGTGCACTTAACTTAAGGGCTAAAAGTAGGTCAAACAGTTTTCCAGATTTTTTTCATTATGGATACAGGTATTGCCCTGAAATGTAGTCACAACCTTCCACTTGAGAAATGCAGAGTAAGTTTGCATTTCAGCTCAATTGTTGC
The DNA here is from genome assembly GCF_947568905.1 of Ostrea edulis. Lineage (NCBI taxonomy): Eukaryota > Metazoa > Mollusca > Bivalvia > Ostreida > Ostreidae > Ostrea > Ostrea edulis. The sequence continues at coordinate 54,960,491 of NC_079165.1, read as the reverse complement.
ACTTTGACCTACATTAGGGCTAAAAAAAAATAGGTCAAATTGTTTCCTGGACATTTTCTCATTATGGATACAGATATTGCACTGAAATTTTGTCATCTTGGTTTGACAGGTGTACAATGTACTGTTTGTGATATTCTTGTTAGGTCCTATTTTGAATTTTGCACTTAGATTTATTTTGAATTGCCCTTACCTTTTTTCAGGTCCTATTTTTAATAAATTTTTATCTTTATTTCAATGCCTTTCCTTTTTTCTTCCTATTTTTTATTTGCTTTTAAGTTTGTTTGTTTGTTTTGCCCTTACCCTTGACATTTATTCTTTACACATGGTTTTTTGACAGTTGTCATTTTAGGAGTGTGGATTTTTAGCTCACCTGAGCTTTTTGATCACTTGTTGTCTAGCGTCTGTCTGTTTGCCTTTACACCTTACACATTTTCGCCTTCTCTAGAACCACAGGTCTAATTATGTCCCCCGCAAATGAAGTTTGGGCGGGTATACTGGAATCACTTTGTCCGTCTGTCCGTCCGTCCGTCCGTTTGTCCATAGACGCAATTTGTCCGAAGTTTATTTCTAATACCGCTGGACATATTTCATTCAAACTTTATGCACATCTTCTATATATTATGTAGTTGTGCATCTCCTATTTTCATTGAAATATTTTAACAGTTATAGAAGTTACGCATTTTCTTTTTATTTTGGGGGTTGTGCACTTTGTCCAGAGTTTAATTCTAATACCGTTGAACAGATTTGATTCAAACTTTATTCTCATCTTATATATATAATGTAGTTGTGCATCTTCTATTTTCATTGAAATATTTTAACAGTTATGGAAGTTACGGACATTTTCTGGTTTGGTTGTACTTGTAGTAATAGACACAATTTGTCCAGAGTTTATTTCTAATGACAAAGTAAAGTTGGCATAACATAATGATCTTTAACAAAGTGAATATAAACTAAAGACTAGAAGAGTTGACCAGGGATTTGCAATCATACAGCCCAAAATGTGCCAAATAGTATTCATTGTTTATATTAAGCATATTTTTAATATTTCCATGTACTGCTGTACTGTAGAATATACACTTCTGCATTCACATTGATTGCCCTGTAGATAATGTGAAAATATCCAATGTGCTTGCATTAAATATTTCCCATCATTTTATATGCCCCGCGGAGGGTATTAGTCCCATTAGGACAGTTCTAGTTTCAACTAAATTTGCCATTAAGCATCCTTGGGTAAAGGGAATTCAAATTTGTTCAAATGATAAAGTCACACCCTTTTGAATGGGGACATAATTAGGAAACAATGAAACTAAGGTAGCATCTTTTAAAACTCTTATTAAGAACCACTGGACCAGAAAAGACAAAACTTATGTGAAATGTTCATTAATTCAAATGTGTATAAATCATGCTCCCAAGGGGTAGAATGGAGCAACAAAAGGGGTAGAATGGAGCAACAAAAGGGGTTCAAAGATTTACATTGAGATGTATAGGTTGTTTGTTTTATGTTCTGTTGAGAATTTTTCACTCACATTGAGACGTTACCAGCTGTTGGTGAAGTATAACAAATTTTAGACTTATGCTTAGCACCCAGGGCTGCAACAGTGCGGATTCCCTGTACAGGACATGTGTTGGTAAATGCACCAAAATTTCAATATGGGTGGAAAATGGTAAGATGGAAAATTTGCAGATTTTTTTTATCTATATTTTGTTAGCTGTGAAGTATATGATTCCAGTGTACTGTGTGTAGTCATTTGCAAGAGTTCAAAATGTATTTTAAAGAATAAATGAAAACAATTCATATTTAATACAATCATCTTAAAACAAAATTCTGTGCCAAAAAGTCAACAAATATTTTGGAGTATGATCTGATATTTTTCAGGTGTATGTAGGTATTTATTAATGCACATTGAAATACATTATTTTAAAGAAAATTCTTAAATTCTCGTAATATTTAATTATTTTGTACATTATTTACATTAAAATTGTTAATTCTCCAATGAGGATCTCATCAGCTGCTGAACATCCATATAAAATATACTAACTACACCAAATTGATCATAAAGTGTTAACTGACTACACCGGGTGTACAATGATGTAGACAGATCAAGTGTTAACTGACTACACCGGGTGTACAATGATGTAGACAAATCAAGTGTTAACTGACTACACCGGGTGTACAACGATGTAGACAAATCAAGTGTTAACTGACTACACCGGGTGTACAACAATGTAGACAAATCAAGTGTTAACTGACTACACCGGGTGTACAACGATGTAGACAGATCAAGTGTTAACTGACTACACCGGGTGTACAATGATGTAGACAGATCAAGTGTTAACTGACTACACCGGGTGTACAATGATGTAGACAGATCAAGTGTTAACTGACTACACCGGGTGTACAATGATGTAGACAGATCAAGTGTTAACTGACTACACCGGGTGTACAATGATGTAGACAAATCAAGTGTTAACTGACTACACCAGGTGTACAACAATGTAGACAAATCAAGTGTTAACTGACTACACCGGGTGTACAATGATGTAGACAGATCAAGTGTTAACTGACTACACCGGGTGTACAATGATGTAGACAGATCAAGTGTTAACTGACTACACCGGGTGTACAATGATGTAGACAGATCAAGTGTTAACTGACTACACCGGGTGTACAATGATGTAGACAGATCAAGTGTTAACTGACTACACCGGGTGTACAATGATGTAGACAAATCAAGTGTTAACTGACTACACCAGGTGTACAATGATGTAGACAAATCAAGTGTTAACTGACTACACCGGGTGTACAACGATGTAGACAAATCAAGTGTTAACTGACTACACCGGGTGTACAACGATGTAGACAAATCAAGTGTTAACTGACTACACCGGGTGTACAACGATGTAGACAAATCAAGTGTTAACTGACTACACCGGGTGTACAACGATGTAGACAAATCAAGTGTTAACTGACTACACTTGGTGTACAACGATGTAGACAAATCAAGTGTTAATTGACTACACCGGGTGTACAACAATGTAGACAAATCAAGTGCACCCTTTGTGTTTCACTTTCATTTTCAACGATGCTCTGCCCATAGTTACTCTTCCTGTCGTGCTCTCTAATGTACTGGTGGCATGTTGAAAGTCAACTGAGTTTAGTATATTTTTTGCTTTAAAAATAAATAAACAAAAATATAAGAATAAGTTTGGATTTGTTATTAGCTACCTTTTCGATTGAATTTAATGAAATTGATAGATAATATACAGTTTATTATTTCTACCGATTCCCGTTGTTGGTATCGTATGTGTTTACACTGACAATGTCGTTATGCGATGTTGAGGCAAAAGTGCAGATAAAAGTAAATAAAAGAAATTAAAAAACAGAGCATGTTGCAATGCAGGATCGCAATGAAGACTTGCTTCATGCTAATTTGTATAATCCTGGATGAATAAAGGCTATTATCAAATGAAGGAAAAACAATATGTGCAACAATCATAAGGAATACAACACAAGTCATTTGATATGATAGACCTGTTTTATTCTGAAAATTATCTCAAATTTCATTCTCTAGAAATACATACTGATGACAATAGTTTTGTAATTTAGTTACTCAATACAGAGTATATTATTTTTGGCACTGAGAGATATAAGAAATACATATAACATAAATGAGGTCAGGTCTAGTGATGTTAGGGTCAAGTCTAGTGGTGTTAGGGTCAAGTCTAGTGGTGTTAGGGTCAAGTCTAGTGGTGTTAGAGTCAAGTCTAGTGGTGTTAGAGTCAGGTCTAGTGATGTTAGGGTCAAGTCTAGTGATGTTAGGGTCAAGTCTAGTGGTGTTAGGGTCAAGTCTGGTGGTGTTAGGGTCAAATCTAGTGGTGTTAGGGTCAAGTCTAGTGGTGTTAGGGTCAAGTCTAGTGGTGTTAGAGTCAGGTCTAGTGATGTTAGGGTCAAGTCTAGTGGTGTTAGGGTCAAGTCTAGTGATGTTAGGGTCAAGTCTAGTGGTGTTAGGGTCAAGTCTAGTGGTGTTAGGGTCAAGTCTAGTGGTGTTAGGGTCAAATCTAGTGGTGTTAGGGTCAAGTCTAGTGGTGTTAGGGTCAAGTCTAGTGGTGTTAGAGTCAGGTCTAGTGATGTTAGGGTCAAGTCTAGTGATGTTAGGGTCAAGTCTAGTGGTGTTAGGGTCAAGTCTAGTGGTGTTAGGGTCAAGTCTAGTGGTGTTAGGGTCAAGTCTAGTGGTGTTAGGGTCAAGTCTAGTGGTGTTAGGGTCAAATCTAGTGGTGTTAGAGTCAGGTCTAGTGATGTTAGGGTCAAGTCTAGTGGTGTTAGGGTCAAGTTTAGTGGTGTTAGGGTCAAATCTAGTGGTGTTAGAGTCAGGTCTAGTGATGTTAGGGTCAAGTCTAGTGGTGTTAGGGTCAAATCTAGTGGTGTTAGAGTCAGGTCTAGTGATGTTAGGGTCAAGTCTAGTGGTGTTAGGGTCAAATCTAGTGGTGTTAGGGTCAAGTCTAGTGGTGTTAGGGTCAAGTCTAGTGATGTTAGGGTCAAGTCTAGTGGTGTTAGGGTCAAGTCTAGTGGTGTTAGGGTGAAGTCTAGTGGTGTTAGGGTCAAGTCTAGTGATGTTAGGTCAAGTCTAGTGGTGTTAGGGTCAAGTCTAGTGGTGTTAGGGTCAAGTCTAGTGATGTTAGGGTCAGGTCTAGTGATGTTAGGGTCAGGTCTAGTGATGTTAGGGTCAAGTCTAGTGGTGTTAGGGTCAAGTCTAGTGGTGTTAGGGTCAAGTCTAGTGATGTTAGGGTCAGGTCTAGTGATGTTGAGGTCAGGTCTAGTGATGTTAGGGTCAAGTCTAGTGGTGTTAGAGTCAGGTCTAGTGATGTTGAGGTCAGGTCTAGTGATGTTAGGGTCAGGTTTAGTAAAATTGTAAGCTACTGGTCAAGTTCTTTTTTATGTTAATGTTGAGCCCTGCCTATATTTATGTCTTAGGTTTGACACAGCCATGATACAAGCAGGGCTTGAACTTCCAACCTTCCGGTTATGAGGCAAAGATGTATAAGAATTTTCAAATCTTCTTCTCAAGAACAGGAAGGCCTTGATTAGTCATATGTGCAAGCTTCCTCAGAAAGTGCAAATTCAAGTTTGTTCATTTGTGGTCCGTGGGGGCACAAATTCAATAGCAGATTCGTTTTTCATATGAATATTTAGTATAAAGTCTTTACAATTTTTCTTCTTATGAATAGCTAGGTCATGAATATTCATGATAGTAGGCAAGCATCATCAGGTAGAGCAGATTCATAGTTTTTGAAATCAATGACCCTGGGAGTCGGATGGGGTCACAACCGGGGATTAAAGTTTTACATGGGGATGTAGAAGAAGAATCTTCATCTCAAGAACAGGGTCATGATTATTAGTCCCCTACCGACAAAGTTGAAGGGGACTTTAGGTTTGCACTCCATTCATCTGTCTGCCTGTCTCTCTGTCCATCAGATAAGTTTTCTGCACTTTTTTCTCTGTTCTTGCAGATATTCATTTGATATTTGGGACATTGCTTTGCAATAACAAGTTATAGTTATAGATCAAGTCTGAATTTCGTCTCTGTCCGTTGATTTTTCAAAAGTTTTACATGCAAACATATATTAAGGAAAATCTTTAATACAACCTATCATTGGGTCAAATGCTGTCTGACATGTTTCATACTGATTGTTAGACCGTTCTTGTCACACTGGTTTTGACTATGGATAACTCCGTTTACCTGATCAGGATATAAGGCTCACGGCGGATGTGACCAGTCGACAGGGGATGCTTACTCCTCCTAGGCACCTGATCCCACCTCTGGTGTGTCATTGCCCAACTCTCTATTTTGTATTGCTTATAGGAGTTATGAGATTGATCACTGTTTGTCATCTTCACTTTTCATAAGGAAAATCTTTAAAAATCTTCTTTAAAAAATCACTGGGCCAAGAAAGTTTACATTTACACGAAAGCATCCTGACATCGTGCAGATTTAAGTTTGTTAAAACCATGGCCCCCGGAGGTAGGATCAAAGTTTTACATACAAATATATAGGGAAAATCAGTAAAAATCTTCTTCTGAAGAATCATTGAGCCAGAAAAGTTTACATTTACATGAAAGCTTTCTGACATAGTGCAGATTCAAGTTTGTTCAAATCATGTTCCCCAGGGGTAGGATGGGGCCACAATAGGGACCAAAGTTTTACATGCAAATATCTATGGAAAATCATTAGGTATGGGCCAAGGTGATTCAGGTGAGTGATGTGGCCTATGGGCCTCTTGTTTGTTGTACTTGCAGATATTCATTTGATATTTGTTACATTGCTTTGCCATAACAAGTTATAGATCAAGTTTGAATTTCGTTTTTGGTTCATTGATTTTCCACTACGTTATGGCCCTTGGACTTAGAAAAATAGTATGAGTTATCAATTTTCCGGACTTTTTTTTGTTTGGTTGTGCTTGCAGATATTCATTTGATATTTGGTACATTGCTTTGCCATAACAAGTTACATATCACGTTCGAATTTTGTCTTGATCCATTGATTTTTCACTTAGTTATGGCCCTTGGACTTGCATGAATTATTAGTTTACATCCAAATTTCTTATTTCTTTAGATAAGAGTACTACATTAATTTAAATTTCTAGCATGGTAATGTAACAGGTTTGTCGATCCCTTCAAGTAATAACAGGAACACCTGTTTGGGTTCTCGACAAGACGTTTATTCAGGAGTTACCAATGCATGAATTGTCCATTGACGAAACCCTTTAACAACAATGTTTAACAATTTTAAGTAATATGCTATATAAAACATGAATACTATAATTTCACATAAATACTGATGTACAACCAATATACGATTATAGCATTACATGGGTGATCTATATCAAGGGAGATAACTCTATACATGTATACATCACATATTAAATCTCCCAAGTCCTATAGACTTTAACTTCATCATATTAAAACTTTACAATAATTATCATTATAATATGTATTAACATTATTAGTTATTGAATTAAATAAAAACCATGGTGAGCATACCATTCTATGGGAATAGGCTTGAGTGAACAATATTTACAGATGACACCAAACTGGTCTGATCTATAAATTAATTATGATATCTACAATATCTTGTAAGTCATAAAACATACTTTTGCTTTAAAATGATATCACAGTGAGACAAATCATATACATTACTATCACAGATATTTATACTATCTAAGTCTCACTCTCACTGATCATTTATTCCAGGAATGTGGCAACAAAAGGAATTTTATGCAAAATTACAGATTTAACATTTAGTAAAGGAATTATAGAATAGATTAGCATTAGTAATAAATTATTAACTTACCATTCAAGAGGAAAAATGTCGGTCTATGTCTAATTGTCAAAATATGTCAGATCTACTGAAATCAACTCTCTTCCTCAAAAACTAAATAAAGACTGACCACAAAGAACAGAACTCTTGGAGGAAAAATCTCCAAGGCCAATCCAATGACATAAGACAAACTAAAACACCAATGAAATTACAAGACACAAGGGACATTTGGCCAAAATATAATTATGTACCCCAAGCCATTACACTGGGAAAGTGACCATATTTTATGCTTGACTGCATGTTTAAATTACATTACCTTGCATAAGCATTTTATTCATGTGTGTAAAAAAAAAATGAAGTGATTCTTTATACATATACATGTATAATATGAGTCTGTCACAGTATCCTGGTTCTTTACCATAACGTACTGAATATTGTTATGGTACAGTAATTTTTGCAACCAGTAGGGGACTATGTATTGCCATGCAATACTCTCAGAATGGTATGCAAGCATCCTAGATAGAGCAGATTCAAGTTTGTTCAAACCATGGTCACTGGGGTGGCAGGGGCCACAATAGGAGAACAAAGTTTTATATGGGAATTTATAGGGGGAAATCTTTAAAAATCTTCTCAAGAACAGGGTCATAATTATTCCTATTAATATTTAAGCATCCTAAGGCAGAGCAGATTCAAGTTTGTTCAAACCATGATCACTGGGGGTAAAGTGTAGCCATGATAGGAGAACATCTTCTGATGAATACCAGCAGGGTTATGGTTTTATTATCATCATTATGCAAGCATCCTCAGGTACTGCAGATTGAATTTTTTTTCAAATTATGGCCTGTAATAAATAGAATGGGGTCTCCATAGGGGAGTTTTACATTGGAATATATGTAATCATGAAATTTTTTTTATCAAGGACCACTGACTAGATATATTAATTTGGAAGCATGTCAATTTAGTGCAGATTTATAATTTACTAGGGTTGGCTTAATTAGGGAATCAAAGTTTTACATGTCTGAGGAAATTTAAAAAAAATATTTTCAAGAGTAGCAGGGCCACACTAAATCATGTCAATATTCAGATGTTCTGAGCTAGGCCTTGTTAGTCATATTGATTTTGAGGCATCATCATGTTCTGTGGATTCAAGTTCAGTTAAGTCACAACCCCATGCAGCCAGGTAGGGGTCATAATATGGGGTCAAAATTTGTCATTGGATGAAGAAAGGGAAAAGATCTTATAAAAATGTTCTGCTGAAAAACAGCAGGGCAAAGGTGACTCAGGTGTGCATTGTGGACCATGAACTTCTTAAGTTTTTTTATTTTATTCTTTTTTACAACCATCCGACTTAAATTGGTAGAGCTGCCAGTGCTGGCCTTGAGAGGACCTTAATGGAGAGAGTCCTTGACCTTTATGATGGAAAGGTCATGAGGATGCTGACCACCCAGTACAGAATGCATCAGCTAATCATGCAGTGGTCATCTGAGCGGTTGTATGAAGGAAAATTGATAGCACATTCCTCGGTAGCTGGTCATCTCCTAAGGTAATATTGTATTGAGTAGTTAACAGCACATAAATACATCATTAGATATGAAATATTTCAATGAAAATTTAACTCGGAATCAAAAAGGAAACGAAACTATATATGTAGGAGAAGAAAATTGGCGTACGGTCTTTTATTTAGAAATAAATTTCATTTTTCATGAGTGCTATCTGGGTTTTTTTTTTTGGTTTTTAGCTCTTCTGAGTCGAAGGCTCAAAGAGCTAATCATATGGCCATATGTCTGGCGTACGGTGTGTGTCAACTTTTTGGAAAAAGGGCTATATCTCAAGAACCCCTTGGCCAATTTTTGTCAAATTTGTCACAGGGTATCCTTGGCCCAAGGGCTTTCATTTGTTTTAAAACTAGGGTTGTGACCCTTTAACAAGGGGAGATAATTAGAAAAATGCAAACAAAAGTAGTGGTTGCTAAAAAATCTTCTTCTCAAGAACCACTGGGAAAATTATCACCAAACTTATGCATAAGGATGAGGATAGGTTGTAGATAAAAAAAAAATGTACAAGGCATCATCCTGGGGCAAAGGGTTTGGTCTCAAGGTCACTTCAAAGTTGACCTTAAATTTTGTTTTGTTAAAACTTTGATATTTTGCTAAGTATAAGGACTAGGATCATCAAATTTTGTCAGTTGATGCATCTTAGGACCTAATTTCATGTTGTCTCAAAAGTAGGTCATAGTGACGTACTTTTTGAATTTTGCAAGTAATTATTATTAAATGGATTTTGATGCATATCTTGGACACTTTTGAGCCTATGAGCATCAAAAGTTGTCAGTTGATGGATCATGGGGCCTTGAACTGCGTCATGTGAAAAGTATGTCACTATGACCTACTTTCTGAATTTTATGGCTAATCATTTATGAATAATTTCAGATTGTTATTTCAGATACCAAGAGGTTTAGAATCATCAAACCTTGTAAGTTGATGCGTCTAGAGGCCTCGAAACATATTTATAAAAAAAAAAGTAGGTCACAGTGACCTACTTTTTGAATTTTGCAGACATTCAAATTTCACATTTTCAATTTTAGATGCATATTTTGGACACTATGAAAGCTAGGATCATCAAACTTTGTCAGTTGATGGGTCTTGAGTCTTCAGAGTGTGTCGATCAAAAAGTAGGTCACTGTGACCTACTTTTGAAATTTGACGTATATATCTGAATATTTCAGATACTATTTGACTTCAATTATCAAACTTTGCCAGTTGGTGCATCTTGAGTCTTTGGA
>NC_079165.1:54937893-54945393 GCF_947568905.1 Ostrea edulis | reverse complement strand
TACAATTGGTAAAAATATCAAAGGCAAAGACATTGGAACTGTAAATATTGTGAATCGCTGTGTATTGATAAAGATGTAACTGCTAAGTACATGTAACAGTTGTAAATGATAGGGATATAGGCAATGTTGAAGAAGACGAAGAGACGTCTGAACCTCTGCTGTTGATAGACACTGCTGGCTGTCAGCTCTTTGAACTTGATGTTCCTGATGAAATCTCCAAAGGAAATGAAGGTTAGAATGTGTACGTCACATGGACATTTTATGTGTTGAGTTTATTTTTGAAACACTGTGCATTTGATTTCTATCATCAGCATAAGAACTTTGAACTTGTGTCTGCAACAATAATCTGACACTTCACAATATGATAGATATCTTCAGTAAATGATACAATAATCTGTCACTTCACAATATGATAGATATCTTCAGTAAATGATACAATAACTGTCACTTCACAATATGATAGGTATCTTCAGTAAATGATACAATAATCTGTCACTTCACAATATGATAGGTATCTTCAGTAAATGATACAATAATCTGTCACTTCACAATATGATAGATATCTTCAGTAAATGATACAATAACTGTCACTTCACAATATGATAGGTATCGTCAGTAAATGATACAATAACTGTCACTTCACAATATGATAGATATCTTCAGTAAATGATACAATAACTGTCACTTCACAATATAATAGATATCTTCAGTAAATGATACAATAATCTGACACTTCACAATATAATAGATATCTTCAGTAAATGATACAATAACTGTCACTTCACAATATGATAGATATCATCAGTAAATGATACAATAACTGCCACTTCACAATATGACAGATATCATCAGTAAATGATACAATAACTGTCACTTCACAATATGATAAATATCTTCAATAAATGATACAATAACTGTCACTTCACAATATGATAGATATCTTCAGTAAATGATACAATAATCTGACACTTCACAATATAATAGATATCTTCAGTAAATGATACAATAACTGTCACTTCACAATATGATAGATATCATCAGTAAATGATACAATAACTGTCACTTCACAATATGATAAATATCTTCAGTAAATGATACAATAACTGTCACTTCACAATATGATAGATATCTTCAGTAAATGATACAATAACTGTCACTTCACAATATGATAGGTATCCTCAGCAAATGATACAATAACTGTCACTTCACAATATGATAGATATCTTCAGTAAATGATACAATAACTGTCACTTCACAATATAATATATATCTTCAGTAAATGATACAATAATCTGACACTTCACAATATAATAGATATCTTCAGTAAATGATACAATAACTGTCACTTCACAATATGATAGATATCATCAGTAAATGATACAATAACTGCCACTTCACAATATGATAGATATCATCAGTAAATGATACAATAACTGTCACTTCACAATATGATAAATATCTTCAGTAAATGATACAATAACTGTCACTTCACAATATGATAGATATCTTCAGTAAATGATACAATAATCTTGACACTTCACAATATAATAGATATCTTCAGTAAATGATACAATAACTGTCACTTCACAATATGATAGATATCATCAGTAAATGATACAATAACTGTCACTTCACAATATGATAAATATCTTCAGTAAATGATACAATAACTGTCACTTCACAATATGATAGATATCTTCAGTAAATGATACAATAACTGTCACTTCACAATATGATAGGTATCCTCAGCAAATGATACAATAACTGTCACTTCACAATATGATAGATATCTTCAGTAAATGATACAATAACTGTCACTTCACAATATAATAGATATCTTCAGTAAATGATACAATAATCTGACACTTCACAATATAATAGATATCTTCAGTAAATAATACAATAACTGTCACTTCACAATATGATAGATATCATCAGTAAATGATACAATAACTGTCACTTCACAATATGATAAATATCTTCAGTAAATGATACAATAACTGTCACTTCACAATATGATAGATATCTTCAGTAAATGATACAATAATCTTGACACTTCACAATATAATAGATATCTTCAGTAAATGATACAATAACTGTCACTTCACAATATGATAGATATCATCAGTAAATGATACAATAACTGTCACTTCACAATATGATAGATATCATCAGTAAATGATACAATAACTGTCACCTCACAATATGATAGATATCTTCAGTAAATGATACAATAATCTGACACTTCACAATATAATAGATATCTTCAGTAAATGATACAATAACTGTCACTTCACAATATGATAGGTATCATCAGTAAATGATACAATAACTGTCACCTCACAATATGATAGATATCTTCAGTAAATGATACAATAATCTGACACTTCACAATATAATAGATATCTTCAGTAAATGATACAATAACTGTCACTTCACAATATGATAGGTATCATCAGTAAATGATACAATAACTGTCACTTCACAATATAATAGATATCTTCAGTAAATGATACAATAACTGTCACTTCACAATATGATATGTATCTTCAGTAAATGATACAATAACTGTCACTTCACAATATGATAGGTATCCTCAGCAAATGATACAATAACTGTCACTTCACAATATGATAGATATCTTCAGTAAATGATCCAATAACTGTCACTTCACGATATGATAGATATCTTCAGTAAATGATACAATAACTGTCACTTCACAATATGATAGATATCTTCAGTAAATGATACAATAATCTGTCACTTCACAATATGATAGGTATCTTCAGTAAATGATACAATAACTGTCACTTCACAATATGATAGGTATCCTCAGTAAATGATACAATAACTGTCACCTCACAATATGATAGATATCTTCAGTAAATGATACAATAACTGTCACTTCACAATATGATAGGTATCGTCAGTAAATGATACAATAACTGTCACTTCATGATATGATAGATATCTTCAGTAAATGATACAATAACTGTCACTTCACAATATGATAGGTATCGTCAGTAAATGATACAATAACTGTCACTTCATGATATGATAGATATCTTCAGTAAATGATACAATAACTGTCACTTCACAATATGATAGGTATCGTCAGTAAATGATACAATAACTGTCACTTCATGATATGATAGATATCTTCAGTAAATGATACAATAACTGTCACTTCACAATATGATAGATATCTTCAGTAAATGATACAATAACTGTCACCTCACAATATGATAGATGTCTTCAGTAAATGATACAATAACTGTCACTTCACAATATGATAGGTATCGTCAGTAAATGATACAATAACTGTCACTTCATGATATGATAGATATCTTCAGTAAATGATACAATAACTGTCACTTCACAATATGATAGATATCTTCAGTAAATGATACAATAACTGTCACTTCACAATATGATAGATATCTTCAGTAAATGATACAATAACTGTCACCTCACAATATGATAGATATCTTCAGTAAATGATACAATAACTGTCACTTCACAATATGATAGATATCTTCAGTAAATGATACAATAACTGTCACTTCACAATATGATAGATATCTTCAGTAAATGATACAATAATCTGACACTTCACAATATGATAGATATCTTCAGTAAATGATACAATAACTGTCACTTCACAATATGATAGGTATCTTCAGTAAATGATACAATAATCTGTCACTTCACAATATGATAAATATCTTCAGTAAATGATACACTAATCTGTCACTTCACAATATAATAGATATCTTCAGTAAATGATACAATAACTGTCACTTCACAATATGATAGATATCTTCAGTAAATGATACAATAACTGTCACTTCACAATATGATAGGTATCTTCAGTAAATGATACAATAACTGTCACTTCACAATATGATAGATATCTTCAGTAAATGATACAATAACTGTCACTTCACAATATGATAGATATCTTCAGTAAATGATACAATAACTGTCACTTCACAATATGATAGGTATCTTCAGTAAATGATATAATAATCTGCCACTTCACAATATGATAGATATCTTCAGTAAATGATACAATAACTGTCACTTCACAATATGATAGGTATCGTCAGTAAATAATACAATAACTGTCACTTCACAATATGATAGATATCTTCAGTAAATGATACAATAACTGTCACTTCACAATATGATAGATATCTTCAGTAAATGATACAATAATCTGTCTCTTCACAATATGATAGGTATCTTCAGTAAATGATACAATAACTGTCACTTCACAATATGATAGGTATCTTCAGTAAATGATACAATAACTGTCACTTCACAATATGATAGATATCTTCAGTAAATGATACAATAACTGTCACCTCACAATATGATAGATGTCTTCAGTAAATGATACAATAACTGTCACTTCACAATATGATAGATATCTTCAGTAAATGATACAATAACTGTCACTTCACAATATGATAGATATCTTCAGTAAATGATACAATAATCTGACACTTCACAATATGATAGATATCATCAGTAAATGATACAATAACTGTCACTTCACAATATGATAGGTATCTTCAGTAAATGATACAATAATCTGTCACTTCACAATATGATAAATATCTTCAGTAAATGATACACTAATCTGTCACTTCACAATATAATAGATATCTTCAGTAAATGATACAATAATCTGTCACTTCACAATATGATAGATATCTTCAGTAAATGATACAATAACTGTCACTTCACAATATGATAGGTATCTTCAGTAAATGATACAATAATCTGACACTTCACAATATGATAGATATCTTCAGTAAATGATACAATAACTGTCACTTCACAATATGATAGATATCTTCAGTAAATGATACAATAATCTGACACTTCACAATATGATAGATATCTTCAGTAAATGATACAATAACTGTCACTTCACAATATGATAGGTATCTTCAGTAAATGATACAATAATCTGTCACTTCACAATATGATAAATATCTTCAGTAAATGATACAATAACTGTCACTTCACAATATGATAGGTATCTTCAGTAAATGATACAATAACTGTCACTTCACAATATGATAGATATCTTCAGTAAATGATACAATAACTGTCACTTCACAATATGATAGATATCTTCAGTAAATGATACAATAACTGTCACTTCACAATATGATAGATATCTTCAGTAAATGATATAATAATCTGCCACTTCACAATATGATAGATATCTTCAGTAAATGATACAATAACTGTCACTTCACAATATGATAGATATCTTCAGTAAATGATACAATAATCTGTCCCTTCACAATATGATAGGTATCTTCAGTAAATGATACAATAACTGTCACTTCACAATATGATAGATATCTTCAGTAAATGATACAATAATCTGACACTTCACAATATGATAGATATCTTCAGTAAATGATACAATAACTGTCACTTCACAATATGATAGGTATCTTCAGTAAATGATACAATAACTGTCACTTCACAATATGATAGGTATCTTCAGTAAATGATATAATAATCTGCCACTTCACAATATGATAGGTATCTTCAGTAAATGATACAATAACTGTCACTTCACAATATGATAGATATCTTCAGTAAATGATACAATAACTGTCACCTCACAATATGATAGATGTCTTCAGTAAATGATACAATAACTGTCACTTCACAATATGATAGATATCTTCAGTAAATGATACAATAACTGTCACTTCACAATATGATAGATATCTTCAGTAAATGATACAATAATCTGACACTTCACAATATGATAGATATCTTCAGTAAATGATACAATAACTGTCACTTCACAATATGATAGGTATCTTCAGTAAATGATACAATAATCTGTCACTTCACAATATGATAAATATCTTCAGTAAATGATACACTAATCTGTCACTTCACAATATAATAGATATCTTCAGTAAATGATACAATAACTTTCACTTCACAATATGATAGATATCTTCAGTAAATGATACAATAACTGTCACTTCACAATATGATAGGTATCTTCAGTAAATGATACAATAACTGTCACTTCACAATATGATAGATATCTTCAGTAAATGATACAATAACTGTCACTTCACAATATGATAGATATCTTCAGTAAATGATACAATAACTGTCACTTCACGATATGATAGGTATCTTCAGTAAATGATATAATAATCTGACACTTCACAATATGATAGATATCTTCAGTAAATGATACAATAACTGTCACTTCACAATATGATAGGTATCTTAAGTAAATGATATAATAATCTGCCACTTCACAATATGATAGATATCTTCAGTAAATGATACAATAACTGTCACTTCACAATATGATAGATATCTTCAGTAAATGATACAATAATCTGTCTCTTCACAATATGATAGGTATCTTCAGTAAATGATACAATAACTGTCACTTCACAATATGATAGGTATCTTCAGTAAATGATACAATAACTGTCACTTCACAATATGATAGATATCTTCAGTAAATGATACAATAATCTGACACTTCACAATATGATAGATATCTTCAGTAAATGATACAATAATCTGACACTTCACAATATGATAGATATCTTCAGTAAATGATACAATAACTGTCACTTCACAATATGATAGATATCTTCAGTAAATGATACAATAATCTGACACTTCACAATATGATAGATATCATCAGTAAATGATACAATAACTGTCACTTCACAATATGATAAATATCTTCAGTAAATGATACAATAATCTGACACTTCACAATATGATAGATATCTTCAGTAAATGATACAATAACTGTCACCTCACAATATGATAGATATCTTCAGTAAATGATACAATAACTGTCACTTCACAATATGATAGATATCTTCAGTAAATGATACAATAATCTGACACTTCACAATATGATAGATATCTTCAGTAAATGATACAATAATCTGTCACTTCACAATATGATAGATATCTTCAGTAAATGATATAATAATCTGTCACTTCACAATGTGATAGATATCTTCAGTAAATGATACAATAACTGTCACTTCACAATATGATAGATATCATCAGTAAATGATACAATAATCTGACACTTCACAATATAATAGATATCTTCAGTAAATGATACAATATGTTCCCATGTCACTGTTGATAAGTATAACAAATATGTCTTTTTTTGTATGGTTTGGACATGTAAATGAAATGATGTCTACATATATTACTATAGTGACATTTGAAGCTAGTTTTTGTCTGGGGGGGGGGGGGATTTATTTGGGTCTGTCTGTCTCTGTCCATCATTCTGTCTGTCACACTTTTGTTTCAAGACTCTATCTCTGAAAGTCCTTAAAGGGACTGGTTCACGTTTTTCGATAGAAATATTTTTCATTTTTTATGTTAAAAATTTAAAATATAACTCATTTGATATTCATAACTAAAATTTGGACTGTCTGAATGTAAGGATAAGAGCAATATTTT
>NC_079165.1:54795393-54932893 GCF_947568905.1 Ostrea edulis | reverse complement strand
CATACATATGGACTACCCATGGGATGAAGATGTTCCCTATTGATTTTGGGGTCAAAAGGTCAAAGGTCACGTGCACTGGACATCGAAGTAGTAATGTGGTTCGGTTTGTCATGCCATTTGTTTTTTACACTCAGAAAAGAGGTAGTTTATACCTATTACCAACACCCTTTGGGAGATTGGGGTAAGCGGGGAGTATTCTTAGTGAGCATTGCTCACAGTACCTCTTGTTATATAAAAAGTTAAAATTGTAACTTTTAGAAAAATATTCTAGAAGAATCAGGGGACTGTAAATCCTATAAGATCGATGATGTCATTCCGAAAAAGCGACCATCGGAAGATAGCGTCAGAGTTAACAATGCAATATTGTAACGTTGTTTTCTCAATATCAGCAACAAGTAAATGGTACATGTTATATATGAATGAAACGGGAAAATTATCACCTTTCTACCTGCAAAATATGATCGGTTTTTGAAGCGCGGCCAATTTTGGCCAATAACGTCCCTTGTTCTTTAAACATGCCAAATGACATTGTAATCAAACTGATGAAGTAGCTAATGAAAACCTACAAACCAGAAATTCTTCTTTACAAAATTGATAAAAGAGTTAAAAAACCCAACAAACCAGAAATTGCCCTATTTTTCAAGTTGTAAGTTAAGTCAGCAGGAATTATTTTCATTGGAAATTGCAATAATTGATGCTAAACAATAATAGAATTGTGTAACTTTAATAATTCACCATAATATATTTATAAACATTTAGATCAGGTTTTGATGAAAGTATGTGTATACTTTTTGTGAACTTGTACTGAGAGGGGAGGGGGTTACCATGTGTTATTGCTCTTTGTCTCTACATTTGCATCTTGTTTTTAGGTATTCCACCCACTAATTGTGTCCTTCGGCAGGGGACATGTATTCCCTGACTAGCTTGTTATCATCTGTATCATTACTAACACGAAATACTTCCATTTATTTTTTATTTGTGAGTCGCTGGTGGCAAAATTCATTTCTCCATATGTGTTTCTCACAGAAGTCATGTACTAACACAACTAAAATGGACAATTCTGATCAATCCTAGGCAAACAAACCAAACAGTTTATCATTGTGAACTGAATTATTACCCAGATACACCATCTCACCACTCATCATTGCACCCTTTCTTGTACTAGTATGCATTGTTTTCAACTAGATTGGTATCTTGTGATTTCTTTGAGTCACTCCTCTGAATTCTACATACATATATATATGAACCTGTGTTATAACATAATCAGACAGCGCTATTTGCATCATTTCTGTGATGATATTTTTTTCAAGGCCAGTTGAGAAGAAATGAATCGTGCAATATGTGATTCATGTGTCTTTATGAATTCATGTATTATATTGATGAAGTTGAAAACTATCCATTCAGTGTGTATGTTTAAATTCTTAAAGGAGAAGCAGACATTGTTAGCAATCATGTGGAAAAGTTGATAAACCTTGGAGTTAATCAGGAAGAGATAGCAGTGATTGCCCCCTACAACTTACAGGCAAGTCATTTTATATTATATGAAATTCATTTTAAGTATGATTAAGACATCATAACCCAAAGGCATTGTTATTCAGGTAATTCCTTATTTTCAACAGATTTTCATAAAAAGAATTCTATAGTATGCACTTTTTTAAAAATTCCATCGAAATTCTTTATTGATATGAAAGGATATAGATTATAGCGCATTTGCTATGCAATTTCGCCTACATAAATACCTTTTTCTTGAATATCATTTTTTACAAATATTCTGCTATACAATGTCAGTTTGTACTTGTGTTTACCCAAATTACTTAATAAAGATATTGATATGTTGATAGTATCTTTATTTGATGAGCATAAACATCACCGTGATTATATAGAGTACATGTATATAGTAGATGTAACGTAATGGGCATAAAAAATTGCAAACTGTTGCAAAAGGCCACCTTAAACCAGAAATAAAACACTGAAATTGTTTTACTTGATTATGACTGTATATAAGTCCGTTTGAGGAAATTTGGTTTAAGGTGGCCCTCTTGTTGAAAATGGAAAACTTACCTTGAGATTTGGCTGCCTGTCAAACGTTAAACCTTTAAACTTACATGCCTGGGTGGCCTAGTGGTTTAGGTGCTCGGTAATCTTATACTTAAAACACACACTCCAAATTCAAGTCCAATATTTTTCCAATCTTTTTTTCTTGAGGGGGGTGTTTTAAATGTGATACATATATTATAACAAATATTAGTCATTTTCATCATAACTTCTAATATTTGCAAGTTACGACTTAAAGAAAGAGAATTTATTCCGAGATCATTGTAGTTCCACTTGTTTACACTAACATGTTCCTGTGTGCACAGAATTTTCAAACCGTAATGTGGCTGACGAAAAGCTAAACAAATACTACAAGAAAAAGGACACAAATGCACAGCATGTAATAAGTAAAAATAGGTCAAGGGAGGAAAAGAACTGTTATACAGTTTGACTTTTCAAAAGAAAATATAAAAACTCATGCAGCAACTGTCATATGATATTTAAGCAAAGATAAACACTCGAATTATCAACCAAAGGCAAATGAACTGATGACATCTATTAAAGGCGCTGCAGTCATGTCAGAACAGTGAGTTAAGTAATGCCATATGTAAAAGGGTTGTTGTGTAATATGAATGCACAGGTCTATGAAAATATTGTAAAGAATGACTCATATAAATGTCAGTAATGCTAAACTGCGGCAGTTATTTATCTTGGTTAACGAAACATCAAAAACGTTGGCCTTATATTTAGATATAACACGCCAGTCTATTATTGGAAACCGGTGTTTTCCATTTAGATTTCTGAGTCGGCCGTATCGTCAGCAAATGCGCTATACCTCTTTATTACAAATATATTAGTAAATACAGATATCTAATGTTTTATCATTTTCCAATGTTCAGGTTGAGCTTTTGAGATTAAGACTCTCCAATAACTATCCAAAAGTAGAAATAAAATCTGTGGATGGGTTTCAAGGAAGGGAGAAAGAGGCTGTAATCATTTCGCTAGTCAGAAGCAATATGAAAGGTACACATAGAGAGCTGTTTCATGACTATAACAAAACATTCAATGATATAGGCATGTAGAAGAGAATAAAGATGAAGGACATGTTTTCCAGTTGAAATTGGCAAAATCCTGTGATCATTCATTGCTCATAAACATGAAATTTATCTTGACAGGTGAAGTAGGATTTTTAGCTGAGAAAAGAAGAATCAATGTCGCGGTAACGCGGGCAAGACGTCACCTAATGGTGGTGTGTGACAGCGAAACTGTGGGGCATGACACATTCTTAAAGTCTTTAGTTGACTATATGTCAAGTCATGGAGTTGTGAGGACAGCTCAGGAATTTTTAGAAGGCAAGTGATGGTTGGATTTATGTTCGTATCGATTTGCTGAATCAGTATGTTGATGAAATTTACAGACTCGGCATAGGTGGATATAGATCCTGAAGCATACTACTACACTAATATAACACTGAACAGTTAGGAATGTAATACATACTACTACACCAATGTAATACTGAACAGTTAGGAATGTAATACTACTACACCAATGTAACACTGAACAGTTAGGAATGTAATACTACTACAATAATGTAATACTGAACAGTTAGGAATGTAATACATACTACACTAATGTAATACTGAACAGTTAGGAATGTAATACTACTACAATAATGTAATACTGAACAGTTAGGAATGTAATACATACTACACTAATGTAATACTGAACAGTTAGGAATGTAATACTACTACACCAATGTAATACTGAACAGTTAGGAATGTAATACATACTACACTAATGTAATACTGAACAGTTAGGAATGTAATACTACTACACTAATATAACACTGAACAGTTAGGAATGTAATACTACTACACTAATGTAACACTGAACAGTTAGGAATGTAATACATACTACACTAATGTAATGCTGAACAGTTAGGAATGTAATACTACTACACTAATGTAATACTGAACAGTTAGGAATGTAATACATACTACTACACTAATGTAATACTGAACAGTTAGGAATGTAATACATACTACTACACTAATATAACACTGAACAGTTAGGAATGTAATACATACTACTACACTAATGTAATACTGAACAGTTAGGAATGTAATACATACTACACTAATGTAATGCTGAACAGTTAGGAATGTAATACTACTACACTAATGTAATACTGAACAGTTAGGAATGTAATACATACTACTACACTAATGTAATACTGAACAGTTAGGAATGTAATACATACTACTACACTAATATAACACTGAACAGTTAGGAATGTAATACATACTACTACACTAATGTAATACTGAACAGTTAGGAATGTAATACTACTACACTAATGTAATACTGAACAGTTAGGAATGTAATACTACTACACTGATGTAATACTGAACAGTTAGGAATGTAATACATACTACTACACTAATGTAATACTGAACAGTTAGGAATGTAATACTACTACACTAATGTAACACTGAACAGTTAGGAATGTAATACTACTACACTAATGTAATACTGAACAGTTAGGAATGTAATACATACTACTACACTAATGTAATACTGAACAGTTAGGAATGTAATACATACTACACTAATGTAATACTGAACAGTTAGGAATGTAATACTACTACACTAATGTAACACTGAACAGTTAGGAATGTAATACATACTACACCAATGTAATACTGAACAGTTAGGAATGTAATACTACTACACTAATGTAATACTGAACAGTTAGGAATGTAATACTACTACACTAATGTAATACTGAACAGTTAGGAATGTAATACATACTACACTAATGTAATACTGAACAGTTAGGAATGTAATACTACTACACTAATGTAATACTGAACAGTTAGGAATGTAATACATACTACACCAATATAACACTGAACAGTTAGGAATGTAATACTACTACACTAATGTAATACTGAACAGTTAGGAATGTAATACATACTACTACACTAATATAACACTGAACAGTTAGGAATGTAATACATACTACACTAATGTAATACTGAACAGTTAGGAATGTAGTACTACTACACTGATGTAATACTGAACAGTTAGGAATGTAATACATACTACACTAATGTAATACTGAACAGTTAGGAATGTAGTACTACTACACTGATGTAACACTGAACACTTAGGAATGTAATACATACTACACTAATGTAATACTGAACAGTTAGGAATGTAGTACTACTACACTGATGTAACACTGAACAGTTAGGAATGTAATACATACTACTACACTAATGTAATACTGAACAGTTAGGAATGTAATACTACTACACTGATGTAATACTGAACAGTTAGGAATGTAATACATACATACTACACTAATGTAATACTGCACAGTTAGGAATGTAATACATACTACACTAATGAAATACTGAACAGTTAGGAATGTAATACATACTACACTAATGTAATACTGAACAGTTAGGAATGTAATACATACTACTACACCAATATAACACTGAACAGTTAGGAATGTAATACATACTACACCAATGTAATACTGAACAGTTAGGAATGTAATACATACTACACTAATGTAATACTGAACAGTTAGGAATGTAATACTACTACACTAATGTAATACTGAACAGTTAGGAATGTAATACATACTACACTAATGTAATACTGAACAGTTAGGAATGTAATACATACTACACTAATGTAATACTGAACAGTTAGGAATGTAATACATACTACACTAATGTAATACTGAACAGTTAGGAATGTAATACTACTACACTAATGTAATACTGAACAGTTAGGAATGTAATACTACTACACTAATGTAACACTGAACAGTTAGGAATGTAATACATACTACACCAATGTAATACTGAACAGTTAGGAATGTAATACATACTACTACACTAATGTAATACTGAACAGTTAGGAATGTAATACTACTACACTAATGTAATACTGAACAGTTAGGAATGTAATACATACTACACCAATATAACACTGAACAGTTAGGAATGTAATACTACTACACTAATGTAATACTGAACAGTTAGGAATGTAATACATACTACTACACTAATATAACACTGAACAGTTAGGAATGTAATACATACTACACTAATGTAATACTGAACAATTAGGAATGTAGTACTACTACACTGATGTAATACTGAACAGTTAGGAATGTAATACATACTACACTAATGTAATACTGAACAGTTAGGAATGTAGTACTACTACACTGATGTAACACTGAACACTTAGGAATGTAATACATACTACACCAATGTAATACTGAACAGTTAGGAATGTAATACATACTACACTAATGTAATACTGAACAGTTAGGAATGTAATACTACTACACTGATGTAACACTGAACAGTTAGGAATGTAATACATACTACTACACTAATGTAATACTGAACAGTTAGGAATGTAATACTACTACACTGATGTAATACTGAACAGTTAGGAATGTAATACATACATACTACACTAATGTAATACTGAACAGTTAGGAATGTAATACTACTACACTAATGTAATACTGAACAGTTAGGAATGTAATACATACATACTACACTAATGTAATACTGAACAGTTAGGAATGTAATACTACTACACTGATGTAATACTGAACAGTTAGGAATGTAATACTACTACACTAATGTAATACTGAACAGTTAGGAATGTAATACTACTACACTAATGTAATACTGAACAGTTAGGAATGTAATACATACTACTACACTAATGTAATACTGAACAGTTAGGAATGTAATACTACTACACTGATGTAACACTGAACAGTTAGGAATGTAATACTACTACACTGATGTAACACTGAACAGTTAGGAATGTAATACTTCTACACTGATGTAACACTGAACAGTTAGGAATGTAATACTACTGCACTAATGTAACACTGAACAGTTAGGAATGTAAAACTACTACACCAATGTAACACTGAACAGTTAGGAATGTAGTACTACTACAC
Source organism: Ostrea edulis (assembly GCF_947568905.1). Taxonomy (NCBI): domain Eukaryota; kingdom Metazoa; phylum Mollusca; class Bivalvia; order Ostreida; family Ostreidae; genus Ostrea; species Ostrea edulis. Next base: position 54,925,851 of record NC_079165.1, on the reverse strand, counting down.
TGATGTAACACTGAACAGTTAGGAATGTAATACTACTACACTAATGTAATACTGAACAGTTAGGAATGTAATACATACTACACTAATGTAATGCTGAACAGTTAGGAATGTAATACTACTACACTAATGTAATACTGAACAGTTAGGAATGTAATACATACTACTACACTAATGTAATACTGAACAGTTAAAAATATGAAAGTACAACAGCTCAGAACATTGTGAGTAATAGATATAAGAGGTATGAAGGAATATACAACTAGCAGTGTTTTAATTCTTACTTTTTAGCTGGGGTTGTATATAACAAATTGACACGACCAGATCACCTTAATGACCTTTTGACCTTACCAAACAACAACAAAGGTGCAAAACCCAAGTCTGCCAAAAAGCAGCAGAAATCACAAAACAAAAAGAACCCTGTCAAACTAGAGAGTCAAGTTCCAGCTGCAGAGAAATATCAGAAGTATGTCTTTCTCAAAGAATGAGTAAATTGCAAATTTAGCAATATTTTTCATGGTTTTTTTTTTTTACGTCAATGTTAAAACAATGTATATGTACAATGTTTGCCAGTGTGTAATACTAAGAGAGCTTTATAGTAATTACTTTGTTGGTCTGTTTGTTACCTTTTGTGATATGGCTTCTCCAGTACTTGTATTTTTTAACTTACACACTTCATATCATGTGACCCCCCCCCCCTCCCTTTCACACATAGACACCACTTTTACTACGATCAAAACGTGACATATTCTGAGAGAAACCTAGTGAAGTCTTCACAAGCACAGTAAGATAGGGGTAGGATCTTAATAATTGGGAAGCTGTACACTTTCACCACATTTATTTTTAACATGTTGACAACAAGCCTAGCGGGATCATGGCAATAAACGGGGTGGGATAAAGTCGTATTAAGAGCGGGATATAGAAACGCTATCATCGCACAAGCAGTGTTGGAAGCGTACTGGCGAGGTCTTTTTAATTGTTGTAAAAGCACAGCACAGTCGGGAACTTACTCAGGTCATTACACTTCTACCACACTTCCACTACGATACCTCTACATTCATGACGTACAAGAAGTGAACTACAAGCATGATATGATTGACAACAGCATAGCGACATCATCGTACAGTCTTTTAGGTCTGTGTAGCATCGTGATATGATCTTGTGTGTCATAGCGACAATGCAGTATAAACACAGTAAAATTGGCCACTGGTTGCCATTGGTCTACGTTTAATCATACTGAAAGTGTGGAAGGAGTTCGTTTGATGTAGAAACATCATAGTGCAGTTGTAATGAAGACCTTAATTTGCCAAATTGTTCGGTTTTGATACCGATCCTGTCCCAATCCAGTATTTTTTTTTCAGATAAAGGTGATCATCTGTTTTATACATGTACTGATTAAAGTATAACTTTTCACCAGTTCACTCCATTTTTTAATTATAAAATGACTATGAAGCAAAGAAGAGGTTGGCTATTTGGATGCTCTCATCTACTTTAATTACTTCTTCGTGTAGGTGTAAATGTTCACAATTTATACTCTGTAGAACACAAGAGGAAACAAATGAGAAGATCAAAGAATTTCAGGAGTATTTAGATAAATTTGCACAGGAGCCCTCTTCAGAGGAACTGGAATTTCCTTCTACTTTAAACTCGCATGATAGAATGCTTGTCCATGAGGTAACAGCAGATTTCTTTTCTCATTTTTAGCTCACCTGAGCTGAAACCTCATGTGAGCTTTTATGATAACTTTTTGTCCAGCGTCCATCCATAAACTTTGAACATTTTTGCCTTCTTTTCAGAACAATAGGGCTAATTTCAACCAAACATGGCACAAAGCATGCTAGGGTAAAGAGAATTCAAAATTGTTCAAATGAAGTGCCACACCCTTTTTTAAGTGGAGATAATTAAGAATTAGTAAAAAAAAAAAAAAAAAATGCATCATTTCAAAATCTTCTCAAGAACCATTAGACCAATTTCAGCTAAACTTGCCACAAATCATCCTTGGGTTAACGGGATTCAGGTTTGTTCAAATGAAGGACCATACTCCCTTCAAGGAAGAGGTAATCAAGAAAAGACAAAAATGGGATGGGGTCATTTAAAATTCTTCTCAAGAACCACTGGGCCAGAAAGGAAAACTTTCTGAAATAGTGTAGATTCAAGTTTGTTCAATTCATGCCTAAGGGTGTAGTGTGGGGGCCACAATAGAGGATCAAACAAATTTTTTACATGAGGATATATAGGAAAAATCTTAAAAACTTCTCACTAACAGTGGGGCCATGAATACTCATATTAATATGTGATGCATCCTTGGGGGAAGGGCTTTCAAGCTTGTTCAAATGGGAGATAATCACAAAAATGCAAAAATTGGGTGGGGTCATTAAAAATCTTCAAGAACCACTGGGCCAGAAGAACTGAAATTCATATTCAAGTTTGTTAAAACCATGGCCCATGGGGGTAGGAGTGCAGATTCAAGTTTATTAAAACCATGGTCCATAGGTTTAGGGTGGGGCCACAATAGGGAATAAAAGATTTACATGCTAATATTTAGGGAAAATCTTTAAAAATCTTCTCTAAAACCACTGGACCAGAAAAGTTTATATTTACATGAAAGCTTTCTGACATAGTGCAGATTCAAGTTTGTTAAAACCATGGCCCCCAAGTGTAGGATGGGTTCAAAGTTTTACATAAAATTATATAGGAGAAATCTTTAAAATCTTCTTATCAAGAACCACTGGGCCAGAAAAGTTTATATTTAAGTAAAAGCTTTCTGACATAGTATATATTCAAGTTTGTAAAAAATCATGGCCCCCAGGGTTATGGTGGGGCCACAATAGGGATCAAAGTTTTACATGCGAACATGTAGGGAAAATTTTTAGATATGAACCAAGGTGACTCAGGTGAGTAATGTTGCCTATGGGCCTCTTGTTCAACTTCATCTTCTAAACCACTTGACCAATTTCAATCAAACTTGCCACAAAGCATCCTTGGGTGAAGGGGATTTCCTTCCAAGAGGAAATAATCAAGAAAGTACAAGAATTAGGTGGGATCATTTAAAAAATCTTTTTCTCAAGAACCTCTTGGCCAGGAAAGATGAAACTCATATGAAAGCTTCCTGATGTAGTGAAGATTCAAGTTTGTTCAAATCATAACCCCCTGGGGTAGGATAGGGGTCCAGGTTTTGCAAATTTTACATGAGATTGCCCGTAATAATTGCTAGAAACATATCACAAAGTTAAATTAAACAGCTGAAAATGCATTACTTTAGCTCAACAATATTTAGGCATCATTATATTATACTGACTCATGACATAGGCCCTGCTATATAGGTATGTGATCAGACATTAAATACATTGCATTTGTGATTGCTTTTACAGTCAGGTTTGACTAATCCCAGGTTCAATGGTGAAAATGAGGCTCTTCATAGCAAAATGTGGACTGTGTTGTGTATGGAATTGTTTCAGTGCAATCAGTTTTATATTGTCTTTTCTTTTATTCTGATCAAGGTAAATGTGGTATTATCTGTTAAAGGTGCTTTTTAGTGCTAGGAGCATCTTTATTTCATTCTCACCAATCTTTGACAATGGATTATGAAGAAACTATGACCATTTTACTTTCTATATGTGTGTACATGTATGCAGATCAGCACACATCATACTCAGGTGTCTTGTATGTTATTTATTTCAAATGATTAAAGTTTTTAACTAATTCATCATAACAACAGATCTTCATGCATATTCTGTGAACTTTTGGAGAATTTTGCATATATTTATAAATTCTTTATTTAGACAGGATAGCACAATTAGTACAAATGACTAGTTATACCCCCCGCAACAAGTTGTGGGGGGGGGTATACTGGAATCGGGTTGTCCTTCTGTCCGTCCATCTGTAAATGCAATGGTTTCCGGGCTCTAAAGCATTATCCTTTCCACCTACCATCACCATATCATATATATGGACTACCCATGGGATGAAGATGTTCCCTATCGATTTTGGATCAAAAGGTCAAAGGTCAAGCGCACTGGACATTGAAGTAGCAATATGGTTTCCGGGCTCTAAAGCGTTATCCTTTCCACCTACAGTACCATATCCTACATATGGACTACTCATGGGATGAAGATGTTCCCTATCGATTTTGGGGTCAAAATGTCAAAGGTCAAGCGCACTGGACATTGAAGTAGCAATATGGTTTCCGGGTTCTAAAGCGTTATTGTTTCCACCTACAGTCACCATATTATACATATGGACTACCCATTGCTGAAGATGTTCCCTATTGATTTTGGGGTCAAAAGGTCAAAGGTCACACGCACTGGACATCGAAGTAGCAATATGGTTTCCATTTAAATTCTTTAACGGCTTTTTTCATCGCATGGAACACCCTTTGGGAGATTGGGGTAAGCGGAGGGTATTCTTAGTGAGCATTGCTCACAGTACCTCTTTTTTACATTGTGGTCCTGTATAAAACATATTCACCGACAGATACATGTGAGAATAGAAAAATAGATAACATAATATAAAATATACATGTATACATAAAATATACACACGATATCACTGGGAAAAAATAAACATATACATATCTATACATGTATATCACTATTTGAGTAATAATGCTGTAGATATGCTTATTTAAAAGATGTAATAGAACCACAGCTTCTGACAGACAACTGATTCCATAATATTGTAAAGGATACCTTAAAAGACCGTTTATAATATTCAGTTTGAACTTTTGGTAGATATAAAATGTAACGATCTCTACTTCTTGCTGTTCTAGAACTAACTTGGCTGACAAAACTAAAAACGTTCATATATTCTGGTGTCATATTTTTAAGAACTTTGAAAGCAAGCTTTCTATATATAAAAGAATCATGGATAGGCATCCATTTAAGAACACTAGAAATATCAACCATAGAAGTCAGAGTTACTTTCATATGCAATATGATTCTGGCTGCCCTTTTCTGTAATTTAATAAAAACCTTGTTTTTGGCTGAACACTATATTGTTGTTTACAGTTGATTTCAATAAGCTAAGATTCAATGGTAATGTATTGATAGGATATTCTTGCTTCAGTTGTCAGAAAAGATGGGACTGGTTCACATCAGCAAAGGATCTGGAAAAGACCGACATATTGTTGTGTCAAAACCAGGAGGCAACAGTTCAGAATGTGTCAAATCTACAATGCTGTCCATTTCTGAGATTTCTGGTAGTGAAAGATCAAACACCAAGGGAGATAAGATCTGTCTTAAGACAGATGAAGGTGATTTGCCAGTACAAGGTCCACCAGAAGAACTGGATCTACAAATTCAGAAAGAACCTGATAAAGTGACATGTAGACACTGTAGCAAATCTGTGATAAAAGCTAACATCCAGCTACATGAGACACACTGTTTGAGAATACAGAGGCAAAAATCAGCACCAAAATCTGCTAATTCTGATGGGAAAAAGCAGAGGGATGTGCCAAAAGTTCCAAATGCACACACAGATGTGGTAGCAAAACTTGAGAAGGTGGCTGGGGATGATCTGGATAGCATGATAGCAGCTGTTCAGAGTGTGGACAGGGAGTGTAGTTTTAAGAAATGTAAAACAAGTACTCAGACTCTGGGACAGGTGTGTGAATTCTGTAGGAGGAAGTTCTGTCTTAATCATCACATGCCTGAGATTCATGGATGTGGGGATGCAGCAAAGGCTAAAGCCCGAGCTACCATCATTAGGGAGGGGGTCCTCTACAGAGGCAGTGGGGTTCCTGACAAGAAGCCTGACCCAACACGTAAGGCTCAGCTACAGATGAAGTTAGATAAAAAATTGACTGATATGGCTACCAAAAGACAAGGGAAGAAGCCCAAGAAGTAGATGTTTAATGTCTGTAGCAAGGAGTAGTGCAGTACACTTACTGACTATAACATAGCATCTTCAATGTTTTCTAATCACCATTTCAACAATTTGAGTTTATGTTTATTTTAATATTGGCACTGGTTGAGCATAAATTGAGTATGACTGTAAAAAATTTCAATTCTTATCATTTTAAACTATTTTATATTTTTGAGCAAAGATGATATGTAGTGCATTGTTAATGCAGGTATGATTCAATATTTCAATAACAAATGACAAATAAGTTGATGTTAAAGGGGTAAAGGGGTTTCAACAGTCTTGTTTAAAGTCAGCATTTTGCAAATTCTATGGTCTTGTAATGATCTTGTTTGCCAATACAGCCTCTCTTTGGGTTGACTGTTGTATGACATGTTCCATATAAATTGGTAGACTGTTCTTTTCATAAAGAATTTGACTATGGATTACATGATATAGACAGGGGGATTGTAGTGGGTGTGACTGGGAGTGTTTGCTCCTCCTAGGCACCTGATCCCACCTCTTGTGTTTTCTGGGATCTCTATCCCTTTCTTGATTTTGTATTTTTTATAACATTTATGAGATTGATCACTGTTCAAAATTTTCACCTTTTTTATTTCAATAGATTATGCATGGAGGCTATAGTCTGTTTATAGTATCCAGACCAGATGTACTACTGCATCCTGGTACATGTGGGGTTTTGATGTGTGATTTTAAATTCTAGATTTAACCAAAATAAATGAATAGTTTCAGAGCTGTGTTCTTATAACATTAACAAATGTCGCCTTTTGATTCAGTATAATGTACAATCTATAGATATATCGACCTAGAAAAAACGCATATTGACCATGCATAAAAATCTAGAAATATATCTTATCATGTATAATGTATATGATCATGGGATTCTGAAGAAATTTAGAATAAAGTTTCTCTTTACATGCATGTACGTACATGTCAAAATTATACAATTAACGGGGAGAAATATTTTCTGAAATATCCATTAAGCAAAGGGCATATCATTCATTATTCACACTAGCTTAAAGCAAAATGAATGTGCATAATCCTTCTGTAACTTATGCACATGGCATGCAGTTATTATGGATCGTATTTCCGCCATGGAAACGCATTGAATGCGGACGATTATTTACCTGGGACCACTCGTAATTGTAACGTCCACAAAAAGCCCATGCCGATCAGCTATATTCAATCGGGGAAAGTATCGGAGTAGAATATTTACCCTGTATTGTGAATACTTATTATCCGCCACATGAGCGGCCGATGTGTTTATGAATGTGGTAGAAAATGCGTATGAGGAAATGAGAAATTATTTTTCATTGTTTAAGTAGAACAATTCCTTATCAATTTAATGTATAAAAGTTGTGAATAAAAGATTTTAAAGATATATTTGAATGAAAGTCTTTGAATACAGTTTCCTGGTATTAATTACATAAATAAATTCCTAAAAAGAAAAGTTATTTTGGTTTGTATATGCAATACATATATATGTGTGTCTGTTTACGTTATTGTGATGTTAAAAAAAAAACTGCGAGTGCAAATCGTAGTTGTAGACATGTACCGCATATTCAGTGTAGCAAATAATGGACATTATCCAGGATATCGACACATTTTATATTCAGGCACATAGAATCAGAAGGGACAGGGGAAGGACCCCCCCCCCCCCTTCCCATTTGTTGACAACGTTCATTTTCCATTAGTTAGCAAAGGAAGATATATTGGGTGTATGTTCCTTCTGACCCCCTTTGTTTTAGTAGTATTGCTTTAACTTTCAATCAACAAAATTGATAAACAAACGCTATTCCCCGCACGATGTAAGAATTCAAAGTGTTTGGGCGAATTTCTTTTCTCTTTTGCATTTAGGTCTTCCATGTGCCGTGTCTCTCTCTCTCTCTCTCTCTCTCTCTCTCTCTCTCTTGGTTTAGGATATTGAGGATTTGACAAACCAAGATGTATTTTAGGTTATTTATTGTTTTTATAGAATTGTGTGCGAATTTTACACTCCTCCGGCTGCCCCTCCCCCTCCCTCCAACAAGCACACTTTGAAAAACGAAACAATACTATGTGCCTGGTGTGGCACATCAACAAAACTGAAGTTCATTTGGTTTCTGCAATCCATTGAAACCCAGCATATAATAATATAAATTCATGCTTGCTTTATTTGTATATCAATGCACTTAAAAACATTTTATAAATATATCCAGCTTGGTTGACTTCATTGCTTGTTAGCCCATTATCAGTTTTGTTTCCTTTGATCACCCCAATCAGAGAGGTGTGAAAAATTGGTCCCATCCTCGGAAGGGCCCAGGTGGTATCCATACAGCCCCAAATTGAGGGCGGAAAATGATAGTTCTAGGGGCGAACTACCTTGTCTGCATACTCCTTTTGCGGACTCTTCAAACATTTTAAAGTTGCTATTTGTCTTCATATGACCCTACATGATGTAAAGTTTGGAACTTTCAAGCGAGCTCAATTGCCCTTAATAAAGGCCTATATGACCCCTTTTAAGGTTCTCTGTGTTTACTAAGTTTTTCTCTATCTCTTGCTCAGTTTTGCATTATTCCATCACCCCACATTTAATTATTGCAGAGGTCTGAGAAGAGGTCCCAACCTTGAGAGGCCCCAGCTGGTACTGTTACAGCTCCAAACTGAGGGCGGGAAATGATAGTTCTGGGGGCGGGAAATGGTAGTTCTGGGGGCGGGAAATGATAGTTCCGGGGGCGGGAAATGGTAGTTCCGGGGGTGGGAAATGGTAGTTCTGGGGGCGGGAAATGGTAGCTCTGAGGGCGGGAAATGATAGTTCGGGGGGGGGGGGGGCGGGAAATGATTGTTCTGGGGACGGGTGGTGATAGTTCTGGGGGCGGGAAATGGTAGTTCTGGGGGCGGGAAATGATAGTTCCGGGGGCGGGAAATGGTAGATCCGAGGGTGGGAAATGGTAGTTCTGGGGGCGGGAAATGGTAGTTCTGAGGGCGGGAAATGATTGTTCTGGGGGCGGGTGGTGTTAGTTTTGGGGGCGTGAAATGGTAGTTCGGGGGGGGGGGGGGGGGGGCTACATTGCCTGTATACTCCTACTGCAGATTCTTTAAAGATTAAATTATTATATGCCATCATTTTATGGCCCTACGTTATGTAAAATTAGGATTTTTCAAGTGAGTTCAATTGCCCTTAAAGGTCTATGTGATCTCTTTCTTAGGTTCTATATGTTTGACTTTATTGTTCTCTAGCCCTTTATCAGTTCAGTGCTTAGTTTTGATTTATGCATTGAACGACATATTTATCTTGTCTTGGTTTTAGAATTAATCAACATGATGACATGTAGCTTATCGCCAATAAATTAGTTATTGTCCAGGCTATTACACGACTTTTCAAAGATGATGTTTATTGTAAGCCGCAAAAAAATATGTTGACAAGATGTCAATTTTATGCTCTGAATGAATACTTTTTGATATCTTATCATTTAACCAACCAAACGATTGAATGAAAGCGATTTTGAACACATTGTCTTGAAAACAAATCCTAACATTCAAAACCGATTTCATTAGTTAATTGAATGAGAAAATATCGTAAAATCTATTTAATTTTAGCATAAAATTGACATCTCGTCGACATCTTTTCGGCGACTTACCACAAATAAATAGTGAAATAATCAGGACGACATTGACTTCATTGTTGACGATAAGCTACAGGTCGTGTTACGGCACTTCAGCGTTTCCGTAATTTTGTCATCTTTTCGACTCTTCATTATTTCGGGGCGAAAAGTTGTTAATTTAATTATCCTTTTGTTGTTTTTCGTTTTGTCTCTTCTCCTCAAAATAACGGAAAGACAATAAAATGTAAAATGGCACAAATCAGAAACGTTTAAATGCCTTGTCTTGTTGTACATCAACTTGCCGATATATTGCTGATTTTAACAATTAAATGATTTAAAAAAAAAAAAATTACACAACATTTAATAAACCAAACGACTTCATGAAATCGGTTTTAAATGTTGCGATTTGTTTTTAAGACGGCGTAATCAAAATTGCTGTCATTCAATTGTTTGTGGGGATCCGGGTTAGAATAGGTCCTCAGTACCAATCTCTACCCAGAGTTATCGTTCCTTACACTCACATATACAAGTGAGAGCAAGGAACGACAACTCTGGGTAGAGATTGCCTCAGTACCCCTTGCTTGTCGTAAGAGGCGACTAAATGGGGCGGTACTTCGGATGAGACCGCAAAAACCGAGGCCCCGTGTCAAGCAGGTGTGGCACGTTAAAGATCCCTCCCTGCTTAAAGGCCGTAAGCGCCGAGCATAGACCTAAATTTTGCAGCCCTTCACCGTCAATGTTGACGTCTCCATATGAGTGAAATATTCTCTCGAGGGACGTTAAACAATATAAAATCAATCATTCAATCGTTTGCTTGATTAAAAGAGAAGATATCAAAAGTATTCATTTAGAGCATAAAATTGACATATTATCGACATCTTTTTTGCGACTTACAACAAATATCATCTTTAAAAAGTCGTAATAACCAGGACATTAGTCGTAATAACCAGGACATTAGTCGTAATAACCAGGACATTAGTCGTAATAACCAGACATTAGTCGTAATAACCAGGACATTAGTCGTAATAACCAGGACATTAGCCATTTTATTGGCTTCATTTTTGACGATTGGTTATCATGTTGATTTAATCACAACCAAGATGAGAAAAATATGTCGTTCAGTGCATTTATATGGAGACTTATTGAGTCTTAAAAAATCGTTTAATTGTAAAAAATCAGCGACATATTAACTTCTTGATATCGACATACTGATGTTTAGCGAACAAGACAAGACACGTAAACGTTTCCTTACAAATCAACCACCATTTTTAGAAGTACTAGGCCTAGTATTATGTTTAAATAGAATTCTATACGAAAAGATGGATTTATAAAACGGCGAATGTTATGGCAGCAAAGACTGTCACCCTACTTAAGTTATCAATAGTGATAAAGTTGGAAATGCATGCATATTCCTTTTATTGTGTAGCGAAATAGACATCATCTTTATTAAGATATCTACAAGTCAGTTAGTTTGAATATGTATACATCACGCGAACTGAGATAGTAAACGCAAAACAGACGTGGAATTTAGAACTCCATGCAACAACAATAGGATCAGACTTGGAATGCCATCACGATCACAAATGAACCTATCAGGACATGCGAAGGACAGCCATTTGGTCAGTGGTTTTCTGAACGCAGACGGATTGAGTGCCAACAATCAGAGACAGAAAAGCAAACTTCAAAGCAATTAGTCACGTACAATTGTCTATTTTGTTCCTTCAAAGATTGCCTATATTTACCCTGTGTAGAGGTAGAAGAACTCGATGTGTGCCACTTTTACCTGTGATGTTGACGCAATTGTCGGTAACCATGTAATTCGTTATACCTATCCAGGCCCCAAGACCATAAACTGAGAATAGACCTAAGTCAAAATTTCGATTACTTACACCTTAAGATTTATCTAGCGCAGATGTTTAAAAAAAACTGAAGGTTTAAAATAATTCAAATGCAAAAATATACTGAAAATTTTATTTGTTTATAAAGATTATTTCAAAAGTTAGCTGGATTTGAAATTTAGACTTAAGTCTATTCTCAGTTTATGGTTTTGAGGCCTGGTTTCTTTAAACGGAAGGGTATTAAATAATTTCACAGACCAAGCTTGATGCATCTAAAAATCCTTTAGATATCGTGTACAAATACTATTATTTAGCCTAACTTGTATCCCTTAAATTACTGAATTGAGGGGTTTTGGATTTTAGTTAACACAGAAAGGCAGACTTTTGCGAAGCGCTTAGTCCAGTTCGCAACCACCGAACATAATTTTAATGTACAAAACAAACTGAAAAGGTTGTGGATCCTTGTGTATCGTGTAAATCTATTTTACAATTCTCAGTGCCAATGCGCTTTCTTCAATTTATACTCCCTGGGGATCCGGGTTAGAATAGGTCCTCAGTACCCCTTGCTTGCTATAAGAGGCGACTAAATTGGGCGGTCCTTCGGATGAGACCACAAAAACCGAGGTCCCGTGTCACAGCAGGTGTGGCACGATTAAGATCCCTCCCTGTTCAAAGGCAGTAAGCACCGGCAGTGGTGACGTCTCCATATGAGTGAAAGATTCTCGAGAGGGACGTTAAACAATATTCAATCAATCAATCAAATTATTCTTTAACGCGCGGAAGCGAAGATTGACTTTAAATTCAAAATTAGGATACAATAGATCTAGAACTCTCGCATTTACAGAACATGTTTAGCATTTCAGTATCAGTTTTGTTGTGTACATTAAAAGGTTGTTGTTGATAACCGGAAATGTGGGTCTAAATGCCAGGTGCCTGCTGATCCAGATTTGGACAGTTTCTGCAGGAGGTCAGCCGCCATATTATGTGTATTTGTCATTTTTATATCATTGCTTTGTTAAGCCTGGGCAATTGCAAAATCTTAACTTCTGCATTTTAAAAAGTGTGTTACATACATGTATATAAAACCAGAAAACCGTCATAACTTTTGGTCCCCCCCCCCCCCTCCTTCCTTGTAAGTCTTGTAACTGGTTTTGATCAGCCCAAGGAAGTATTGTTTGAGTGGGTAGGATAGCAGTCAAATCTTGCAGACATCCAAAATCTTCGTGGAAATCTTTTCTTCAAATCAGCACATGCATTTTTTCACAACTTTCTATAACTACTTGTAAAACGTCCCACAGCTGGCCATAGTACTTGGCTGATGCGCCGATGACGGTCTCTAGAATTATACAATGTTAGCTTTCATAGCTATTGCCAGATTACTTTTACTCTGGAAAATTGTCATATATTTAACTCAAGTTCACCACGTGATATTGCTTGGCGTGTTTAATTACTGGAACTCTCAGCAAACCCATTTCCATTCTCAAACAAACGAAAAACATTTGTAAAACAAGAATTCTGTTTTAATAGTGTGTTTCCCAATTACATATCTGCATGAAATCTCATTGTAAGCGAAAAGGGTTATCCACAAACCAGTTATTGCGTTGAAGCATGAATTCTCAATTTGCGGATATATAAACACAACAAAACAGTCAATGAGATCCCTACACCCGTCTCTTTAAACCAACAAACAACAAAATCCATTCTATCAAAAGCAACAGTGACGGAATTTATTGTAGCAAGGGAAACATTTTTTTTCAAAAATTGAAGTCATATTCATATTTTCTTCCTTGAATAAAACAAAAAAAAACAAAGATATTTTGAAATACTGTAAAATACAATGATACTTTTGTACACCAGAACACAACAATCATTATACAGAAGTTTCAACCATACAAAGAGATGACGCGTTATCAACAGTCCTCTCTTTATTAACGCTATATACTAGTAATCATTTCAATAAATAAAATATCAACATAAAGTACTCTAAATATAGCAGTACTTTAATATCACAATGGAAAAAAAATTATTGCACAGTTTGTAGAAATTCACTCTTGCCGCGTGTTTCTTTCATTTGCGTGGAGGAATCTGATTACGTTGTACGGTTGTGTGTTTAGGTCTGCCGTCAGCGCCATCTGTTGCTATAATTGCCGTGCCGAGCTATGGCTTATCAACTCCCTCCTTTTATACGAATATAACTTAACGTCATGCAGCAAACACGCATTGCTTTAGGCTCCAGCACTTATAAATAACAAAAATAAATAATCTGTACAAGGGAAATTTCGGAATATAGTCTCTGTAACATCATCATATTTTGCGTTGCGCGAATTTTTTAATATGTCTCTTGAATGATGATATATGCCTCCTAAGATATCTGGGGGGAAAAAGTGTCATATTATAATTATTCCTATGAAAGTGATCCACAAATATGTTGTATAATATCTTCTTATTATCATTTTATTTAAGAGTAAAGAAGATGAATACCCAAATTATATTTACCTACATGCATTTAGATTTTGATGACCTTAGTGACTTCTCGTGTAACAGACATGGATCGTGTTCTGCGGACGGCGGCAAGGTTCTTCTCGGCGTTGTCGGCACGGTGTTCAGCCTCCTCAATCAACTGTTGAGCCTTGCGGTATTTGTTCATTGTCAAGCTGGCTACATCCTCCTGCGAGTAAAAAGAAGTAGCAGTTAGATCCCTTTTTTGTCAGGAAAAACGTATACAAGTATATTTCATCGAAATGTGATGATTGTGAATACTTACAGCCTCATCAATCTGGCGTTTGTATGTCTTGATTTTGATGGTGAGTTGGTCGACGAGACTGCTAAGCTCAGCTACTTGACGGCGGTCGTCCTCGGCCTGGGTGACGATTTCCTTGTACTGGCGCTCATATTTACGCATGTTGGCGGCGGTCTCGCGGAGACGTCTCTGCTCAGCTTCCAGTTCAGCCTCCAAATCGCGAATCTGCAAGTCAAATCATGATTTTCAACGAGTCTCAAAAGTATTGTTTTTCTGAAAGATTTCTGTGTTTACTCGGTTTGTGTTAACTTACTCTGGCTTGGAGCTTGGCAATCTGTCTCTTTCCTTCACGGGTGGCGAATGCTTCGGCCTCTTCAAGTCTCACAGTGATCTCGCGGATTTCAATCTCGAGTTGCTTGCGCAGACTTTCGGCGTTCTTGTAGTTCTCTTGTTCCTGGTGGAGTTCTCCAGCAAGTCTGTGGACCTCAGCTGCAAGACGGTCAGCACGCTCCTCGGCGGCCCTCTGGGCGTTGAGGGCATCATCAAGGTCGCTCTGCATGGCGGCGATGTCTCCTTCCAAGCGGCGTTTATCGTTGCTGATGACAGTGATCTGGAGTTGGACTTCAGTAAGGCGCTGGGATGTCTCTCCAAGTTCAGTCTCGGCATTCTTGCGAGCTCTCTCGGCCTGAGAATATACATCGCTTGATACTTAGTAATTCCAAGTCTTTATTTATACACGCTTCTTTTACCGATGTAAGTTATGATATTTTATACTTACAGCGTCGAGGAGGGATCGACAGTCGTCGAGTTCCTGTTGAAGGGAGATGCGTTTCCTCTCGGAGATAGAGAGTTGACCTCTGCAGTCGTCGAGTTGGCGTTGGGTCTCTTCTAAGGCGCTTTCCAAGTCCTTTTAAGTAAGAAGGCACATTTCAAGTCTTTTAACAAGTTTTAGAAACAACAATACTTTTCACGACAACAGATGGGTTGTATTGTTAATTGTAATCTCAGTTATTCTTAGAATGTTCTATCATTTTTTGTAATAACTCCCCCACTACATTCCAAGGATTTATGAGTGATGAAATATTGTGTCGGCGTGGAAGTACGTAGGAGTTTATAGCATCTCCCGACAGGTGGCACTGCCAGTTAGATACCAAAAATCTACCCCCCGCTGTTTATTGATCAGTGATCAGAGCATCCCAAATTTCTTGGCTTTGCTTGCTGAAAGATATATCCCAGCTGCAGAGTTTGACCAGAAAACTCAAAATAGCTTGCTGCGAGGCGAGCAAGAAGTTGGATTAGCAAATGAATAAGTCTTCAGGAAGATTGGCGGTATATATAATTTTTGTCTTCTAAATTGTACAAGACTTAACAAATTTCGTAATAAAAGTTAATTTTTGATTCCCTGTAGTGTTTTATCCTATTCTCTTTATTTGATTTTTTAACCAAACTACATGTACTTGAATTTTTTGTGCACTCTGTTATCATGATATTGAAAAATCTTTAAGAAAAATAGATTGGGTTTTTGGGTTTTTTTAGAGTTGTAAGTATTTTTTTCTGCCACAAAACATTGTACAAAATAACGGCCATTTCATATGGCACTTCTTGCATAAAGATCCCCAACTTATTCTATATTGTATACAGATAAAACGGAGGTATGTTTAATTGTCTTACCTTGACACGGTGTTGGAGAGATTTGATCTGTTTAAGGTATTCAGCATTGGCTCGGTTGGCGTTGTCAAGAGCACCTTCAAGTTCCCGGATGTCAGTTTCGTATTTCTTCTTGATGCGGTTGATTTCGGTCTTGTAGCGGGTTTCTACCTCCACAAGGGTACGCTGGAGTTCTTCAATAGCACGGGCGCTGCTCTTCCTAAAAAACAGAGATTCACACAATTAGAGCAAACACCGTCCTATTGATTTAAAAATCGATATAATGTATGCATATTATATCATTTTCCTGGTGCACGTACGGTGTAGCCACAGAATAAACAGGGCCAAATGAAAATTTCCGAGAAGCCATTATTTCGAACTGTTGTAACTTCAAAATTCAAACGAGGTTTGACTATTTCGTTTTAACCCCAGTAGCTTTATTCAGAATCATATACAAGATAAGGATAAAATTCATGATAAAATCTAAGAAATAATCTTCGTTTCAGGTTCTAGAAACATGGGCGAGAAGTGCCAAACGATGTTCAAAGGTTATTAATTTTCTTTCGTGTATGCCGTGTGTAGGCTGAATATATAGTATACGTAAGCAAGATCACCACTGTGAAACATTTATCATTTTAAGTATGGCAGGTCATGTAGATTCTTCTTGATTCAAAATTACATGAATTGTACCTGATGCTGTCGATTTCCTCATCCTTTTCACGGAGCCTCTGTTCCATTTCGGCGCGAAGCTGGTTAAGGGCGGCTTGGGCTGCGGCAAGTTTAGCTTCAGCATCGCGGAGAGCGTCCTCCGTGTCACGGAGAGCGGCAGCAAGGTTGTCGCGCTCAGCTTCAAGGGCGGCCTTGGCGGCGTTCAACTCATTGATCAACCTGTTGGCATCCTTGAGGGCTTGGTTAGCTTCACGGAGTTGATCTGAATAGATAATTTGACATATACCATTGTGGTCGACTGCAAGAATATTTGTTAAATTAAGGATTTTATACACCAGTGTCTACACGTACCGCTAAGATTTTTGTTCTCCCTCTCAAGATTAGCGTTCTTCTCTGAGAGCTCAGCGTTGGAAACCTTGAGTCTGTAGACCTCTTGTTCGAGGGCGTGTTTGTCGTTGCGGAGTTGAGCATTCTCAGCAGACAATTCATCCACGCGTTTCTGAAGGGCAGCATTATCGTTCTCCAGCTGTCTGTTTCTCTTGGTGAGGTCTTGTATAATTATTTGACACTGAAATTTACGATTTTGGCGATAAGTGATAAACTCATACTATTTTAAAACACCAGGAAAAGTAATCGCAGTTAGCTTCGCGAAGTAGGGACGTGTATCTTACATTTTCAAGTTCAATGGTGACTTCCTTGAGTTCGGCAGTGAGCTTGGACTTGGTCCTCTCGAGATTGGTGCATCTAAGGCGGGACTGTTCGAGAAGGTCCTCCAACTCCTGGATCCTGACGGACAACTTGCGTCTGAAATGATATAGATAATCAAATTATAGACGTAAAAATGCCTTGATATAATATTTTCAGTATTTGATGAGAATAAACAAACCACCTCATTTCTTCCATCTCCTCGGTTTTGGCCAGAAGTTCTTTGTCATATCTGGTCTTGAGGGCAGCAAATTCTGCGTTGACACGGCTGAGTTGGGCACGAAGGTTGGAGGCGGATTCAGATTCTTCCTCATAGCGGGCGTTCAAGTTATCGTAGTCACTCTGCAGGGCGCTGAGCTGAACCTGCAGGTTCTGGCGTTGCTGTAAAATATTTTTTCCAATAGATTATACGCATATTCAGAAAGTGTGGAGAATTTTCTACCGACGTAGCACGAAAATTCGAAAATAAAATTTCATAAGCACATACCCTGCTCTCGTCATCCAAGTTTCTCTTCAAGTCGTCCAATTGGACTTGAAGTTGAGATTTGGCTTTGGCGAGGCCGGCATTGGCAGCATCCAATTCCTGCACCTGATGTTGAAGATCGAAATTCTCCTGAGTGAGTCTACCCTTTAATCCATTGAGATCGTTGTTTTGGCGGGTAAGGTCATCAACCTGAACCTTGAGTCTGGAAACAGATCCCTCCAAAGCGTCAATTCTGGCATCAGCTGAGGCCTACAAATAGAATCGTTGATCTCTCTCGGAGTTGGTCTAGGTACAATCGACATTCAAAATTAATATTATTTCGAACCGACGTTTTATTGTCAAACAAATATTCAATTTTACCACAGCAGACACAAACCTTTGCTTTACTGAGACCCTCGTTCTCGGTTTGAATGACATCGATTTCAATGAGCAATTGGCTCTTCTCTTTCTCTACTCTACAAGGTAAGAAGTGTTAAATCTAAATCTACTGTTTAGTGCTACGCACCTTGGCTTTCTGTAAGCCCTCGTTACTGGCCTGTAAGTTATCGAGTTCTGCCACAAGATTCCCTCGATCTTTTTCTGCCCTGTAAGCCAAGCAGTGTCTTTTCATGTAAAATAAAGCCACACCACACAAGAGCATGAAAAGCATAAGTAAACAATGACCAAAAATTGGCAAGATGACGCCTGTTCAGAAGATGACTATGAAACGTATAAAAAATTGCAAGGAAATGGGAAATCAGAGCGTGATCATGTGTTCCACGTACCGTCCTTTGGTTTTTGTCATATATTCAAGTTGGTCAGCAAGGTCGTTGAGAGCATCTTGGTGACGTTTGCGCATGCTGGATTCCGTTGACTCGAACTGGGCATTGACTAATTCTATGTCTTTGCGCAGTTTAATTAATTCTGATTCCCTCTTTCTGTTGATCTCCAACTACAGAGACATGGGCAAAATGTGTCACCAAAGGATTTTCTATTAAAGAAATTGTAAAAGAAAATTCAATGTGTAATCTTTGTACCTGTGAAGATGACATTCCTGAAGCTTCCTCAAGTCGGTCGGACATTTGGTCCAGTTGGAAAGTCAGCTCGGCACATTGTTTCTCGAACTACAATTTGATGAAATGGAAAAGTTTTTTTTTAATGTAATTTGAAACATTTTGCTCCATCTTTGACGAAGTATTACTTCTTATAGTTCAAGTTCAAGGGATATGTGTATTTTATTCTGGATGAATATCACTTAAGCTAAAGTTTTCTTTGGATAATAATGAGCAAGTTCAATTGGACACACGTGTGTGTGCGTGTGTGTGTTAATTGATAAGCATGCTGAATGCATGTTGTTTGAAGTCCGGTTGTGGTAAACAACCACAGTAGACAGGTGTCTGAATGTTGAATGATTTGAGGAAAAGTATTTTCTTAATCAATGCTTGACAAGGAGCAGTATCCCTAATGCACGATATCAATCAAACACGCCGAGGTGGTATGCGCGCTATCGTCTGGGTTAAATTTCTCTTCCTCGTGTGTACATATATAGGAAGCAGATGCCAAGGGCGCACGTGCCCTCTATCTTCCGTGTATCAGACGTATGGTGAATGCCTTCTCGAGGTGCTACAAATAGATGGAGTGTTATTTGGCTGTTTTGTCGTTTTGTGCATCGAGATTCTTTGTCATCTGCTGGGGAATGCGTGATAGTTGAACTGATGCCAAACTTCTCTATGACTGCGTTTTCAGCAATTAATTTCCACCAAAATGTAATGCGCCATACATTTAGCGCAGTATATTATAAGGAGTAATATTTTTTGTCTGATATGATTTTTTTTTCTGTTGAAAATTAGAAGGTGCTTCCTTTGTATTAACTTTAGGTACGTGCAATTCATTGTGTGTGATTATTTGTGTGGAGTGAAAATGTTGATGTGAAATTTTACAGTCAAAAGAAAAAAAGGCTCGAGTCTCTTTTACATTAAAATCTGTACATGTACTTACTCTCAGTCTGGTATCGCGTTCTCCGTCCAAAGCATCCTCCAGTTCCCGGATGCGTGCCTGAAAGAAAAAATATGGTTTAAAATGCATCGATTAAAATGTTCAAACGGAAACGATCTGCTATATGTGTATGTGTTACCGAGAAATTTAACACGAAACATAGGTTATTGGGGTGTTTTTTTAAACTACAATTTCTTACCTCTTTTAATCGTGTCGCTCAAATACAAAAAATGAAAACTGACGTATTTGTATAATCATTCTAAAATTTCTAATCCAGTTAAAATATCCACATCTAAAATCTAGTTTATTCTAATGTATATACGCTTGATTTCAAAATAGTTCCTTCTGAACAGAGGTGAGTGGGATCGAACGTTTTCAAAAATTTTAAGCTTTAGCTAATAATGAACATGTCATTGTCTAATAAAAAGAAAAATGGTATACAAAATTGATTTATTTTCTGAGTGCATGAGGTTAAAAATTGTGCTGTTGACAACAAAATCCGCATGCAATGTAAGCATTGGTTTGGATATTTCTTTTGTGAAATGGGTATATCAGATATCTATCCCGAATTCTTAGATTCTAACGGAACTATGTGATAGAAGACAAGGGAAATCTTTGGAAAATGGAGGTAAAAATGTTAAACGGGACACCGGCACACACTAGATACGATACCAAAAATCTCTGTTCCTCGGCTTCAAACAGTTGCTTCTCGGTATTGACTACCCGAGTCTCTTTGCGAACAACTGTCTAGTAAAAGTAAACATTGTAATAACCAAACAAGTGTGAGAGATGGGATTTCTCTAAGAAATAAAAATCCAAAGTTCTTTTGTTCAAGTTGTCAACAGTTAATTTTTTTTTCCCCTGTTTATATTTTGTTTAATCAACGTGTTTAAGAATTCAAAGATCTTAATTTAATTGATTTTTAATTTATAAATCAAAAACATTTTAAAGTAGCATTGAAGGAATTATGATGTATTCGGTGATCGAGTTTGTTTGCTTTTATTTGCGTTTGGTTTCCATGACAGCATTCGTATATCTTTTGAAGTTTGCAAAGCCTCTTCTCCTTACAAGGTGCATCTATTTTTAGATCAAATTTATTAGAAAGCGTTGCTATGAAACGAACAGAAGCGTCATACGCTAGGTATTTGTATTTGTAAACTGTTGTTATGAAATTATCAAATTCTTAAAGTAATCTTTTTCTCTATATACTTTATCCTACTATATACTGGACCTCATATTTGTCGGTTTTATGTATGAGGTTAATTTGATCTCTTAAAAACTTTCGGTTGTGGGGTTGTTTGGCATTTTTCAACATAATATATTTCAGTACGCGGTGCTGAGATAAAATTCTTTCACAGTGTAAAATATTTTCATAGCCATTGGAGCTGATAATGATATATAGAGTGAAGATGTTTCTGGAATGTTAATGCTCAGAGAGACTGGCTCATCCCCTAGTTTTCTTATCTAAGCGTCTGATTGTTATCGTCGTATCGCGCAATACAACAGCATCTGCTGCTGCGCTTAGCCCTCTCATGCACCCAAACCGTAAAGTCAAATTGTTTATCTCGTAGCTAATCCAACAGAGCGAATATTTCCCATAAAATTGTATTGTTCACACTTAAGAATCTCCAAAAAAGCTGATATTTTCTTTACTAAAAGACAGAGAAGCTGTACATATATATCCACAATGGTCACAGCGAGCTTTGCAATATGACGGAAGCAAATTCCAAACGTACTGGTATTTGTGATAAATTTCCTGATTTCGCATTGCATTGACAATTAGAAGTATTTTATGTTAAATAAGCACAGCAAAGAATTGGCATTGTCTGAAGATTTGCAAATGCAGTTTTAATTGAAGCAGCTATACAAAGTTCTCATTTTCAGAAAAAAGATTGTTTTACAAAGCACAGACGACAGGAGACAAAGCAACTGGCAGGGGAAACGCTGTACTCACCTCTAATCTGTTTTGTGTGGAGGGTGAAGTACCGCGATAGACGTTGTAGGTGCGGTTCACCCTTACAACTTTGGTGGAAACATCGGAATCGTAATCCATCATGTTGATTTACACAATACAGAAAACAAGTTTTCGAAAAAGAGCTGTTCTATTCCAAAGCTCGGCACTGGCTATAGACTTGAGGCAGACTAACTTGAACGCCCGAATGAATGCTTAAATACTACTCTTCAATACGTTATATACAACGAGTGCTCCGCCAGGGGTCGCTAGGATGAAAAAATGCACAGATAGTAAGAAATCTGATAGCAAAGTAGAGTCATAGAAGGCTGAGGAAAAGGGTTGTACGAAAGTATTGCTATGATGTCATAATCCTACGCACAGGTAGACTCGGGACTTATCAATATTAATCAGATGCTAACAATAACATAGCAACAGGAAGAGGAAAACAAGCAGCAACGTCCCCCAGCAAAGTTTAGCGACACCTCCCGCCTAATATGGAGAGCCAAGCTGTTGTGTATTAGAATGAGTCTAATTGCTTTTGAGCTACTAACAGAGAGGAACAATTTCAAGCAGTTCTTTCTGGCGTATTGTCTTTGCAGTGTCTTGAAGTATGCGAATCCAAATATGTCGCACGTCGTCGGCCTTGACAAATCACAAGTAATAACTTCCTCTTCCGCATTCACCGGACACGCATTCTAATCTTGATTGATTTATGCAATTATCTTATTGTTGAAAGATATAATGAATTGCTTTAGTGTGCAGTTTCTCGCTAACAAGCATTGCTATTGTTATGTTACGTAGCAAATGTTCATGATAATCCATTACCTCGTGTAACTCTGCTGTTCGTCTGGGAAGCAACCTTAATTTTATTTCCTCGAAATGTATGGATATCATCAAGAAATACAAAGGAACCCTGGTTGGTCAGTATACTCTCGGCAACCATTCATTCCTCTAGACCATTTCACCTGTATGCAGAAATTGGCTTGGTAAATACCTAATTCGTGGAATTAAGTGCAAATCTTTCAAACTAAACGTAATTGTAATGTACTTAACATAAGCTGCATGTATTTTTTTAGTTGCATTTGAATTTGTTCATGAATATTTGATTGTCAATGCTATACCCCATGTTTGCTAATCTCAGTTGCTACTAACCTTTAAACTTCATATATTTCAATTCTGATACAGGTCTATGATAACTGACAGTGTCGGTGGTTTTACGCATGCCAAAGTCCAGAATTTTAATAATTTCTAATATTTTGATAATCTTCTATACCAAACAGATTAAAATAAATAATGCATATTAGGAGAGGTCTATACATGTATAATCTTGAATTGTACATGTAAATATGAGATTTTTCTCGTAGAGTTTCATGGATTTGGTGCACGATGTTAGTATTACGTTATGAGTTCGGAATTAACCTGTTTACAGGTTCCTGACCCTGTTAATCGCTTGGATGTTTATCAATATCAATATTTCCAGTGTTTTGATAGTAAACGGTTCCGTACTATTCTTCAGGAGTATGGTGAATGGCGATAAGTGCAACATCCTGTTCATGAACATATACTTTGCTATGGTACTGGTTTCTTTTATAATTTTCAATGTTAACTAGATACTTACTGTTTGTGGACTTTTAATGACATTTACTTAGCAATGGCTGCTTAATACATTACAATTTACACCGGCCTGGTGGTTTTTTTTTACAGTACGGGCACTTCAGGGTGTAGGACCTGCTATTGCAGTAAGGTTACTTTTCTAGGAGCTAATGCGCCTGTTCTTACATTGTCATGATAATTACAAAACCGTGGTAGTAACTGTAACGTAGACGGCTAGACTCGATCAAAAATTGTAATATTCAAAATCTTTTAATTCATTCGGAAGATTGATTCATTCAAAGGTTGTTGCATTATCAAATTGACCTTTACTACCTAACAGTTTTCCAATGCATCGAAACAATACTTGTCAATCTAAAACTGCGTGCATGAAACTAATTAATGGTGATAAGAGTGGTTTTTAACACATGTTTGGAATCTGCCTAATTCATTCATCACGCATTTACCATTTGAACCAAATATCTTGGAATTGGAATTTTTTAAAAGCATGTTTCACGTTCTTTTTTTCCCCGCCCATACTTAAACAAGTGCATCTGCCATAAAAATTGAATATTGCTAATTCATCAAAGTCCATTAAAGCCATGGATTCCTATCGAAGTTACATGATTATTAATTCCACGTATTAATGGTTTGACTGTTCACTGATTTATCGTGTGATGATACTGGGATTATATCATCGTCTATTGTATCTCAAAAGAAAATGGAGTCACTCGAGGGGCACGTGGAAATCATGTTCGGCTTTCACAACATAACCTGATATTGTTGCTGAAATTGATTGTGGTTTTCAATGAGCTGAAGGTCTTCTCATTCATTCTAACGGAAGGACGTTACATTATGAAACGAATATCACTCACGTATTCGTTGTCCTTTTAGTTTTGTTCACTATACGCTAAGGACCAATGGATTAAGGCGTTTGGATGCAAATATATACACATCATAAGTTTTAGTCCCACATGTGTTTGACTTTTTCTCATTGATTTTACAATAAGTGTGCTGTTTGGCTAAATAAGCTAAATCTTAAATATTTCCAATGAAAAGATAACGAGCAGTGATCAATTCCATAACTCCTATAAAGAACACAAAATTAAGAGTAGGGCAAACACGGACCCTAGGACATACTAGAGTTGGATCAGATGTCGAGGAGGAGTAAGCATCCTCTGTCGACACCTGTCATGACTCCTATATCTTGATCAGGTAAACGGAGCATCAGTGTGTAAAGATCGGCCTAACGATCGGTATGAAACACGTTAGACAGCATTTTACTCAATGACAGGTTATATTGATATCATTATAACGACCATAAAATTATTTTCGAAATGATGACTTTAAACGAGACTGTTGAAACCCCTGTAACATCAACTCATTTGTCAGTCACCTGCCTCGATTTAAAAACATTATAATTTATAAATCTCTATTCTCGTGTACAAGTAGTGCAATTTCTTAGTAATGTTAAACATCCTGATGATGTCGCTCCGTGTTAGATATTCTTAACGTGTCGCTCTAACTTGATGCAATCCTTGATTGTGTCTGCCATCTACTCGTTCAGGGAAGCACTTTTGCGTAACAATGCAGGTCTTACGCCGATGATTGTGCTGCTGGACAATCTTATGTCAGCATAAAGTCAAGCAGAGGTTATATAGTTTTGTTACATTAGATTAATATGATCATTTTAAATGAAGACATTGCATCCAGACATAGGAAACAAAGTCATGTGTTCTTAACGATTGTGTCCAGACACATGAACAAGTTGAATCAAGGTAAAACGTTCATAAAGGTTAAATTCAGACATTGGAATCAAGGTTAAGCGTTCTTAATTATTGCATTCAGAGAATACAACCAGACATTGGATTCAAGGTTAAGCGTTTTTAATTATTGCATTCAGAGAATACACCCAGACATTGGATTCAAGGTTAAACGTTCTTAATTATTGCATTCAGAGAATACAACCAGACATTGGATTCAAGGTTAAGCGTTTTTAATTATTGCATTCAGAGAATACACCCAGACATTGGATTCAAGGTTAAACGTTCTTAATTATTGCATTCAGAGAATACACCCAGACATTGGATTCAAGGTTAAGCGTTCTTAATTATTACATTCAGAGAATACACCCAGACATTGGATTCAAGGTTAAGCGTTCTTAATTATTACATTCAGAGAATACACCCAGACATTGGATTCAAGGTTAAGCGTTCTTAATTATTACATTCAGAGAATACACCCAGACATTGGATTCAAGGTTAAGCGTTCTTAATTATTACATTCAGAGAATACAACCAGACACTGGATTCAAGGTTAAGTGTTCTTAAATATTACATTCAGAGAATACAACCAGACACTGGATTCAAGGTTAAGTGTTCTTAATTACTGCATTCAGAGAATACAACCAGACATTGGATTCAAGGTTAAGTGTTCTTAATCATTACATTCAGAGAATACACCCAGACATTGGATTCAAGGTTAAACGTTTTTAATTATTGCATTCAGAGATTACATCAAGACATTGGATTCAAGGTTAAGTGTTCTTATAACAATTACAGACATTGAAATGAAAGTAAAAGTTATCCAGATATTGGAATCAAGATAAAGTGGTCTTATAACAATTACAGACATTGATAGAAGTAAAAATTATCCAGATATTGGAATCAAGGTAAATTGTTCTCAACAATTACATCCATACATTGAATTCAAGCAAAAGTATTCATAACAATTATATTCTGACATGGGAATCAATGTAAAGTGTTTTTATAACAATTGAAGACGTAGAGATGAAGGTAAAATATTATCCAGACATCGGAATCAAGGCAGAGTGTTCATAATGGTTAGATCCAGACACACAAAGTGCTGTGGTATTTCCACTTAGGGTATTCTTCCATTGTTCAATATCCAGTGCATTTTTCAAAAGGGTCTATAGATCAAAGGCTCTTTAACAGGTTTCTTTTATATGCCGGATACTTAAACAAGTGTACATGTCATGTGCATACCAGAAAATATTGTTCATTGAAGTTCGTATCTACAGAAATACCAAATCATTTTGTTTGTCAAAACTGTGGGGTTTTTCTGGGTAATGGAAACGGCTACATTCAAAAAAATATCTAGATTTACTGATTTCAACGGAAAATGATGTTGATCTCCAGAAAATAACAAGCAGCCTGCAGAACTTCCGTCAAAGCACGCAATGGTGTGATCCGAGTGATGAATAGTTGGAAAATATTTTTGAACTTCATTCAGGAGTTCTTTCACAGAATTTTCACATACGTTCGTAGATGAAATCTTTTTAAGCATGCTGTTTTTAGATCATTGGAATGCAGTTAATTGTTTATTGAATACTGAGAGGTGAGCGTTGTAATTCGTTGTATTCATCTTCATATCATTTAAAGATGTTCATTTTGTTTTTGACTTATATCTCTGGATGGTAAATGTTAACATTGCATAAATATAGTGACAGCCAACACGTAACATTACTGTGAACATTCGACATGTAGTGTTCCGACAATGATGAGGAGCACATTGTCTACAAGCAGGTAATGATCGTCATAGCAAAATTCTCAATTCGTCATGGCATAAAAATTCCCCATTAGTTTTGTGATGCCTACTCAGAAAAAGTTTAACCTTCATCTGTATATGCTAGTTTGTCATATTGTTTTGTTTGTTGGTCTTTTCTTCTTCTCAAGTCTAATGTATTGGCATTGCACTCTCGGGATTTTGCTTTTAGAAACCAAAATTCAAACGTCTTATTGTACAAGTCCAAATTCAGCTCCTGAAAAAAAATGTATGTAAAATCGGTTACACTACAAGCTGCTTAAGAGTACTATGGATATGCATGTCTTCGCTGAACTTGTATATATATGTACATTAATTATCTAAAAATAATTACTTGTCACATTTCAAAGCTGTGATTTATTAAAAAGAAATACGGAGAATGTGCCTTTTTGTATAAATTTTGCAATTTTCCTGTAAATATTGTCTTCAAGTATCGCAATAACAGTATCTATTCAACATTCTCGATGGACACTCTATACAATAGGATAAGAATTTTTTTTAGACAACCTGAACAATGTGTACTTTAAAGTTGTGTATAAAAAGTATTTTCATCATTGGATGGAAGTCTTTTTATTCCAATGCAATATTTCTCATACTCTATTACACATTACAGGTCACAACAGAGTAAATGTTTCTATAACCAGATGATCAGAGGACAACAGCATGCAGCTATTGTTGAATTACATTTTTTATATAAAAAAGGCTATTAGAATTACAACTGGATATCAAACTTTAAAAGTTGTTTTATAGTACAGTCTAAAGGTGAATCACTGCACAAACATATTCCGTTTTTCTCTTCAATCTCAGCTCTCCCCATTGACTGCCTATTCAGTAAGGGTTATTGTATTACATTAATTCTAACTCTTCAACATTGTAGAGTATACAAGTCCTTTAAGTCGCTTAACTGCTTGGCTCATCAAACATCATGTCATTGCACCCGCCTCTCGACGTGGTTAACGTAGCTGCGACGCCATTGTCGATTTCCCAGATATGCCTAGTACAACTGTGTTATACTTGTGCAGGGTTAGTTATTAATCCTGAGTTTAATGGCTTTAATCCTCGTAGATGTTCAGATGAAACCCTGTAATGCACACAAATGACATTTCTGTTTTTCGATATTTGACTTTGTACGTTGTACGTTGTTACTTACACAAACAGGCACCTTCTTAGAACTTTCTATTTTAACTCTGCGCACCAAGTCCTGATCAGAGGGAAGGTCGGGGCAGAAACAAAGGATTCAATAAAATCAAGGTCATGTGTAAATGACTGAGAAGACTCATAAAAATACATTGTCATTAATATCAATTATTTGTATACTAAAATAGTCTATCAAAAACATTTACAAATCTCCCCATCATCCATGAAAATTAGCATTTTCTAGGCCTTTTGAAGGGAAGTAACTCAATTCCATGGATATACATTTAAATATATTGTGTTTGATATTTACAGGAATAAAAGATCTATGGTTTTAATGTTGCAACTATAAACTTTGAAATTAAGCACTGTCTATAGTATCTAACTGTCAGCAGTGTCAGGCTCCACCAATTTTTTGCTACTGAGGTTTTGTATGATTAACTATGTTAGTGCAGTTTCATTTGTGATATACTGAAATGTTACGCCCTTAACATCAAAATATTTGCAGGAGTGGACCCCATGGCAAAACTTGTAACAGACCCGTCAATGTTCAAACCGTAAAGAGAAAATATTACAAAACATGTGTAATGTAATACGATGTATATGATCGCAGATCGCTTCTAGATGGAGAAATGCAGTGAAATGATATATTCCATGGATATACATTTAAATATATTGTGTTTGATATTTACAGGAATAAAAGATCTATGGTTTTAATGTTGCTAATTATTTTTTTGGTTGTTGTTCAATGAACACATGGCTACAGCGTATTTGATTTTCATCTTCACCGAAGATGGCACCAACAGGGTATGCCATTTTTATTGGCGAATCTAGATTACCATTGATAGGGATAAAAACCTTCATGACCAATTTTCCGAGACGCTGTATACAGCTGATGCAGCACGGAAGACTATCTTCTGCTCTCATCGCTCAAGTCAAGCACTCGTCTGCTGCTGAGATTGGAGCAGTGATATATCATAATTACTGCTCGCCTACAGTTGTACCTTTTTACTCAAAGAACTTAGAATTGGATTAGCAGTGCATGCATGCAGGATAATCCAACAAACGATTAAAAAAAAGATGGCCAAGATGAACCGGCTATGGGGTAATAGATTAATGAGAGTACGACCACGCACGAATACTTTGTTCAACACTATGTTACAATGCCAAATCTAATGCAAAATAAAGAACACGTAATTAAAGAATGTTCAGTACACTTTGCATAATCATTATCCCCTCATAACAGAATTGCTGAGGGATGTTAACGTGATTCGGTTGTCCAGAATTATCAAAATAGTAGGAAGAATATACAATCACTTTTTATACCGGTCAGTCGGCGAAGGAACGGTCATTGTTGTCCGATTCATCTAAATGGCGGGATAACCTTGGCATTTCAATACAGACGATTGGCATTGGGTTATAGCAGGTCAATCAGTACAATTAAAAAATAACACTACATTATCTTGTATATAAGAATTATGGATATGCTTCAATGTCCCAACATCCAATACAAAAAAGTCGATGTTCAGAAATGGATAAGGGATTATGATAATGATATAAATTTGGATAAAAGAAATGCTTTGACCAGAACTCTTAACAAACTTCTCTCAAAATATGAAATTGGTTATCTTATTAGAGATTTTGGACATAAAATTTGAAGACTTTTGTCGTACCACACTGATTTAAATCTGATAGAATTCATTTGGTAAAGTATAAAACAAATTGCTTCCTCAAAATATCTTTACAAACAAAATGGATGACGTTTTGAAAAACATACCTGGAGCATTTGACACGATTATAATCCGAGATTGGGAGTAAGTATGTTAATATGTTTTGAAAGTTGAAGACGCATTCGGGATATTATCATAGAAGTTGAGAGAGTGGATTTAGCAACTCCTACAGTTCTGAAGATGAACAAGGCCTGTAATGGATGGGGTATACAAAAACACAATTTTTTCTTTTAAAACTCCGTCGTAAATACGGTGTCTTCTCCACGAAAATGTGACCAGCGAGAAAAAGAGAATTTCTTTTAGAATTCTATAGCCATGATATTCCTTTCAGTTTCTTTTACTTTCATTTCTCTTACATTTATGTATATTTTTTATACTGAAGAATGTTTTTAATCTTATATCCTAGATCCACAAAAATGCTTTTGATATATGTTTAAGATTGTACGAGAAAGTCGACTTTTAAAAGTATCAATTAAAACATCAATTTTCAGAACTGTTGATTTATTAAGATCTATGTGATATTCATATTGGATACAAAGATTATTTTTCTTAAATTTTCCTCGAGTTCTTTTAGCGTCAAATTAACATAAACTCCAAAATTTGAAGAAATCTTTAATCATTTAAAGATATCATCAAATCAATTATTGAGCGCAATAATTGATTTAATGTGCGCATCAATTCACTTATTGCTCTCATCAATACGCTGCGATGGTCTAGAGTTAAAACGTTCGTCCTGCATGCGGAAGGTCGAGGTTCGAATCCCGGCCGCGACAGACCTAAGTCGTTAAAACAGGTAGTGACATTTTTTCCATCGCCAAACGCTCGGCATCAGGTGTGAATGTCACGAGTTCTCGGAGATGACCTTAAAAACGGATGCCCCGTGTCAATGTAGGTGTGGCACGCTAAAAAATGGCCGTTTACAAGCGCCGAGAATAGGCCTAAATTTGAAGCCCTTCACTGGTATTGGTGACGTCTTCATATGAGTAAGAAAATTTTCGAGAGTGACGTTAAACAAGATACAATCAATTAATCAGTCAATGTACACTAGGGTGAATCAGTCAGAAAGTAATGCGTGCATCAATCAATCAAAGAGATCAGGAATTCACTGGGGATATGTTGAATTACAGTAACTCTCTCTAAAAGAATTTTTGCGCGCATCAATAGAATTAATTATATCATTAATTCAATTGAAGAGAGCAATAATTCAAGATCTCTTCAATTGAATTGTAGCGCAGATCAGTTCAATTGTTGGTATCATTAATTCATTTGAAGAAAGCAACAATTCTATGATAATGCTCATCAATTCAGCGGAATGAATAATGCTATCAGCAATTCAATTAATGCTCGCAATAATATTGTTGCGCGCATCAAATGAGTCGATGATATCTTCAATTATTTGAGTTTTATGTTAGTTTGGTGATCCATGAGGAAAGATGCTATCCTTTTCAATTTAAACCTCCGTCTTTGGACTCGTCCACTTGGCTCCGATCAATCGTAACTACTTGGCCATTCCGTAATCGCAAATTCATAACAATCGGAACATCACTCTGTCTTTTCCGTCAATTCGACTTGACAATAACTGCGGAGTGATGTTCTGGTTGCGCAAATAAAATGTTTGGTGGGTGTTTTTTTTCAGTTATAGGAAAAAATCGATAGCAATTCGAATAAGGATTAAGAATTGACTAAGGGATCCGGGAAGCGAACGCCCTAACACATATAAGCTACCTGATGAGAGCAGCAGAGCCGACACGAACCTTTCTGTATATAGAATTCACAGATTGGACCCATTCCCTTTCATTCACCCCCTCCTTTCTTTTTAATGACTGATAAGATATATTTCCTGAAAATTTTGTGGATTATAAGTCTATTCCCAATGCCATTTCGCTTTTTCATCAAACTTTTAAGGTATAGAAATTGATTGGATTAATTGTATAACTGCATAAATTAAGAGATTAATAAATGCAAAATAGCATTGGGCATTGAAAGATAAATACAACAGACCAAGAATTTACAGGAAACATTTCTTTGTTAGTTTTGCTTTGCACATTAAAAAGAGGTCGCTGGAATGGAGTTCCCATTCAGATGGAGAGGGGTGCCTTGCTTTGCGGAATTTACATACATTGCTTACTCCTCCTGGGCACCTGATCCCACCTCTGGTTTGTCCAGGGGTCCGTGTTTGCCCAACTATCTATTTTCTATTGCTTGTAGGAGTTATGAGATTGATCACCTTACACACATGTCGCATTTTCACATACACGTGTACTGTTTCAAAACTGTGAGGTCGGCGTGTTAACATTGGTATATACTGTATGTAGACTTATTCTTGTGAGGTCGGCGTGTTAACATTGGTATATACTGTATGTAGACTTATTCTTGTGAGGTCGGCGTGTCAACATTGGTATATACTGTATGTAGACTTATTCTTGTGAGGTCGGC
Source organism: Ostrea edulis (assembly GCF_947568905.1). Classification (NCBI taxonomy): domain Eukaryota; kingdom Metazoa; phylum Mollusca; class Bivalvia; order Ostreida; family Ostreidae; genus Ostrea; species Ostrea edulis. The sequence goes on along the minus strand of NC_079165.1, from coordinate 54,893,946 downwards.
GTATTAACATTGGTATATACTGTATGTAGACTTATTCTTGTGAGGTCGGCGTGTTAACATTGGTATATACTGTATGTAGACTTATTCTTGTGAGGTCGGCGTATTAACATTGGTATATACTGTATGTAGACTTATTCTTGTGAGGTTGGTGTGTTAACATTGGTATATTTAGTTGTATGTAGACTTATCCTTTAGGATTCATATATTGTTCAAACGCATATAATTCTTGCAGATCATTGCGAAAAAATCAATAGATGCACCACACAAGTAAGTAAAACACATTTGAGAATAGGGTTTTGATAGAATACAAAATAGAAGATTTCATAGGAGTGGTGTAAACACGTTCAATTGATACTAGTAAAATCACTCCTCCTTTATTCAAATATGATAGATGAATAATTACAGATTTTCATGAAATTGTCAATTCATTTACAGGCTATAATGTTTCCCAATACTTAGGCCTATCGGGGAAATAGGTTTCAGCGATCGGTTAACTAAACTATCTGAATTGGCCTGAAATTATAACCATGCATCTATTATTTCAGCATGAAAGAAATTGCGATATCTATAAAATCTTCTTAAATGACTACAAAGTTTGTGATTTTGGTCTGAATCGTCCAGAATTTAGGGCTGAGCTTCTTCACTTTATATGACCCTATAGCTATCTTGAAAAGTAATTGAATATTCAGAGGGTTTTGCCGCCCACACCAAAGCCTGTTGGCGTAATAATTTAGTGCTATCTTTATATATCATACATACATGTACTTATACATGAGTATATATAATATATAAAATCCAATAACAGCCCACTCCAAGAAATGTCGGATCCACATAGTGGATACAAGGTCATTTAGAAGGGTGTTGCTAAAACGCGGAACGGAAAACGGAACGGGTCGGAATTTAAGAATTAGAATGTAATGTTGATAAGATAACGCAAAAAAATCGGGGGGAAATTTTTCATTATGATTAAAATCAACAATTTGGAAATTGTTTACAAGCGATAAAACAACTTTATCTTAAAATTTTCCATCATAGATTGATTAAGCGAATTAAGGTAAACGTTTGTATAAGAATTTACAAAGTGTTTTACAAGAATTTCGACATCTGGCATTGACAAGAGGTGTTAGCGAGCAGTAACACCTATGGGTAGAGAATGAAAAAAACAACAACACTTGGTTTATATGCCCCCCCCCTCCCCCATAGCAAAACTTCATTAACGCACATGTACATGTATTTACACATAAACGGTGTATGTGTCTGTACAGGGAGTGTGATATGTATAAAACAACGATAATTCATTAACTAATAGAGAAATAGTGACCGCAACACTCCAATCCTAAATAGGGAGGACTTCTGACAGTTCATTTCTAAACTAGATACTTGCATAGCTTAACATTTAGATTAATAATTAAATGACTTTTAATTCCACTCAAGCATAAATTCACCCTAGTTTACATTGGTTCTGTTTCAATATTTCATTCCCGCTGTATATCTCTTCAGTTTCAACACTAATCCGTAGGATATCGGTAAATGTACGAACTTTCACATAGATTCATCCTAAATGAGACAAACCTTTTTTCACACCGGACTCGTTCGCTTTGAAATTTGATGTGATACATAGATGTATATTGTACCAGGTGTAGAACTAAATTCAAATTCAGTTATCTTAAACACACTTAGTTCGATTAAAAGCACGTTCGATTTAGAAAGGCTATGTTTGGGGGAAATTGTTCAAAACACTTATTTTATCTTTTACTATGTTGTTGGTTTTTTGGGGTGGGTGGGGGGGGGGGGGTACCTTTTATTCATTGGATTAGTCTGGATCATCCCGACGTTTGTGTATACGCCGACTCCCCACAGTCGGCGTATACGATCCAGACTATCTTAGGGTAGCAGCCAGAATAAAGCAATCGAATTTGAAAGGGGTTCAAGTATAATTAAAGTCTTTTCAGTATGCTTATTTTATTTTTTTTTCTTTATTTGTGAAGCTACTGTCATAATCTAGGGGGGGGGGGTGACAAAACCATGAAAAAGGATGGTACCAACAGGCGCATGCTTAATGTTTTTATTAAAACTTGCTATGTTGGTACATTCATTCACAAAACCCACCGTTTTAAAATACATAACAATGCATTAGTATGAGGTATCAATATGAAATGGTGGATTCTGAAGATGACTTCCTGTTCTCTCTGTAATTTCTGCTTCCCTTTTTTATAATAAGTCTTTTGATTTTACAAAATGCTGACATCCTCATAATATTGTTGCATAAAATATATTCCGTTTTCCGTTCCGTTCCGTCTTCCATTCCGTTTCGCATTTTAGCAACACCCCATTTAGAAAAGCACCGATATGATCAACGACACGAACAATTTGGTACCCGTCCCTTCCTCCGTCCATATAAATGGAGGGCCGGGTGAACACAGGATCCCTGGACGCACCAGAGGTAGGATCAGGTGACCGTGCCTAGGAGGAGTGACCATCCCCTGCCGACCGGTCATACCCGCCATGAGCCCGATAAGATCACTGAAGATAAGTCGTACACTGAATTAATTTACTACTATCTAGATTTAAATGAACCACTGTTTATATATATATATATATATATATATATATATATATATAAAGCACTAAATAATCACAACTAGGTACTGAAAATTTTCGCCCCAGTCCGGGGTCGAACCAGCGACGTACGGCACCCACCGCCTAGCAAGATTGTCAAACCAGTGAGTAAGTCCACTCAGCCACAACGACTTCCCTATATATATATATATATATATATGTATATGTATATATATATATGTCCACCGATGGGAGGACATTACAGTAGTGGTTATTGATCATGATCCAAGTTGGTCAGATACCGAAAGAACGCAGAAGGAAAAATTCTGGATGCACTGGTTGAAGTCATTTGAACCGCATGGTATCAACAAACCTACTGACTTCACCAGGATGAATACGGGCTAAACCCTCACTAGATTTTAAGCTTCATCTATACCTACTCGTCTGATCATGTCCCTAACAGTGGTACTATGACCATTTTTGAACATATCTTTTTCTTTTCAATTCTGTTTACAATCAGCCCCCCCCCCCCTTTTAATTACTTTGACCTTCATAACCGATTGCTTACATGTAAAACCCATTTATCAGTTTCCGTAATTCTATGTTTTTTGCACGTCTACCCTAGACATGATCAGTACGGGAATGTTGATTCAATTTCCTAGGCTGCTTATTTGTTTTTGTTTGGAGTTGGTCCACTTTGTTTACTTATTCAAACTTGTTATTTGCATTATTTTTCTCTCAAATTTTGTTCATTTCTAATATATTTTTAAAGCGCTTAGCGTAGCTGCGCTTTATTGTCGGCAGTTGGATTTTGCTTTCGTCATCATGTTTCCGGTTTATCGTGGCGAATTTATGCATCGCTGTAAACACGTCGTGTTTAAAGTAGTCGTATTTTTGCAACCGATCTGGTACGGAGATAACATTCATATCCGATGGAACATTTTTTTCCGGAAATACAGTTCGTTGAACAGTGGATAAAATATGTATAAAAAGGTGACATTTTTGTCCTCATTCTGGGGGAAAGTGATACACAGATGCAGGTCATTCTACAGTTAAAATTCCCGTTTGATTCTGCGTCTGTAATAATCAAAGTGATTATTAAGTAATTCAAAATCTAAAAATGAATAAGAATCTGCACATGAAACCGTTTTGGCTATTATGGTGCCTTTACATTGTTACCTTCGCATAGCGCTTAGAGGTCAAGAAAATCAATACTTTTGCATGGTCCAGACTATAATTAGAATCCACGTCATTAAGCTATATACGAGTCATGAGGGTTTTCCCATTTGTGTTTTGACTGCTGTTCCGACACAGTAAAAATTTTGTCCGACACAGCAAAAATGTGTGCAACACAATAATAATAATAATAATAACTGATCTGCGTCGATCGTGAATGAAATAAAACTTGTGCACGATTATGTTTTGACAGCGAAGGACAGAGATCGGTGTCTCAGAGGGACGGTATTGCGTAACTGCTCACACCTTCCCCGATCATATATGTAAGTAGGTCGTGCAGGAATTTAGAGGATGCAAAGGTGTAACTTAGGCTTACTTTATTCTTTCTAAACGACCAAGATATTCTTCAAAATCATCGTCAACACAATCAAATTTGATTTCGATATTTAGTTTCGAAAATGAGACTGGGAATAATAATCTTGAGGGAGGGAAAAATAAAAGGTACAGAATTATAAGTCTGCGTTTACGGAAGACAATGCCCCGGTTTCAAGTCTTCAAAACACCGCCTGGAATTTTACAAGAGCTGTTTAGTGAAATACATAATATGGTTAGGACAAGTGTTAGATAAACATTTCCATTGTGTCAAGCATGAATGTAAAATGGTTTGCGGTCCCCAGCACGCTACACACAATGAAATGTAATCGTGTTTTCAATTTGTTTGTACTTCAAACAAACAATTGACAATGACAGGTATATGCTTCATGTATTTCCGAACGTAAAAAGGATGAAGGAGGGGAAGGGAGCATGGATTTACTGTCGTTGTTCCCTGTCCCCACATTTTGTTTTCGCTGAACGATCTTTTCATATAAAAAACGCATTTAGTTTTACGGCGAGATGCCTCTTCATTATTTCTACAGCGGTTTGAACATTAGCGTTTGAAAATTACTTTTGTAACTTTTAAGTGCCTAGCTTGGGATTCTCATTGAGCTACATTTACATGTTGTAAATATTATATATTTATTGCGAGTCATTTCTCTTACTGTTTTTTTTTTTCATATTAGAACCCCTACACAAGCAGCGAATCGTATACTTTTTTGCTAAGGTTATTTGCATTTTCAACTGTTTTATAAAATTAAAACAATAGCAATGTGTATTATGTCTCATTCAGACAAACGGGTGAGTTTCCTTTGCAATATGAATATGAGCTTTTACACAAAGAGTGTAATACACACATGTTGATGAGTACAGTGTTTAATGTACCTGTGTACAAACTCTTGGAGTTCTTCTTTTTAGATTTACGTATAACAAAGAATCACTACAATGCCTAAATGTAAATCCATGCATATATATTAGTCTAATTTATCATATTCGATTTAGTATATCCTCTTACACTAACTTTCATGTTAAAAATGAGCTCTTTCCACTCTTGTTGATAACGCAGCATTCAGTTTCAAAGTTATTAATATTGCACATGTATGATGAACATCTTTTTAAAATAACTTCCTAAATTTTGTTTTCAGTTATACATGTATTTATCTGACTTATTTTGGATTTACATTCTTTCCAACCTGATTTTGAATTGAAATCAACTTCATTATTGATTACAAAAATAATTCCACTTTCATGGTTTGATTGCTATATACAGATAATTATGCACTGGATTATCTAGTACAAGTCATACAGATGCATGTTTATGTATGTATTTAAATGATTTCTGGTGAGGTGGTGAAATGGATGTAAAGTGTTTCATAGACCTGCATTATTGGTGTATTTTGACGTGGATATCTTTGGCACTTGTTAGTGTATGTGGTTATATGTATTTTTCTTTTTTGTCCAGTTGTTTGTTTGTTCCTTTCTATTATTATTTGACATGTATGTATCAAACTATTGATTTGTTTCATTTTAGTTGTATTCTAAAAAATATTTCATACACTATTAAACTGGAACACAACAGTAAGTTAGTTGCGTAATAACAATTGAACACTTTTTATCGAAACCTACCATTACAAATGTTTTCACATTTTCTATCAAAACTTGACAAATTTCCAAAAATATTCTTCTCTACAACATTACATCTGTAAGGAAAAAACTGCATATTCATGTAGAGCATTTCATGACCCAGGATGGGGTCTGGAGCGGAGCGGATGAGAAACAATTGACTTGCTAAGATGGGTGGGGGGCAAACTGAATATAAAGTGTTTATGTGTAAAATATTTGAATAATATAGCCTTTAATGCAATTGATTGATTGTATGTTGTTTAACGTTCCTCTAGATAATTTTTAATTCATATGGAGACGCCACCAACACTGGTGAAGGGCTGCAAAATTTAGGCCTCTGTTGAGAGTATACGGTCATTGAGCAGTGAGGGTTCTTCAGCATGCCACACCTACTGTGACACGGGGCATTCGTTTTTAAGGCCATCTCCGAGGACCCGTGACATTCACACCTAATGCAGAGAGTTTGGCGATGGAACTGTCACTGTTAACGACCTAGGTCTGTCGCGGCCGGGATTCGAACCCGACCGTCCGCATACAGGGCGAACACTTTACCTCTAGACCACTGCAGCGGTGGTAATGCTATTGATATTAAATTCTGAATATAGATATTTAAAAAGAGCAGGTGTCCTTTGCCAAAATTGTAAATTTCATGATCCAAGGATAGAGTTTTAGTTCCGGGTGGGATCAAAATTATCATAGTGACCATTGTTTTTAACAACATCATATAAAGTATATATTTCAACATGTTGAAAAGTTTCATGACATTGTTTCCAATCCATATTTGTTATTTCCTTACAGAAAATGTATTAATTTAGTTGTGCGAAATAAAGAATAATGCGTGAACTTCATTTTACTGTTGTTCCTGTTCATTAACATTACATACAGAATTAGCGCTTTTCAGTACTTTCAGAACTTTGATTTATAGTGTTCATTCATTTACATAGTTAATTTTTAGGTGTTTTTCCCCCCTCTTATTATTATTATTATCTTTTATAGATTATTTATTCTTAATGCATAGTTAAAATAGAATCTCTCTGGGTACGAGTTAGCTTTACTATTTGTCAACGTAATTGGGTTAACTCGTACCACTTGAGATTAATTTAGTTTATTTTTATCACTTCGTACATTTTGGATCAGCTCTTTGGACGAATAAGGCATGTCCTAATTCACGTCACTTTTAACATTGATTGGCAAGCCTGAAAACCAAAAGAAAACATGTAGTCTGCGTTGTAAATACGTTTGTAGCTATAGATTAGTGTAGTTGTAGTGCTAGATATATTTATATGTAGTTTTTGTTATTATTCGCTGTTGATATTGGCCACATTATGTAATTCTTTTCGTTTGTCCTGAAGAAGGGACGGGTCGTCCCGAAAATTTGACAATCTGGTTGTTCGTGTCGTTGGTCATTTTAGTGCTTTGTATAATTTTTTGTATTTGACCTTGTATCCATGTTGTGGATCCGACACTTTTAGGTATCGGGTGTTGTTGGAACTTAGTGCTTTTATATATATATATATCATGAAGTATTATGAATCATTCACTATGACAAAATAGTTTGATACTGACCAATGCTTATAATTTTCCATTTATACGTCAACACGTGTGACCGCGTGCTCACCCTATCCTATATATATGCTGGCTTTCATCGCTCCCAGCGGCATCACTCGTATATTCGGTGTCCTCGCATCAACTGCTTTTCTCTGAGGCAAACAATTGAATTGTAACACTGTCCGATCCATATAGGGAAAAGAGTACCAATTCATTTCTAATTTTTCATTGTTATGATTAATTGCCTGTTAACATGTACATGCCCCCCGAGGGCCCTTGATTGGTGAATAAACTAATATACATAGACCTCAATACTACTCTTTGGCCCTCTCACTAATTACTACATTAATTTTAAACAAATGACCGCAAACATTTCAAAGTTCGTTCCAAGTGTTGATAAAAAATGACAAAATTACATAGAGTCCCTTTGCTCATTTTGCTCCCTTTGATTCATAATACTTCATGATATAGGCCATATTTGTAATTTTTTTACAACACACAGCAATCTGCAGTAAATTACACCCCTCATTTCTAACACACCCCTACCATGGTAATTTCCTCAGTCATTTTTCGACTTTGTGCGATTATTTTTTAACCTGAGAATTAAATTAAACTTTTATAATATTTCTCTCAATTCAAACGATTTCGCTCTTGATATTAGCCAATCGCGCAACACCTAGACATTTATACCTCCGCTCAATCTTAAACTGCGTCCAGGTTACGCATCCGGGGGTGGGGGGGGGGGGGTATTCTCATTCCACAAAGCAAATACAAGGTCAAATACTGTGGAGCGCCATTAGCTGCAATAATGTAGCCCTATCCAATTTTTTTTTATTCTGACGTTTTCGGGATAGGGCTACAATTCCATAGGATCTCCGTAATGGTGCAAAATAATTTTATGAATAACCGATAATAAACTCTGTGTATTAGTCCCAAATGTTGTTTACACCAAAATGAGTACCAACTTTGTGCTCGGGCATGTCTAATAAAGGTGTTTTTCATTAAATATAATGTACAGCATGCAATATTCTTCGTCTGCTCCGCCATGCTTGTTATCGCGAGATCTCGTAGGTGGATCTAATGAAAAGCCTAAACATTGACAATCAGCGCGAAAATGTAGTTACTCGAGCCACTTCGACAAAGAAAGGAAAATCATATTGTTGCAGAAAGAATTTACACTCTGCTGTTCGGTTTTTAACTTGATATTAAATTCAAACCTTTTCAATACCGACGAAATAGCTTTCGCCTCCATACTTGTCCATAGATGTAAATACTACCTTATATGGCATATGCAAATGACTTGTCAACCGGAAGTTGAAACTTCAGTACATCAAACATGGCGCACAAATATGAATCGAGAAATTGGAATTTATCGAAATTGTTGAAAACGGTAGAATAGAGCCTCACAAATCTAAAGTTGCAGGTTGTAAATTTATATATTGACTAAGAAACATAGAATATCATTTTATTTACGTAAAGAATGTCAGGAAATGTTTAGAATGAGCGCAAATGTTGCGGGAGTGAATCACTCCCGCATTTGCACCATTACGGAGATCCTAGGGAGTTGTAGCCCTCTCCCTAAAAAAAAAAAAAAAAAAAAAAAAAAAAAAAAAAAAAATCAGAGAGGGCTACATTATTGCAGCTAGAGCGCCATATTAACATAAACTCAAATAATTTAATCATTTGAAGACATCATTAATTCATTTGATGCACTTAACAATTCAATTAAAGATATCTTCAAATCATTAATGATATCTTCAATTCTGAAATATTGCGTGCATTAATTGAACTGATGATAGTATTAATTAATCTGCTGAATTGATGAGCGCTAAACTGAATTGCTGCTCTCTTCAGATGAATTGATTATATCAACAATTGAATTGATGCGCGATACAATTCAATTGAGGAGAGCATTAATTCACTTGATGCGCGCATTAATTCAAATAATGCTCACAATGTATTGAATTAATGTTCTATTCAATTGAATTGTAGAGCGCACCAATTACACGTATCAACACTTCACCGCGAGTTACGTCCCTTTGCGGGGTCAGCCAAAGGTCAATCGGTGAAAAACGAAGTTTTCCTTCTTTACCTTACCAAATGTAAGATGTTATTTCTTTGAATTTTAGCCAATTACCAAGTTTTCATACAAGTTAATGGGTTGCCCCAATCTGGGGCATTATTGTAGTTGACTGCAATTGATGGAAAAATAACAGATGTCAAAGCTACAGATAGGAAAATTACAAAGGCCAACGTAGGGAAATACGATTTTTATCCGCGAGATGACGGACAAGGGACGTAACTTTCGCGAAGCGTTGATACGTGTTATGAATTCAATTGATGCTCGCAATAATTCTTTTAGAGAAAAGATCTGCATGCATATGATTAGAGGTATCTTCATTCAACATATCCACAATTGAAATAATGATCTCTTTAATTGAATTGTTGTTCTCTTTAAAAGAATTGATGTGCGCATTGATTACTTATACAAAAGCATTGTACATGTATATGATTAAAGACATCTTCAATTTAATTTAATTGATCATCAAATCGTTTATACCGAGCTCCAAATCAAATTTTGCGAGCAACAATTCCGCCATATTGATACACGCATCAATTCAATTGATGAAAGCAATAATTGAATTGATGCGCGCATCAAATAAATTATTGCTCTCATCAATGAATTGATGCGCGCATCAATTAATTCAATTGATGAGATTATACATGATTTGATGCGCGCAATAATTGAATTGATGATATCTTCAAATAATTAAAGATATCTTCAGTTACTCGAGTTTCTGTTAATTTGGCGCTCAAAAAAATACACAAAGCACTAAAATACGAAAGCCTATCGGTATCATGTAAAAACAAAAAAATCACATTCCACCATCTTGTAATTACGAAATGATTATGTCGATATTATGCGAATAGACCTCAAAATTGCGAAATAATTATCTCGAAATTACGAGATAATTATCTTGAAATTATGAGATCATTATCGAAAATATATAAATATTGATCATGCGATATCTTTCTATATAAAAGCTCGTTTTGTTTCTCTTACCGCCGTTGTTTTTTAAAAGACTGTTTTAGATGTAAGAAAGAAATCATTTTCTAATGGAAGTTTCAATGCCAAGTAGGACATTGAAATAGTTAGAAAGTTGAATTACTGTGAAAGTTTAATCATGTATTTACCGTGCACAGGAAAGAAAATCATGTTTTATTATCATAAGATTCTGCACCATAAATTAATTTTACACTTTTACTTTTACAAGTTGCACGATAATATAAACTTGTAATAAAGTTAAACTATCATAATGCTTAATATTTGTATGGAAGTTCAAGACTCTCGTAACTCCGGTATTGAGTGCACACTAATAAGATCATTTCAATTTATTGACTGAGCAAAGATAGAAGGAAATGGTTAAACAATTGAGCATTAAAATATTACCCCCCCCCCCTCCCCCACGTTTTGATAAAAATTGTTAACATCACACATTTTTCCGTTTACCAAATCAAACACTTTCAGAACTATTCATGTTTGCAACTCAGCTTTATGTACATATTTTTTCCTTGGAATTACGAGAAAATTTTCTCATAATTATGAGATCTTTTCCCAAAATTATGAGATTTTTTCTCGTAATTACAAAATCTTTTCTCGTAATTAAGAGATCATTTTTCGTAATTACGAGATAGTGGAATGTTAATTTATTTTTATGGCCCCGATATCGAAGATCGGGGGGGGGGGGGGCATATTCCCAGATGTAGCGAATTGGAATGTTTTTAAACTTTAGCAGATCATATCCACCATTATCAATCCACTCTTGTGATTAAACAACAGCAAAGCAATCTTCGTTTACTTTTTCCCCATCACCAACTGACTTCATATCCTGCAAAAATAAAAGTGGATACAGACATACAACAGTCAGCCAAGTTATGTTAGCGTCTAGTCATTTGTGTGGGAAGAACAAGTTTGACACCTTTAGTGTACTTCTCTGTTTACCCCCCTCTCCCCACTTTCTATCTAAGCGGTAATAAAACGTCTTGATGCTCGTATTACACATGCGGATATCTTGCTGTAAAAGTCTTCATTTTAGCGTTAGTCCTGTCAAGGATGTACATGTATGTTCCCTAAAAAATGAGGGGGATTTTGATACAGGAGATGGAGTCTGTAGTTTTTGCGGATAGTCCACTTTTCGAACTATTCATGGGAAAACTTGGACTTTTTTCGCGCCATATTTTATTCTGAAATATGAGAATAGAATTAAAAAAAAATACGTGTTATTAAAAGGGTCATAATAAAATTCGTGTTTAAAAGCCTAAAGTCAAATTTTAAAGCTCGAGGATACGGTCAAAAACATGGAGCATAATCCTCGCGGGATACCAAATTTTAGCCCTCATGTTACACGTTACAAATTGATGCATGAAAGGGCGATATAATCATCAAAAAGCGTGTTATCCAGATATATAGATACACTCTATAAAGCAAGTAGACAAAGAGTTGAAATGACCGAGAAAGATAGGTTTAATTAATTAAATCATCAATTTCAACGCTGTAGGCCTACTCGTGAAACGCGAAGGATTTTAACACATTGTATCCTGTTTGTAAGGTAGTTTGGATTTTAACACATTGTATCCTGTTTGTAAGGTAGTTTGGATTTTAACACATTGTATCCTGTTTGTAGGGTAGTTTGGATTTTAACACATTGTATCCTGTTTGTAGGGTAGTTTGGATTTTAACACATTGTATCCTGTTTGTAGGGTAGTTTGGATTTTAACACATTGTATCCTGTTTGTAAGGTAGTTTGGATTTTAACACATTGTATCCTGTTTGTAAGGTAGTTTGGATTTTAACACATTGTATCCTGTTTGTAGGGTAGTTTGGATTTTAACACATTGTATCCTGTTTGTAAGGTAGTTTGGATTTTAACACATTGTATCCTGTTTGTAGGGTAGTTTGGATTTTAACACATTGTATCCTGTTTGTAGGGTAGTTTGGATTTTAACACATTGTATCCTGTTTGTAAGGTAGTTTGGATTTTAACACATTGTATCCTGTTTGTAAGGTAGTTTGGATTTTAACACATTGTATCCTGTTTGTAGGGTAGTTTGGATTTTAACACATTGTATCCTGTTTGTAGGGTAGTTTGGATTTTAACACATTGTATCCTGTTTGTAAGGTAGTTTGGATTTTAACACATTGTATCCTGTTTGTAGGGTAGTTTGGATTTTAACACATTGTATCCTGTTTGTAAGGTAGTTTGGATTTTAACACATTGTATCCTGTTTGTAGGGTAGTTTGGATTTTAACACATTGTATCCTGTTTGTAGGGTAGTTTGGATTTTAACACATTGTATCCTGTTTGTAGGGTAGTTTGGATTTTAACACATTGTATCCTGTTTGTAGGGTAGTTTGGATTTTAACACATTGTATCCTGTTTGTAAGGTAGTTTGGATTTTAACACATTGTATCCTGTTTGTAGGGTAGTTTGGATTTTAACACATTGTATCCTGTTTGTAGGGTAGTTTGGATTTTAACACATTGTATCCTGTTTGTAAGGTAGTTTGGATTTTAACACATTGTATCCTGTTTGTAAGGTAGTTTGGATTTTAACACATTGTATCCTGTTTGTAAGGTAGTTTGGATTTTAACACATTGTATCCTGTTTGTAAGGTAGTTTGGATTTTAACACATTGTATCCTGTTTGTAGGGTAGTTTGGATTTTAACACATTGTATCCTGTTTGTAGGGTAGTTTGGATTTTAACACATTGTATCCTGTTTGTAAGGTAGTTTGGATTTTAACACATTGTATCCTGTTTGTAAGGTAGTTTGGATTTTAACACATTGTATCCTGTTTGTAGGGTAGTTTGGATTTTAACACATTGTATCCTGTTTGTAGGGTAGTTTGGATTTTAACACATTGTATCCTGTTTGTAAGGTAGTTTGGATTTTAACACATTGTATCCTGTTTGTAAGGTAGTTTGGATTTTAACACATTGTATCCTGTTTGTAGGGTAGTTTGGATTTTAACACATTGTATCCTGTTTGTAAGGTAGTTTGGATTTTAACACATTGTATCCTGTTTGTAGGGTAGTTTGGATTTTAACACATTGTATCCTGTTTGTAGGGTAGTTTGGATTTTAACACATTGTATCCTGTTTGTAGGGTAGTTTGGATTTTAACACATTGTATCCTGTTTGTAGGGTAGTTTGGATTTTAACACATTGTATCCTGTTTGTAAGGTAGTTTGGATTTTAACACATTGTATCCTGTTTGTAAGGTAGTTTGGATTTTAACACATTGTATCCTGTTTGTAGGGTAGTTTGGATTTTAACACATTGTATCCTGTTTGTAGGGTAGTTTGGATTTTAACACATTGTATCCTGTTTGTAGGGTAGTTTGGATTTTAACACATTGTATCCTGTTTGTAAGGTAGTTTGGATTTTAACACATTGTATCCTGTTTGTAGGGTAGTTTGGATTTTAGCACATTGTATCCTGTTTGTAAGGTAGTTTGGATTTTAACACATTGTATCCTGTTTGTAAGGTAGTTTGGATTTTAACACATTGTATACTATTTGTGAAACAGTCAAAATATCAGGAGGTAAGCAGTCAAAATATCAGGTAAACAGTCAAAATATCAGAAGGTAAACAGTAAAAATATCAGGTAAACAGTAAAAATAACAGGAGGTAAACAGTCAAAATATCAGGAGGTAAGCAGTCAAAATATCAAGTAAACAGTCAAAATATCAGGTAAACAGTCAAAATATCAGGAGGTAAACAGTCAAAATATCAGGAGGTAAACAGTCAAAATATCTGGAGGTAAGCAGTCAAAATATCAAGTAAACAGTCAAAATATCAGGTAAACAGTCAAAATATCAGGAGGTAAGCAGTCAAAATATCTGGAGGTAAGCAGTCAAAATATCAGGTAAACAGTCAAAATATCAAGTAAACAGTCAAAATATCAAGTCAAAATATCAAGTAAACAGTCAAAATATCAAGTAAACAGTCAAAATAACAGGAGGTAAACAGTCAAAATATCAAGTAAACAGTCAAAATATCAAGTAAACAGTCAAAATATCAGGAGGTAAGCAGTCAAAATATCAGGTAAACAGTCAAAATATCAGGAGGTAAATAGTCAAAATATCAAGTAAACAGTCAAAATATCAGGAAGTAAACAGTCAAAATATCAGGAGGTAAACAGTCAAAATATCAAGTAAACAGTCAAAATATCAAGTAAACAGTCAAAATATCAGGAAGTAAACAGTCAAAATATCAAGTAAACAGTCAAAATATCAGGAGATAAGCAGTCAAAATATCAGGAGGTAAACAGTCAAAATATTGAGATTCTAGTAAGTCCAGTAACAGTTCAAGACTACCACAACCAACTCATTTTCATCTAGTAGTTAGACAAGGTGATGTCCTTAGCCCATCTTTATTTAAACTCTTAATAAATGACCTCCCAAGTATTCAGTTCTGCTCCTGTTACTCTAGATAATGAAAAGATTTCATGTCTTCTGTATGCCGATGACCTTGTTCTATTATCCAATACCAAATCAGATCTCCAACATAAACTAAATATCCTTCATGATTACTGTAGTGAATGGTGTCTAGAAGTAAACATTTAAAAAAACCAAAAGTGATAATTTTCCACAACTCGGGTAGACTACTGAAGGAAACATTTTGTCTTGGTAATGATACTATAGAATGTGTAAAACAATACAAATATCTGGGTTTAACTCTTGAGAACAATGGAAAGTATATTGAAGCAAAGAAACAGTTATATAAAAAAAAGCTTAAAGGCATGCTTCTTTTACAGGGATGTAAAAACTGCTAATCCCTCTATAAAAACTTTTACATATCATTGTATTAAAGTCATAGTATTGTATGGTTGTGAGAAATGGAGCATTATTAATGTTACCCCAAAAAGAAGAAACCTCCCATTTTTTGATAAATTTAAAGAGTGGGATGTGGAAAAGCTAAATATGAAATTCTGTAAATATATTATGTGGGTGTCTAAAACTTGTACAAATATAGGGATCTATTCTGAACTGGGCAGGTACCCATTACATGTATATATTGATATGCTAAAGCAATCATTTATGTACTGGTATAGACTAGAACACTCAACTTCAAACCTATTACAGGCTGCTTTCAATGAGTGCAAGTCTAACACCATTAACAGTGACTGGTATTCTAGTATACTATTCTACAGTGAAAAACTAAATATCAATTTGTCCTACTGCAAAAATAGTGAAAATAGATTTAAACTGTACATAAATAAGCAACTGCGTAACAATTTCTCAAACTTTAGGGAAAATATCCGTACCAGTTATATGCAAGGATTTGGAAAATTAAGTACATACTTTCAGTACAAAAGGTTGTTCAAGTTTGAAAAATACCTGAACTTAAAAACTCGAGACAATCGGGTAATTCTCACTAAATTCAGAATCAATTTAATTGAAATTTGAATACAAGAAAACAACATACATGTACAATATAGTTATGTGCATATATAAGATGCAAGTTGATAACTGCAACATAGTTACCATACTTGTACTACATGAATATGTGTTTTCTGTGTTTATTATGCATTGATAGATGTGATGGCTAACTCTCTGTTCATCATGCAATGCAATTGTCTTTGTTTTCCTTTGTCATATTCTTCTGTGATTTTGGACTTTGTCAATGTACATCCTTATGCTCCCCTGGGGCCCCCAAATTGGTTGAATAAATATTCTATTCTATTCTAGTAGTTCCAGTTCTCAAAAACTGTATACATGCTCCTTTTAGAAGGCGGTCAGATGATGTAATTATTGAAAAGTTTATCAAAATAAGTCGAAAGCTTACCTTATCGTATAATTTAGAAATCTGAAGCAGCATGCTAACTGGTCTTTCTAGTCTTTTTTTTGAAAAGAGGCTATACTTAGCTAACGATATTGATTTTGTGATTTGGTCATAGACTGACATATTAACAATACCAACAGCTGCTTTCTTATGTGATAGTTATTACTTGTTCATAATTGATTGTACATGGAAAATGATAAGCCAATTCCTAATCTATATTCTTCTTAATAACAATTGATACTCTTGTACATGCATGTCAAAGCCTCAAAGGTACTATCTCCTCCAGTCATTTCAACATCGATATACCAAAACTGACTTATTTTGCTGTGTGTAGCTCTCCCGTGATGTTTTGGAGGGTTTCCATGCGGCGATGTCGTCATTGCTTTAAGATGTCCACGTGGTTATTCAGTGTGGCGTTGTTATATCAACAGTCATCAGTTCGAAATTGTGTTTTCATGCCAATTAACGTTGACATCGTATAACACGCTCTATATTTCTAAGTTTTACAAAGCAATATCGTGTTGGAATGTAAAACTTTGAAACTTTAATTATGTCATACTTTAAGATGGAGAAAATATGTCTGTCGTCAGTATTGGATAGCCGTTCGACCTACCAGTTTTTGTACGGTACGGCTTCTCTTATCGGGCTCACGGCGGGTGTGATCGGTCAGCATGGGATGCTCACTCCTACTAGGCACCTGATCCTACCTCTGGTGCGTCCAGGGGTCCGTGTTCGACCGGCCCTTCATTATATTTTTATACTTGTAATACCTATTTGTAATACTTTTCTTTTTTCTTTGTATTACCTTTGTCCCGAGAAGGTCATATCAGTGCTATATATATATATATATATATATATATATAAGAGAAAACTATATAGGACAGACCGGAACCAAACTAACCGACCGTGTGAGGGTCCACAAACAACAAATATGGGACCCGTCCGTCAGGAATACACCCTGCAGTGAACATTTCGATTTATGTGCTAATGGAAACTTTTTAATATTTCCGTTTTATAAAGTTTTAGAAAATAATGAACACTTATGGAGAGCAAAAGAGGACTATTTTGTAAAGTTATTCAAACCTAAACTGAATGTAAATTAATTATTATAACTAGGATGTTACATTTCAAGTCATTGCTTTATTTTTGGCGTCTTATTGACTTTAACTTGCGCCAATTTAGTATGTTGCCTTTGTGACGTCACAATAACGACGTCTTAAAACTACAATGTCATAACAAGTACATTGTACTCTTTTTGTAAAACTTGTTACACTCTGAAGAGCTGAACTAAACGGCGAAAGCGCTAAGTGTAATTAATTAAATGTGGATAATGTGTACTTAGTCATCGTTGGATATATTTTTTCTACTTATTACCTATACCATGGAAATTTTGTGCAATTTTAATATATATACACTTGGGAAGTGTATTTTTTATTTCTACATTGAAGGAGAATTAGGAAATTAAAAAGAACAACTGGGGTCGCAACGCTTGTTATTGACCTATAGTGTTCTAAACATGACCTTTTTGCACTTAAAATTCATTCAATTAAACTTGTTTTCTGTTAGTGTCAACACAACATAAGCAACACAAATCAATAATTACATAAAATAGATACATAATCATGTCCTCTAACACTACAGATGGAAAAAGAAATTAATACTAGTAAAGGAAATAAATAATGACCTTTTTGCACTTGATATACAAAAAACTTCATGATATCAAAATTGAGAGTTTAAAAGGACATATTAGGAGTAATGTCAATTTCTCAAATTTTACATAATTTTCAAGGTCTGGTCTTCTAATTTAAAATGCAACTTAAAAAAGTGGGGGTTGGAGATCAAATTTTTGAATGATTGGCGAAAATACTGAATTTTTATACAAAATTTCGAGTAAATTAATTAAAACTTTTTAAAGAATCGGTGTACTGTTTGGAAAAATATATCAACCAAGTTAATGAATTACAACATTTGAACTAGTTCCAAGTCTCAACTACATGTACCTGTATCATAAATTTCAAAACTGAAATACACGTATAGGGGCATAAAAATAGACGATATATAGAATGAAACAGAAACTGTAATATCATGCAGAATTAGAACTTTTTGATTACTGAATCCTTCCGCCACAAAATATAGTCCCTGTCAAACCCTTTCAAAATTTGAATTGACACAAAAAATTTCAACTGGATAGGGTTCAGCAATAGATGTGTATTATATTTGCACCAATGGGATCAGTACTGAACCAGTGAATACTTAGTTGTAGCATCCTGCGCAGTTGTACTCAAAAGCTTAGGAGCTAACTTCCTTAAGGTGGCTACAACGCCTAGCTAAACATAACGTTGACGTCACAATGCCTATTCGACAAAGCGTTCAAAACTTTTCCATGGTTGTTCCAACTTGTTGACGGACAAGCACGGATAATTCTGGAAACTGATGTTACAACGGCACTTAGAAAAATATTTGAATTTCCTGTTTTAAAAAGCGCTTGAGGGTAATTGTGTTGATTAGATAAAGCGTTATATAAATTCACAATAATAATGATAAATACAATTGTTTAAAAGTGTTCATTTTTGACATGTTTATACCTGGCTATACCCGTACCTATTATCAGCGCAACAGTTGTCACCATAGAAACATTTCATGTATATAAAGAAGTTTAAATGAGGCATTTGAAAACGTTTGAAAATGACGTCAAAATAATGTCTTTTTTTTAACATTGAAGTCTATGGGAAGTGCACGCTTTATTAAGATATCTTTTAAAAGAAATTATGTTTTCATACAAATTTCTTGGTAGAAAGTTACATACTTTGTGACAATATGAAATGAAATAAAATTGTTAGAAATGTTTAGAAAATTAGATTTTTCTTAGTTTTACAAAGGGCAGATAACTCTTCAAAAAGTCATTCTTTCGTTATACATTGAATACCTTTTTAAAAAATGACATTTAACAACGTCTGAAAAATACGTTGAAAAACTTTTCAGCTACGTTTCAATGTCTTTGACATTATTTCAATCTTACACAGGCATTATTTGGTTAAATTCGATATCCATCTCTCGGTCTGGGTTTACTGAACAAAATCATTAGGTTATCAACATGTGAATGCTGGATGAGAACTATATATGTCTATTCTAACTTTTGTAAACTCTGAATCAATTCAATGAATAGGTGACTTACTAGATTATTTATAGCAGATTTTAGTGCGATATATAATGTGGAGAGGGAATTGTGTACCATATTTACAAATCGTGATGTATGTCATGAATAAATTATCACCATTATGAAAGGATTTGCATTAGAATTCATTAATTCATAAGTTGAGCACACAAATTCACAACGAAAACTAATTTCATAATTTACATGTACATGTGCTTTGTGTTTCACGTTTCATTTAATGATTTGATTGCAAACAATATCTCACACACAGATAAAAAATATATATTTGGTGCATGATAAAGTAATTTACATACCAGTAATACGCATATGACAATTCTTTGATAACATGACGACGAACAAAAATAGTTTTGTCTATATAAATTATTTATGGTATTCTTTAGAGAATTTACAGAAGTTATCAATAATAAGATTTGAGAGTGTATAAACCAGCTATTTCAATAAATTTTATCAATTTCCTGAGTTTTAGAGGTATGTTTCTTAGCCATTTAAAAGAGCAAGGATTAGAGAAAAAATGAATAAGGCACATGCATGTACATAATGCAACTCGACGTTGGTGTGTGTGATATTTAATTCTCTACACGAAGTGATATTTAATTCTTTACACGAAGTGATATTTAATTCATAATGGGGGTAGTAAGGTTGGTCTCCATTGTTACATGTACATAATAAGGAATGGTCCGTCATTTCTAAATGAGTATAGATGGTCAAGTAGACTGGAATACTCTACAGTCAGTTTACCTGTACATTCAAGCAGAGACTCAAATTGTCAATGATGAAAGTTTTCCGATTCCTTTGAAGAAAGAACAGTCGCTACTTATGTTAAACATCGGAGGAGTGTTGTATCAGTGTGTAATGGTATAATAAAGAAAAATTAGAACGCCGAATATATATATATATATATATATATATATATATATATATATATATATATATATATATATACAATCCCATTTTGCTATCAAAATATTCATCTCCATCGAAAATAATCTGATTTTAAACTTCAGGTGACTTGAGATTGCTCAGACTTCGATCTTTCGAAGTTTTTGACCTCTCAAAGTGAAATCACTGTCCCCATTTTCTCTCTCTAAGTAACAAAGCAAATTATTTGGGTCCCGTAATACATATTTCTTGGTTTTTCATTCTCAATATCTCGAAGTGGTGATAGCGTATACTCAATCAATCATGTGTACATAATTACAATGTATTTCCGATTGGTCTCGTTAATTACGTATTTACATTGGTGACTCATCGCCAGTGCTTCTTCGATAACTGTTTTAACCACTCATCTGCGTTTTATTTCCGTTATATATAATCCGACTTCCCCTGACAACGAGACAGTAATTTTGGGAAAATAAGTCTCATTGCAAAATGTGAAATATGAGTATATTTAAAATATGAAAAGGTTTGTGATAAGAATATCTCAACAGTGCATTGCCACCAAATAAAACTGCGAAGTGTCTCCAAAGGCCGCTTATCTTCACGTCATACTTGAATAACAAATAAAACTGCCAAGTGTCTCCAAAGGCCGCTTATCTTCATGTCATACTTAAATAACAAATAAAACTGCCAAGTGTCTCCAAAGGCCGCTTATCTTCATGTCATACTTAAATAACAAATAAAACTGCCAAGTGTCTCCAAAGGCCGCTTTTTAACGAAAGCCTATTAGTATCATGTAAAAAATTAAATTCACATTCCATTATCTCGCAATTACGAGAAAAGATATCATACTTACGAGATAATTATCTCGTAATTACGAGAAAATATCTCGTAATTATGAGGAAAATTTTCTCGTAATTACGAGAAAATATTGATATAAAGCCGAGTTGCACAACTTATGGATAATCTTGGAAATGTTTGATACTATTTCCCTCTGTGTCGCTTGGCCAGTAAATCAAAATGATCTTATTGTGTGTGTGACGGTACATATTGTCATCCAGTGTCGCATAAATACCTATACTTTTCGTTCCGGGTTATACATGTAATTGACGTTCCGGTCCGCGTAAGTTTAGTTCCGGTCATAATCACACTTTTAGAAATATGAAATGCACATGTTTATACACATTTCTTGTGGGTTTTATTTCTTTCATCGGGTTATACAATAATCAAAGACTAATATCATTAGAACCGGAATATTTACGGAAGTTTGATCTACAATTCAAAGGATTGTAAACTGGAGGTGTGAAACCTGTATATATGTAGACAGAGTTGTTACACGACTCCTTCTACAATATGTACCGACACAAACCCTCACCATTATTAGATGTACATGTACATGTAGCATCAGGTACTGATCTACATGTAGGAATGAGACTTCTTGAACTAAGTTTGGATTTTTATTTATCTATTTTTTTCTTCTTCAAATCTAGACTATATACACAAATGTATTCAATATTTTTCGTTTTTAATGATCAATGCCATCATATATCTTTATCTTTAATGATCAAATCATTTCGTACTGGTTACTTAAGATATTGAGTACGCGTGAGAGAGAGAGAGAGAGAGAGAGAGAGAGAGAGAGAGAGAGAGAGAGAGAGAGATCTATGGCACTAGTCCTGTACATGCATGTTACTAAGAAAGTAAAAAACCAAAGATGCATACAATTAAAGCGCTAGATAGTGGTTTATTAAAATAATGATATATTTTTTATATTATAGATATTTTGAATTGAAATTTATCAATATATGAAACAAGTCAAACATGTAATCATTTAATGAGATTAACAAAAAGGCGATCACGGACTCCATTGAAAATGGTATTGAAATCGTACAAGAATTCCAAATATTTATTCGCATTAAACAATTCAGCATCTAACCACAGCTAAATATTCTCCACAGAGATTCCTAAAGTTATCTTAACCCCCCCCCCCCCTTTCCTATCTATCGCGGCCGGTGACAATATATTCCAATGGTCTATTGTCTCCGACGACAGTATACATGTACCGTGATACAAAAATATGCCTTGTTCACGACACATGTTATCAACAGACAATATGTAGTATATGTACCAACAGACAATATGTAGTATATATACACCAACAGACAATATGTAGTATATGTACCAACAGACAATATGTAGTATATATACAAACAGACAATATGTAATATATGTACCAACAGACAATATGTAGTATATATACAAACAGACAATATGTAGTATATATACAAACAGACAATATGTAGTATATGTACCAACAGACAATATGTAGTATATATACACCAACAGACAATATGTAGTATATGTACCAACAGACAATATGTAGTATATGTACCAACGGACAATATGTAGTATATGTACCAACAGACAATATGTAGTATATATACCAACAGACAATATGTAGTATATATACAAACAGACAATATGTAGTATATGTACCAACAGACAATATGTAGTATATGTACCAACAGACAATATGTAGTATATGTACCAACAGACAATATGTAGTATATACACCAACAGACAATATGTAGTATATGTACCAACAGACAATATGTAGTATATATACAAACAGACAATATGTAGTATATATACAAACAGACAATATGTAGTATATATACAAACAGACAATATGTAGTATATGTACCAACAGACAATATGTAGTATATATACAAACAGACAATATGTAGTATATATACAAACAGACAATATGTAGTATATGTACCAACAGACAATATGTAGTATATGTACCAACAGACAATATGTAGTATATGTACCAACAGACAATATGTAGTATATATACCAACAGACAATATGTAGTATATACACCAACAGACAATATGTAGTATATGTACCAACAGACAATATGTAGTATATATACAAACAGACAATATGTAGTATATATACAAACAGACAATATGTAGTATATGTACCAACAGACAATATGTAGTATATGTACCAACAGACAATATGTAGTATATATACACCAACAGACAATATGTAGTATATGTACCAACAGACAATATGTAGTATATGTACCAACAGACAATATGTAATATATATACCAACAGACAATATGTAGTATATGTACCAACAGACAATATGTAATATATATACACCAACAGACAATATGTAGTATATATACCAACAGACAATATGTAGTATATATACACCAACAGACAATATGTAGTATATATACAAACAGACAATATGTAGTATATGTACCAACAGACAATATGTAGTATATATACCAACAGACAATATGTAGTATATGTACCAACAGACAATATGTAGTATATGTACAAACAGACAATATGTAGTATATGTACCAACAGACAATATGTAGTATATATACCAACAGACAATATGTAGTATATATACCAACAGACAATATGTAGTATATATACCAACAGACAATATGTAGTATATGTACCAACAGACAATATGTAGTATATACACCAACAGACAATATGTAGTATATATACCAACAGACAATATGTAGTATATGTACCAACAGACAATATGTAGTATATGTACACCAACAGACAATATGTAGTATATACACCAACAGACAATATGTAGTATATATACCAACAGACAATATGTAGTATATATACCAACAGACAATATGTAGTATATGTACCAACAGACAATATGTAGTATATATACCAACAGACAATATGTAGTATATGTACCAACAGACAATATGTAGTATATATACCAACAGACAATATGTAGTATATATACCAACAGACAATATGTAGTATATATACACCAACAGACAATATGTAGTATATACACCAACAGACAATATGTAGTATATATACCAACAGACAATATGTAGTATATACACCAACAGACAATATGTAGTATATATACCAACAGACAATATGTAGTATATATACCAACAGACAATATGTAGTATATGTACCAACAGACAATATGTAGTATATGTACCAACGGACAATATGTAGTATATGTACCAACGGACAATATGTAGTATATGTACCAATGGACAATATGTACCGTGAAGGTACGTGCATATCGTCGCCGAGGATGATATGTGCCAAACGACAATATGTACCATCACAGTGTGCACTCAACGAAAATCTTGAACTTTCAAATTTATACACAGTTACACTAAGCATTATGATAGTTTAACTTTATCATTAGCTTATATCGTCGTAAAACTTGTAAAATTTAATTAATTGATAGTGCAGAAACCTACAATAATAAATCATCGTTTTCTTTCCTTTGTACAATAAATGCATGAATAAACATTCGCTCGGTAAGTTAACTTTCTAAAAATTCTAATGGTCTACTTGACATGCTTTGAATGGAAATTGATTTCTTATATTGAAAACAGCATCCAAAACACACTGACGGAATGAGGAGAGGGGAGCTCATATAAAGAAAGATCTCATGTGACCAATATTCACATATTTTTCTGTTAATTTCGAGATAATTATCTCGTAATTACGTGATCTTTTCTCGTAATTAAGAGATCATTTTTCGTAATTACGAGATAGTGGAAGGTGAATTTATTTTTTTATATGATACTAATTGACTTTCGTAGTTTTTACATGTAGGAATTTATAGGGGGGGGGGGAGTTCAAAAGTAATCCCAAACTACAGAACAAACACTGACAAACAAGATATAACCCACCCCTCCCCTGTATATTGACAAACACTGACAAACAAGATATACCCCCCACCACCACTGTATATTGACAAACACTGGCAAACAAGATATACCCCCTCCCCTGTATATTGACAAACACTGACAAACAAGATATAACCCCCTCCCCCGTATATTGACAAACACTGACAAACAAGATATACTCCCTCCGCCGTATATTGACAAACACTGACAAAATAAGATATAAAAACCTCCCAAGTATATTTATAATGATTGTTTTGAAATATACCATTGCATGTTTGAATTAATTATTTTAATTATATAACCTCGGAGGCCGAGGTAGGACCATATTACATCAATGGAAGAAGAAACAGAGTAAAACATGTTTCCAAACTCTGAGAAACATAATTGTCTTAACGACGACATATCCAAAACACGGTTATGGTGGTTAAACCTTTCTTGCGATGGTTCATGGCTATCAGAATGATGATGATATTCGGGTGGTGTTATTGCACTAGTATTTTATCAACTCAACAGACAAGAAAAATGGGATTGACCTGTTTTGCTGAAAGATCCAAAATCATATGCTAATCATCTGAGGATGAGAAACGTTGGGTATGTTTGGAACTTGTGTCATATAACATAAGCAGAGAGTGGCTTCGTGCTCACCATGCGTTAGCACACACTCAGCTGATGTACTGTGAGTGCTTAATCCATGATTCATTGTTCATTCATTTTATGTTGTGTTTGATTTGGAGTCCGCTCGCCCAATCATAATATTTTTTATGATAACATCATTCATTTATTATACCACACAAGCGTGCCCAAGCACTACATATATCATGGTGGGAAAATGTACATATTCCACTTTTTACAATGTGTTAATGGCTACGTCTGCAATAGTCCTTATTATCATCGCCATAAGGACGACCGGAACAAGTCAAATCTAAAAGGGGCATAATTAGTTGTCATTTTGTCACCAACATTGAATTCAATGAAAATTGCTTTATTTTATATACTTCAGTAATACCACCAATTAATATTCAGTTATTTCAAAAAAACTTTTTAACCTCAAAGCAGGCACATGAATGTGTAATTTTGGTGATAAAATGATTATTGTCTTGCAAGACAATAATTCTTCCTTATATATTTCTTTACACTAAAAGCTGTCATCTAACGTAGTTTTATTAGGTATTTCTTGTTTTTGTACAAAATAAATGTTTTATTAGTCATTAATATATATTCCTGTGCCATTGAGAAATTTTGAGAAAAGAAAGGTTGTCATCACTTTCCAGCTAATGCACCTTTAATATTTCAGCAAAATAGGAGAGTACCTTTACGCAGTGCAGTAGTGTGCATGTTAAAGGACGACTTTCATTTCAAAATCAGTACAAGGAGCCGTTTAATAGTTGTTTTACTATGTATCTTACATACTTTTCATTGTCGATTTGAATTACGGGAAAAAATATGACTAACACAATTCTGTTAGCATCTAAAATTATATTTCTTCGATGAATAAACAATTCAATAAATGAATAAAACACATAAGAAAGTGAGGATTCAGAAAACTATTGTGTGTCGGCCTTGTGTCCAGTGTTTCTTTTCATTGGAATGTTCTGTTTGGTACAAAATCCTCTCTGATGAAGGATGGCATATTTCTCCGATTTCTCGCGTTGCGGGATAACGGCCGGCTCAGGGAACGTGTTTCATGCCACTGTGCCAAATACCATAATACATTGTCTAGAACGGCTTCCATAGCGACTAGCATGAGGAATTATTTTTGCAGAGAGTTAATACGAAAATGAATTGTTCGCCTGATCTGATGTGATTGTTGACAAACAAGTGATAGTCCATTTTGTCAAGGAGAAAGTTTGTTAACTGTAACGACTGTTTAAATTCATTTTGCTGTCGTAATCCGATACAATGTCTGGCTTTGAAATATTTTCCAAGACTCGACTTTTCTTGACTTTTGACTTACTTTTCACAAATGGAAAGGAATGCGGTAGTTCGTGTTGAATACCTCTACTTTCCCTCACTGACACATCTGTTTCCGTTTCGTCGTCTGGAACAGAGCGTTTACATGGACGTTGCCGCTGTCTCAGTAAACGGTTGATAGACGATCCAAAACCAGGACCTGGGAATGAGAATTTTAGCAATTTAAAATGTTTTTTAAAAAATCTGTTGATTCTATTCTATAAGTACCACATTACATCTATAATTCATATTCACAATTTAAAAAAAAACTATTAGTTTTCAAAATGTTATTTAAAGTTGCAAAAAGGTTTTTATTAAAGATATTGTTTCTTCAAAATTACACATGTTGATGAATTGTCATTTGAATTCAACTCTGAAGAGGATCCAGAAAACAATCGAGTAATAATTATAATAATAATACTAATACTGAAACTTCTCAAGTCCACTTACCATGCACGCATTCCAGACACTGGGGCAACAGCAAACAGACGAATAGTACTAGTAGTCGTGTCATTTTGATAAAAGTTTGGAAACACTCGAGTTTCTACCTATTTAAATAGTTTTGATGCATCGCGATTTTTCACCCAAATCCAACAGTAGAGGATCAAATTTTTCGTATTTCATTCATAATAAATGTACTTCATTCATAAATATTGATGTCACAGATAAAAAAAAATGTACACTTAAGTGATTGATATTGTACTAGTTTATTTATTATTAAAAAAGGAAATGTGCGTAAAGTTTCATACAATCGCTGTTTATTTGCTGAAAGCTCATACAGTGACAAAGGGCAACTGACGAAAAAGCGGGCGCGGATGCGTCGGCGGCCTGTGGTTTTAGTCCGAAAGTTTTCCTATATTCTCTTTAAGTTTTGTCAGGAAAACCTCAGAATTTTGAAATTTCGACGCCTTTGCTGGGAGGAATGGAAGGAATGGCGTGATTAATCACCGCATTGCCATGTATTGTTTCTGTCAATCATATTCTTTGTCTTCTGTGTGTAGTTAGACTTGTTCAAATCTCAGTTTGATTAAAACCACCACCGCCCCTTCTCCTTATCCTGACGAGTGACTGCGAAGGAGTGGTGGTAATCAGACTGGCTCAAGTCTCTTAAGTTGTTTTTAAAATATAATGTTTGCCGACTGCTCTCTGTGACTTTAATTGTTCCAAAAATATGTATGAACGAGAGCATAAATAAAATAAAACAAAACTCAACAAGTGTGCTACTTTGATGCTTCTTGAAGGCTAAAGAATATCTAGTACTAAATACAATAGAAAATGTAAATACAAGAAAAGAATATCTAGTACTAAATAGAATAGAAATGTGTTTCCGGTTTTTTAAAGTATAAGATGACATACCTTGAACCTCTTCACACCGATGTAAAACTTTGATTCCCCATTGGGTCCCCATCCTGCCACGTACCCCGCCGGTCTTAAGAAAAAAATTTATATAAATTTTCCTGATATATTATCATGTATATGATCTCCTATTGTGGCCCCAGCCTGGGCCACAGTGATTTGAATAATCTACAATCTACGCTACCTAAAAATGGATGCATATTGATATGACGGCTGATCTTGAGAGGATTTTATATATTTTCCTCAATAAAATTCCAGATAAAACTTTGTTCCCTTATTGCGGCCCCATCCTACCTTCCTTGGACATGATGTGATCAAACTTCAATCTGTACTACCTCATATTTGTACCTTATATTAAAATGACTAATCATGACCCTGCGATGGTTTTTCCTATACATCTCCCTGGAAAACCTTCATCCCCAATTGTGGCACCATTCTACCCTCGGGATGATTGATTTTAGCAACTTTGAATCTGCACTACCTGAGGATTCTTGCTTATGAACATGACTAGTCATGGCCTAGCTGTTCATAAGAAGAAATGTTTTATCTAAAGGTTCGTTAACATATATTTCCATGTACAACTTTGATCCCTTATTGTGGTCCCACCCCGGGGACCACTTATTGAGCAAACTCGAATCGGGTTCTTGAGAAGGAGATTTATATAAAAAAAAAAAAAAATTAAAAAAAATAAATTCCAATATGCCCATAAAAAAACGTTGATCCCCTTCTGGGGTCCCATCTCATCCCCGGTGGACATGAACAATTTTCAATCTCTATTCATTAAGGAAGTTTGAAATCCCAGTTTTGTCTTTTCCAGTCTAGTGGTTCTTAGAAATTTTGATTGTAAGATTTTAAAATGATGCCACCATATTTTCACTATTTCTTAATTATTTTCCCTTTGAAAAGGTTGTGACCCTTCATTTGTATCCCTTTCACCCAAGGATGCTTAATGGCAAGTTTGATTAAAATTGGCAAGGGTGTGGTCTTGAAGAAGAAGTCGAAAATGTGTTAAATTTACAGACAGGCAGACGGACGTCGGACAAGTGGTGATCAGAAAAGCTCATTTGAAATTGCAGCTCAGGCGATTTACAAAACAATTTATCGTCAGAAAAGACTGAAACATTTTCGGAGGGGTGGGGTGGGTGGAATGGGGTGCACATTTAAGAAATTAATTGCATTTTCGAAAATAACGCGTCGTAAAGCATCGCAGTTCATATGTTTACATTCTACTTTCATTTCTGTCGAAATTCGCAGCCATTGAAATAGACGTACTACATCTATCAAGATTCACACGTACATTGTCATTGAAATAGACGTACTACATCTATCAAGATTCACACGTACATTGTCATTGAAATAGACGTACTACATCTATCAAGATTCACACGTACATTGTTCTTAATTGCAACGCATTCCTGAAAAAAATGTTTATCATTACAATTAAAGGCAAAAATATTCGAAATGTAGAATTTTATACATCATGGACATTAGCTAATCGATAAGAACCTGTCACCTTGGATAAGAATATAAATTTTAGAGAGATAAATGCTAACTAATCATTTAACTACCTGCCGTGCCGGTATCACCGGGATCGAATTTCAGTGTGGGTGAACGGATGTAATAATTAAACGTCATATGTATGCACATAACATATGCTGTTTAAGTGTTTGGTTGTTGTTTTTTTATTGATGGGGAATCTCCAAACCAAAGTTACGTGTATCTATGTCTCTGCTCAAACAAAGTCTTCGTGTTTCCGATCCGAGAGTTCATTTAATATGAATTTCATAAAACATGATAAAATTTTAATCGTAATTTCTTGAAGTAATGTCTGTCATATTAATTTGTTCAGAACATATT
This sequence comes from Ostrea edulis, assembly GCF_947568905.1. NCBI lineage: Eukaryota > Metazoa > Mollusca > Bivalvia > Ostreida > Ostreidae > Ostrea > Ostrea edulis. The sequence continues at coordinate 54,863,883 of NC_079165.1, read as the reverse complement.
TCAAGCAATTTTGAACATGACGGGACGTATTATGGTACGCCGATGTCTGCACGTCCGTCTGTTTGAGTTTTCTGTTTCTATTTTCATATTTCTGTCACATATCAAGCTGAAACTTGCTATGTAGCTTCCCTGCAAGTCACTCTAGATCATGTTGCAATTTTGACCTATTTCGACTTTTATTGGAGGAGTTTTGCCCTTTTATTTGTGAATCAATGTTTAATATATTGCGGTACATACTTTGTCCGGCTAACTCCGGAATCATCTTACAAGTTACATGTACCATAATCATCTAACACGTTGACAAATAGATCTGATAAGTACGGAAAAGTTTAATTGCCTTATCTTGTTCACTAAACATCAACATGGTCAATATGTCGCTGATTTAAAGCTGACATGAATTAATAAATACGTACACATTTCTCATCTTATCCGCCATATTTCTCTCAGGTAGCCTAATTTACTCTACCTGTATATACCCCAAAAGTGATTGTCACACCTGAGTGATTTTTCTAGGTGGACTCGACCAGTGCACATCTCCGATAGTAATATAAAGGGAATGAGAAATAAATAAAATCACATTTCAAAACATTATGCTTTGCTCAATATTACCAAATATTTATTGTATACCAATGAAACATTCTTAAAGTTTAAATAATTTAGACAAAAAAGAAGAAGAAGCTATTCATGCATACTTGCAAGTTCATGCAAGTATTTGCAGTTTCTTATTAAATAACTGCGGAGAAATCATTTGCCAATTACATACTGATAGAATGGAATAATCAAAGAGCATAAAATATATTATTTTTATCAATTCTTGCAAAATACAGGTGCATGCCATATGCATAATATGTAATGCACATGGCATACTCGCCAAAAAAATCGTATCAAATGCGGACATCTATTCAACAAGTATCGGAGATGTGCACTTACCGAAAATATTAGAATATCTCTATTCTGATAAATCCACGAAACAAAATGATAAACTCCATTTGTATCTCGTAGAACTTTACAACTAGTTGTCATTCCATTATATAGACTGTGACACACTTCACCCATGCCAAACAGGGTGTATTCAATCAGGGGAGATGTCAGAGTCGAATTTGTCTCCTGTATCGAATGGTTGTCTGGTCAGGGGTTTTGCAGTTTACAGAAATTGGGAATCTAATCATGCACGTACATATACACTGAGCATCTGGTTGGATATATCGCGTGCATAATTAAACATTTATCTATGAGCTTGATAGCAACGCATAATATGATAAACTCAATTATTACATTTTGCATTAGTACAATTTGCATCGAGTTCAACGCAGAATGTAATAACGCAAAATGGCATAGATATATAAGATCTATTGAGCGCCAAATTAGCATAAAATGAAGCAATCTGATTAAAACCAGATCCTGAGATTCGCTCACTTAGATCGCTACACTAGTGTAGGATCTGGTTTTAATCAGATTGAAAATGAAGTAACTGAAAATAGCATTATTCAATGATATGTTTATTTTTTTTAATTATTGCGTGCTTTAAATGAATCAAATAAATCTGTACCATGAATTAATGAGAGCAATATTGAGTTAGTTTTCTTTTATTGAATTAACGATATCATTTGTCTTAATAAGAGCGCGATTATTACAAGATCATCGTTTGAATCCCCCCTCTCTCTCCCATCCCATACACTCGTTCAATGTTGCATATGCAAATCTTATATACATGAACAAATTATGTACCTAAATGATTTTCTTATTTACAAATCTAGAATCTAGAATACACTGACCAGTAAATCATACGGTGTAAGGATTCATGCACAATACAGGGTAAATATTATACTTTGATACTTCCCCTGATTGAAGATAGCTGTACAATGGACAATGTTGGAATACAAATGGAGTTTATCGTTTTGTTTCATGGATTATGCAAATAAAGGGAGTTTTACTACTATTTATAGTATTTTCGACAAGTGTACACGTACATCTGCGGTCCTTTACAGATATTACGAGTAGATCCAGGTAAATAGTCGTCCGCATTCGATGCGTTTTCATGGCGAGCATACATGTCATGTGCATAAGTAAAACAGTATTTATGTATTTGCATTTTGCTTGAAGTAAGTGTGAAATGTGAATGTTATAGAATTTATACCCTTTGCTTATTCCATTTTATCAATAGATAATAGATGAAATATTTATCCGCGTTTTTTGTATAGTTTTGACGTATTTACTGCAAATATACGTACATGTACATTCACGTAAAGAAAAGCCATTCTAAATTTATTTATCCAAAGCTTTTAGAATGATTTACTACTGTACGATATGTTTATTGTAATTTTGAGCACTGGTGTTCCAAAACGTGATTTCATTTCCTCTCGATGTCGTATAAATTAGTATCGGAGATGTACGTGTTACCTGTCGAAGCTACCCGCACAGGTAAATCGAAGACACCGATGTGAAGTGAAGCGTAGCAAAACTTGTCCCCTTATAGACCATGCGAACCCTGATACATATAACAATAGAACATCCAACTAATATGGCGGATAAGCAGAGAAATATGGCGGACACATAGAATTCAACTATATTTATTAATTCATGTCAGCTTTAACGCCTTTTTTAACTCAATAAGTCTTCTTTTATATAAACTGAACGACATATTTTTCTCGTCTTGGTAAATCAACACTATGAATTGTAGCTTATGATTTGCACGTTTTACACGGTATGTGTCTTTTTAAGGGCGTGGTTTGAACACTAGAGATGCGCGTTTCTAATGGTGTGGCTTGATTTGACTTCATGAAATCGGTTTTGAATAAGCGATTTGTTTTCTAAACGGCGTAATCAAAATCGCTTTTATCAATCGTTTGTTTGATTAAATAATAAGACATTGTCAAGAAGTATTCATTTAGAGCAATTGGTATCTTATCGACTTTTCGGCGACTTGAAACAAATATCATCTTTCAAAAAGTATTGTCATAACCAGGGCGATATTCATTTTATTGGCTGTTTGTTGGCGACAAGGTACAAGTCATCATATTGATTTTACTACAAAAAGACGATATAATGATCTGACAAGTCGATATAATGATCTGACAAGTCGATATAATGATCTGACAAGTCGATATAATGATCTGACAAGTCGATATAATGATCTGACAAGTCGATATAATGATATAATGATCTGACAAGTCGATATAATGATCTGACAAGTCGATATAATGTTCTAATGATCTGACAAGTCGACATGTAATGATCTGACAAGTCGATATAATGATCTGACAAGGCGACATGAAATTATCTGATGTCGACTTGTCAAAGGATTATGTCGACTTGTATACCAGTATCTGAGATTTTGAAAAACATATTTAAAATGTTCTACAAATACAAAGGCTAGAAAAGATAATCTTTTTTACATTTACCAAAGGAACTTTTCTCTCTCTCAGTTTGAAAGGTTCGCGCAATGACTGGTCTTATCAAAACTATCCTTGTTCTTTTCTCCCCTGCGCTTCATAAAAGAGTTCGCTTGACATTGCATTATTTACCAGTATCCAAATGTCAATGTTTTATCCATTTGTAAGCATATGTAAATTTCATTCATTATTAAATGAATAATCTTATTGAGTATTTATATGTAAACAAATCACCACGGAAGGTTTTGACGATCCAAACCCGCGGGAATATAGATGAAAACAGCGTCCATATTAAAAGTACAAGTTGTAATCTCGGAGCCAGAGCAGTGAAAGTTTGAAAAGCCAAGTCAAGAGAAGTGTGAATCAACCATGGTAAATATTTGATAAACTCCTATAGAACATTAGTCTTGACTGCGGTCTTTGTGGGTTCTAAAGTAATCACATGGCCTTCAGTTCTCCTTGTTTACAAGTTTCATGATACGAAAGTAGGCCTCGTTTTTGATAAGTTCCTGTGGAATATCATTAAGATTTCCTCAACAGGATCCCGACTACCTGCACATACAGTACTTTGATTGGGCATCTAAAGTCATTTTTACCAATTGAGGCCAATTAGTTTTTACTGCTTTATTGTGCGACGCGCGTCGATCGGTTTCAGCAACATTGAACACAGTGTAACCGACACCGGATATTGCTACAAAAGAAGCGAAGTCGGTGCGAATCATGAGGGGGAAAGAGGTTAATATCTATGCAATAAATTCTGTAGCAATTTAAATTGTCACAGAAACTCGGCCCTATCGACTTGTATCGATTTTGGACCATCGGGCAACTCCACAGTATTTTTGTACATTTAAAAACCATCTGCCTGTACCGGAGAAAATTCTGACTTCTCGAGTTTCCAGGGGCCAGTTTCACAAAACTATCTTACGACTAAGATCTGTCTAACGACCAAAATTTGTCATAAGTTCCATCATAGCTGTTTCACAAAACTGTCATATCTTGAGATAATCTTAATATTGTTAGAAATCTTAAGACATCTCATGCGCGGATCTAGAGGGGGGGGGGGGGGGGGGAGGTCCGGACCCCCCTGGAATTTGCAAAGATAAAAAAAATTATAATATAACGATTTATAAGAAAAATGAGTTATATCACGGGTTCGATTTTGTGAAAAGGTTCGACCCCCCCCCCCCCCCTGGAAAAAATTTCTGGATCCGCGCCTGCATCTGATACTTGTCTTAAGTCTATGCTGAACTATGCTTTGCTAAGAGATAGGTAGGTTATTCGGAGTGAACGTGGTTTCAGGGACAGAAACAATCTATTAGACGGATGTGGACATCATTGATAAGATTCGTATACCGCGACATATATAATCTTTATGATGAACTCAATATTCGTTTAGAATATCCCACAGCTAACTTTTTCCTACTTTCACTGTTTAGGCATGCCGCCATGTCCACCACTTTTTCTTCATTTCCTCCTCCAACCGGACATATTTGTTGAATTTACAGCATTTACTCTAGAAGTGACATCTCCCCAAGTTTCCTTCATAACATTGGAACTGTAGTTTTGTTTTAAAAACAAGTGTCTTTTCTTTTCTCCACCTCGTCAAACATTACTGATATTTCAGCAACTGAAAAGTTTGGACATCATAGCGGCTACGACGTCCGTGTGCATGCGCTCAGACAGATTTAAGATGTCTATGAAATGTGGTCACAAATAAACGTATTTGAATACGTTCATTTATTGTTTGTAGGCACAAAAGCAGTGTTGGGTGAATCTATTTCTTCACGTTTTTATGTTTTGGTTAGTTTTCGTACTATTTCATTTCATTCAGTTATTAGCTTTTTCACACAGAAAAGCCTTTGCGTCCAGTATACATGTATTAGTCGAACACGCGTACCCGTTTTGTTCGATTAATGCAACGTTCGTTATAAATGCTTAAGTATTACTTGTGTCTTTGGTTTTCCCTACTCACCCACGCCCTCGTATTTGTATTTAGTATATTATTTTGTTGAATAAAACAAATACGACGTTGCTAACTTGTAACAGATGCATCAATCCTATTGTCTTTTCTTTATATTTGAAATTAGTTAAGCAAATGTTTTATTTTCGTCGGAGAGGAATCAGTTTCTGAAATCAAATAGTATACAAACCGAGTGTAACTTTTGAAATACAAAATAAAGTTTAAGTTCAAATGATTTAAAAAAGAAGTACAATGTATTAAATTTTATGAATATATTAAATTATTACAAATGCCTAAAATCGTAATATTTCAATTTCCTATTTATAGTTTTATAAATTTCAATCTTTCATATATACATGTATTGTAACATTTAAATTCATCCATGCAGTCAACAGATTATAAAGGAAACACCGTACAATGTAACGAGTATAACAACGCCCTAAGATCTATTTCTTGAAGTAAAGTTTTGTGAAAAGGTACTGTCGTATCTTATGATTGTCATAAGTCAGGTCTTAAGACAGTCTTACGATCTATCTTATGACAGGTTTTAAGATAGTTTTGTGAAACCCGGCCCAGGCTGTTAGATTTATTGTTGAACAGGTTTTTTTCTGGGTTGTGTGTGTGTGTGTGTGTGTGTGTGTGTGTGTGTGTGTGTGTGTGTGTGTGTGTGTGTGTGTGTGTGTGTGTGTGTGTGTGTGTGCGTGCGTGTGTATGTGTGTGTACGGCGGCTTGCAATGATCAGATCAACTGTACGGCAAAATGAAGTGTACGGCATCTTGACGTACACCATTCTTATGTATGTTCAATTTTCAACAAAAACCGAGAGAGAAAAACAACAACAAAATTTAAAAAACAAAAAATGGTTAAAGATCAAGAGGCTTATAGGCCTTATCGGTCATCTGAGTATTAGTTAACAGTACCACGTCACCTGAGTATTAGTTAACAGTACCACGTCACCTGAGTATTAGTTAACTGTATCACGTCACCTGAGTATTAGTTAACTGTATCACGTCACCTGAGTATTAGTTAACAGTATCACGTCACCTGAGTATTAGTTAACAGTATCACATCACCTGAGTATTAGTTAACAGTATCACGTCACCTGAGTATTAGTTAACAGTATCACGTCACCTGAGTATTAGTTAACTGTATCACGTCACCTGAGTATTAGTTAACAGTATCACGTCACCTGAGTATTAGTTAACAGTATCACGTCACCTGAGTATTAGTTAACAGTATCACATCACCTGAGTATTAGTTAACAGTACCACGTCACCTGAGTATTAGTTAACTGTATCACGTCACTTGAGTATTAGTTAACAGTATCACATCACCTGAGTATTAGTTAACAGTATCACGTCACCTGAGTATTAGTTAACAGTATCACATCACCTGAGTATTAGTTAACAGTATCACATCACCTGAGTATTAGTTAACAGTATCACGTCACCTGAGTATTAGTTAACAGTATCACGTCACCTGAGTATTAGTTAACAGTATCACGTCACCTGAGTATTAGTTAACAGTATCACGTCACCTGAGTATTAGTTAACAGTATCACGTCACCTGAGTATTAGTTAACAGTATCACGTCACCTGAGTATTAGTTAACAGTATCACATCACCTGAGTATTAGTTAACAGTATCACGTCACCTGAGTATTAGTTAACTGTATCACGTCACCTGAGTATTAGTTAACAGTATCACATCACCTGAGTATTAGTTAACAGTATCACATCACCTGAGTATTAGTTAACAGTATCACGTCACCTGAGTATTAGTTAACAGTATCACGTCACCTGAGTATTAGTTAACAGTATCACGTCACCTGAGTATTAGTTAACAGTATCACGTCACCTGAGTATTAGTTAACAGTATCACGTCACCTGAGTATTAGTTAACAGTATCACATCACCTGAGTATTAGTTAACAGTATCACGTCACCTGAGTATTAGTTAACAGTATCACGTCACCTGAGTATTAGTTAACAGTATCACGTCACCTGAGTATTAGTTAACAGTATCACGTCACCTGAGTATTAGTTAACAGTATCACGTCACCTGAGTATTAGTTAACTTTATTATATACCCATCAGTGTATCGTTCTTTGATACTGTGGATTTCACAGCGTGTGATCCGGTTTTCCGGATCACCACACTGTGGTTTTCTGATTCCGTATCAGTATCCTCTGAAACTGATGCCGTCACAATGACGTCACAATGCATCAACGCAACGGTATTTGTGGAAAATATTGACCGCGTCACAAAACAAAGCTACGTACACAAAACATAATTTCATGGTAGATCTATGTCTGTTTTTGATAATTTGGATTACATTTATCATCTTATAAATGTGGATTTAAAATGCAGAAGGGGGTATATAATAAATTTATCATTACTACAGTAACTTGATCCGAAGAGTTGGATCACGTCTCGTTGACAGGCGCGGATCATCAGATCAAACTCGACGCTTCGCGTCTCGTGTGATCTGATGATCCGCGCCTGTCAACTCGACGTGATCCGACTCTTCGGATCAAGTTACTGTAGTAATAATATATATGTATCACGTCACCTGAGTATTAGTTAACTGTATCACGTCACCTGAGTATTAGTTAACAGTATCACGTCACCTGAGTATTAGTTAACAGTATCACGTCACCTGAGTATTAGTTAACAGTATCACATCACCTGAGTATTAGTTAACTGTATCACGTCACCTGAGTATTAGTTAACAGTATCACGTCACCTGAGTATTAGTTAACAGTATCACGTCACCTGAGTATTAGTTAACAGTATCACGTCACCTGAGTATTAGTTAACTGTATCACGTCACCTGAGTATTAGTTAACTGTATCACGTCACCTGAGTATTAGTTAACAGTACCACATCACCTGAGTATTAGTTAACAGTATCACATCACCTGAGTATTAGTTAACAGTATCACGTCACCTGAGTATTAGTTAACAGTATCACGTCACCTGAGTATTAGTTAACAGTATCACATCACCTGAGTATTAGTTAACTGTATCACGTCACCTGAGTATTAGTTAACAGTATCACATCACCTGAGTATTAGTTAACTGTATCACGTCACCTGAGTATTAGTTAACTGTACCACGTCACCTGAGTATTAGTTAACAGTATCACGTCACCTGAGTATTAGTTAACAGTATCACATCACCTGAGTATTAGTTAACAGTATCACGTCACCTGAGTATTAGTTAACAGTATCACGTCACCTGAGTATTAGTTAACAGCAGGGCCGTAAATTAACCTTCAATTTGGAGGAGGCAGGAAATTAGGCGGGGGTCTGGGGGCCGCCCAGACGCTGAGCACATTTTGTGCACACTGAACACGTTTCGTGCAAAATCCTTGATTCTAGGGCCTTCTAAGATGTTACTTGACTAACTCATTCTAAAAGAAAGATTTGGAATGCTTTTTAAGGGAGGTATCATGTTCTTAGTTATTGGAAACAACATAAATTCTAATGAACTTTAAATTTTATTTTTTTTTGGCTCAAAAGTTGGAGGAGGCAGCTGCCTCCTCCGCCTCCATGTAATTTACGGCCCTGAACAGTATCACGACGCCAACGGCTATGAAATCTATAATAATTTTCCTGTTCTACCTATAGATCTAAGCTAAATTCTGATTTCCAGCAGCAGTATAAAGTATATATAAATAAAAGATGTGTTCTAAAAACACAAATCCCCCGAAAGTGCCCATACTGATGAGAGACTTTGCATAATGAAAGTTGATTTTAACACTATATGACTATTTTGAACTCGCCCTAGAGTCAGAACTCTGGGGTTGCAAAATTCACAATTTTGTTACATCCCTTTCTGCTTTTCCTAAACATGCATCTAGTTTTTATACAGTAACAGCAAAATTAAAGAAGTCTTTCAAATGATATTTTAAGCCAATATTCACAATAATAATTTTGGTCCCACCCTGGAACCAAAACCCCTCACCCTGGAATCATGAAATTTATGATTTTCCTATAGGACTACCTGCTCCTTCTAATATCCATTTAATTTCAATTTACAGTATGAATATCGTCAAAGAAGATTTACGCATAAACACTATATGCCAGATTTGACCCCACCCTGGAGTCAGAACCTGCACTACAGGAATAATCAAATTTACAATTTTGGTAGATCAGCAACACACGTGTTGTATATGACACTGTCCGACCTGACAATGCATTTAGTTTTTCTTGCATACATGTATCTGCGACTCTAGAGAAGATTTTTTGAAAATTGGACAGTTTTTGCCCCTAAAACCCAGGGTGCAGGAGTCCTAAAATTTACAATTCATACCCAATTTGAAATCCTGTGGGGATTCGAGTTAGAATAGGTCCTCAGAACCTCTTGCTTTTCGTCAGGGGCGTTTAAATGGGACGGCTTTTCGGATGATACCGCAAAAACCGAGACCCCGTGTCACAGCAGGTGTGGCATGATAAAGATCCCTCCCTACTCAAAGGCCGTAAGCGCCGTGCATGGGCCTTAATTTTGCAGCCCTTCACCAGAAATGGTGATGTCTCCATCTGGGTGAAAGATTCTCAAGCGGGAAGTTAAACAATATACAACCAATCAGAATTGATTGTATCTTCTTTAACGTCTCTCTTTCGAGAATTTTTCACTGATATGAAGACGTCACCAAGACCGGTGAAGGGCTTCAAATTTAGGCCTTTGCTCGGCGCTTACGGCCATTGAGCAGTGAGGGTTCTTTAACATGTCACACTGCCTGTGACACGGGACATCCGTTTTTAAGGTTGCCGAGCGTTTGGCGATGGAATTGTCACTACCTGTTCACAGAACAATTAACGGTTTGCACGGAATAAAATTGAGTGCTTTGGAGGCGCAGTGGCACGCTTTAGGGTATGCAGTTTGAATGTAACTTGTAAATGATCTATAATTGCACGATAGTCATCAAGCTCCACAGTTAGACGAGTCCTGACAAGCAAAAAATTCAGAGACTCCGGACTAGATTTTAGGTCAAAAAGTCCATTGTAGTACCTTTTGATAGGAAATCCGTCATCACTACTCCATGCTGATCCCAAAAGACAGTAAGCATGACCTTGCCTGTCAATGGTGTTATACGTGTCTTGGGGGGGGGGGGGGTGTCAAAATGTTTCCATTATTTTGACTGGGCCTTAGTTTCTGGATCATAGTAATGCAACCAAGTTTCATCTTGCGTAATTAGTCCGTCAACCCCAATCCCAACCCCCAGGCTTTCTTCGCACATGGCTAAAAGAGCCTTGGAGCAATGAACTCGTTCCTGCTTCTGGAAGGGTGTGAGTAGCCTAGGAACCCACCGAGCAGACAGCTTTTGCATATACAGATGTTCATGAATGATTTTGTCCACAGACCCAACGCTAATCTTGATATCTTGTGCTAGCCTACGAACAGTAATACGGCAATTTTCCAAAATGGCAGCCTCCACTTGATGGATGGTGTCCTCATCAATGGCAGACTATGGTCGACCTGGGATAGCAGCCATTTCCACAGTCTTCCGGCCACACCGGAACTGGCGATGCCAATGTTTAACAACGTCATATGATGGGGTATCCTCTCCATAAGTTGTTTTCATTTCATCGAAGGTCTCTTATGGTGTGCGACTTTTTTGGTATAAAAAGCTGACAACTACTAGATATTCCATTGGTTCAATTTATACAGGTGAGTGCACCTTCACCTCCGTAAAAGAAAACATGTGATGAGTTAAGAACGGGAAATCAAGATATGACGTGTATCGTTATACATGTGAAATTTAAGCCTACTACTCCTTCACTTAAAGAGATATATCTCTAAGAATTCCTAGAGAGATGTCTCTCAAAGTAAAAGAGATATCTCTTTAATCGTTGAAAAAGAGATATCTCTCAAAGAGAAAGAGATATCTCTTTCCAATATTTTTATTAGCTTGAATACTTAAGGAATTCTCCCTAAACTGGAAGCCCGCCAAAGCAAATCTTAGCACGATGGCTGCAATCCCAGGGGGAAATTTTGCGTTTACTGCATGTGAAGTGTATACAGGTAACAAAAACAAAGACAATAAATTTATAAAAGATATGAGTTAGACTGGATTTAACCTCTCGGTAACTTGATAATGTTACCCCCACCACCTCTTCAACCTTTTCCGCCATTTTTACACTAGAAGTATTTTGATTGGTTGAAAAATAGGGTTACATCATATTAACGGCGATGCAAGATATCTCTTTTTACATTGATAGAGATATATCTCTTTACGCTAGAGAGATATCTCTTTCTCTTTGAGAGATATTTCTTTAGCTTTAAGAGATGAAAGACATATCTCTCTAGCGTAAAGAGATATCTCTTATTGTTTAAATAGATATCTTTTAGCTAAAGAGATATCTCTTTAGTTTAAAGAGATATCTCTTTTGGTTAAAGAGATATCTCCCTAGCGTAAAATGATATATCTCTAACTTTCCAGAGATATCTTTCTTAGTGTAAATAGATATCTCTTTTATTTAAAGAGATATCTTATTTTACGAATAAATAGTAAAAGGGCTTGCTATACAAAAGGGGTGTATTGTCTGGGGTGGAATGGGAGGCACATATAAGCTTAAATGAAAATCTTGCCACTGTAAGAATTATATTAGGAAAGTAACTGGTTTTATTCAATGTCATGAAATATGTCAGAAAATCTGTAAAATTCGTAGAGAAAGAAGGTACAGTCTGAATGCAAATCTGGACCTGCAATTTTATAAAAATTTAGAATGTTACTAGAAATCTAATCACATGCTTAAACTGAATCCAGGTTTAATAGATCTAATATGTAAGATTATATGCAAATTATTATTCTCACTTAATCTCATAAATGCTAAGTGTGACGTATGCCATTCACAAGTGCATTTTCCTATATTTTGTTAAAAAGTTGCTAAAGATATCTATTTTCAGTGGAATTGTCCTTTAGTTAAACAATAGAATTGTTTTGTTGTTGTTGTTTCATCGGGTGATGAAGAGAGCAAGCACAGCAGGGGAAAAAATCATAACCCGCGTTACATTTTATTGTTTATATTGATATATTTTTATGTATTTTTAAAATTATATATATAAACTAGATTTAAGTACTAAAATATCACATGAATGACCCATACGTGACGTTAAACGGAACAGACAATGCATCCTTTGACCTTGATGATGCTCCATATTTGGTAATGACTATGCAGACAGGTGGTACTAAAAAACCGGATCGAACTGGTTTGCAATAAAAATGCATTCATTGTCACAGTTGAAAGCAATTTCAATAGAAATATAAGAGAAAAGATTCAATGAATGTAAATATTAATCGATGAATTAATTTCATTTGTCATTATTCTGTCTTGATGATAATCTTATGCAATTTGAATATGTCCAATTACACACGTTGAGTTGGCAGTATAATACACTGTAGAAATTAATTTTGTGAATTCTTTTTGGAAATTGACAAGAACCCCTGTTATTATGCACGAAAATAGGATAATTTATTGGTTAAACCCTAGAGCTTCGCCTCCTGGGCCGCCCTGGACCCACTGAGGACCTCTAGATGCCCCAGACCCTCATCTGTACTTTGCATACATTTCACTTTTTTTCTGGCTGTTCGCCTGCCCAGATCAATTTTGGATCGACAAATTAACATAAACTCATTAAATGAATTAATGCGCGCTTCAATTCAATTAATGAGAGCAATAATAAATTTGATGAGAGCATCAATTTCGTGGAAATATTGCCCGCAATAATTAATTTAGAGCGCAGTAAAAATAATTTGATGATTTCTTTAATTCAATTGAAGATATCTTTAATTATTTACCATGCTTTTGTATAAGGAATTAATGCGCGCATCAATTCTTTTAAAGAGAGAAACAATTCAATTAGAGAGATCATTAACTCCATTGTGGATATGTTGAATTGAAGATATCTTTAATTATATAGTAAGAATTATTGCTTTCTTCAAATGAATTAAAGATATCATTAATTCAATTGAAGAGAGCAATAATTGAATAAATGTGTGCATTAAATCAATTATTGCTCTCATCAATTGAATTAATGTGCGCATCAATTCAATTATTGCTCTCATCAATTGATTTAATGCGCGCAATATATCAATTATTGCTATCTTCAATTGAATTGTAAGGCGCATCAATTCAATTGTTGATATCATTAAGTCATTTTAAGAGATCATTAATTCAATTAAAGCGCGCATCAATTCAGCTGAAGAAGTAATGATATCATCAAGTCAACTAATGCGGGCAATAATTCAGAATTGAATATATCATTAATTATTTGAGGAGATCTTTAATTGAATTGTTGGCGCGCATCAAATGAATTGATGATATCTTTAAATAATTAAAGATATTCCGACTTAACTCACTATGAGTTAAAGCTGACATGAATTAATAAATACGTACACCTTTCTCATCTTATCCGCCATATTTCTCTCAGGTAGCCTAATTTACTCTACCCGTATATACCCCAAATGTGATTGTCACACCTGAGTGATTTTTCTAGGTGGACTCGACCAGTGCACATCTCCGATAGTAATATATAGGGAATGCGAAACAAATAAAATAACATTTTAAAACATTATGCTTTGCTCAAAATTACAAAATATTTATTGTATACCAATGCAACATTCCGAAAGTTTAGATGATATAGAAAAGATGCAAAAAAAAAAAAAAAAAAAAAAGCTTTTCTTGCATACTTGCAAGTGCATGCAAGTATTTGCAGTTTCTTATGAAATAAATGCGGAGAAATCATTTGCCAATTACATACTGATAGAATGGAATAAGCAAAGAGCATAAAATATATTATTTATATCAATTCTTGCAAAATACAGGTGCATGCCATATGCATAATATGTAATGCACGTGGCATATTCGCCAAAAAATCTCCTATCAAATACGGACGTCTATTCAACAGGTATCGGAGATGTGCACTTACCGAAAATATTAGATTCTCTTTATTCTGATAAATCCACGAAACAAAATGATAAACTCCATTTGTATCTCGTTAGAACTTTACAACAAGTTGTCATTCCATTATACAGACTGCGACACACTTCACCCATGCCAAATAGGGTGTATTCAATCGGGGGAGATGTCAGAGTCGAAAATTTTTCCTGTAGTGAATGCTTGTTTGGTCGAGGTTTTGCAGTTTATAGAAATCGGGGAATCTAATCATATACACTGAGCATCTGGTTGGATATATTGCGTGCTCAATTCAAAATTTATCGATGATCATATACAAACTTGGATATACAAATAAGGGAATAATGATCGAAAATATACATCTATTTAAAAATGCGGGTATTACATTTGCAATCCATAATAAACAGTTGATTACACAAAGACACATATAAAAGGAAATGTATAAACGAAAATATAGTTTTATTGTTTCTTTGGGAACCACATAATTATTTACGGTCTCCGTATGTCCATATTCATTGATTGGACGAGAGAGAGAGAGAGAGAGAGAGAGAGACTGTCCTACTTCGATGTACAATATATCATTTCACAGAAGGAAAGAAAATTGATCTCTGATATAATGGTAAGCTTACAAGCATTAAAATTTAAAAATTTGTTATTGACAATATATTAAAAACTTACAGGAGTTGATGCTTATAATTGAATTCATTACAAATTTTTAAAAAAAATATCAGTTTTAACTGTGCATGTAGAAAATACTGACTTTGTATGTTAGAATAACGGAAAAAAGTAAATTGTCAAAAAAGTGGGGAGAGCAGACCAGCCCAGCCTCCCTGCCCACCCCAACCCCCTGTATACGTGCCTGAAACAACATCAATTCGTGTTGAAAGAAAGGTGCATATCTGCATTTCATTAAATTCCAAAGGAGCTCGGATTTATGTGTTCCCCTATTGATTATTTTGTATGCAAGATTCGTTCCCGAATTTAGAATCATGCTTTCAGTCAGAGCAGAAATAAAATCATTTTGAAGTACATCTAGTTTGAATGCAAATGTGGGGTTCCTTCTTTTAATTTCATCAGACTCATTTGAACCCCCTCCCCCAAACTATGCAGCTTTGTTTTTATTGATATCTAAATCGGCATATGAATCCGGATATACATTATAATGTTTTTTCGTGATCATATAGATATCGATACTAAAAAATATTGATACTCTTGCCTTTTGCATATCCTACTAATGCATTACAGTAGATTGACACTGTGTCATATAAAAAAAAAAAACCTCAACACAAATTTTACTAATTTATGGATACTAACATCTTATCGAATACATTTGAATTTGAAATTTCGACGTACAGCGGTATGTCTATTTTCAGAATATATCCATTGCGCCAGATCTCCGAAATGAAAATAATCATTATGGCATGTTACAGAAACGTTAAAACACACATATGCTATAGTCCTGCAATGCATGCATGCGATTTTTCTGAATGCATGTATTTATGTATTCGTGAATGAAGTTCCTACGCTTAAAACTATCTTGGCCTTTATGCATTTTCTTTTGTGATTTTGGTTTACCATTCCTTACACTGTGTAAATGAAGTAAAACTTGGTGAAGGGTGCAATTCTACACAATACAATTAGTATGCATGCATGTGTTGAAAAGCAAAATGTACATGTAATAACCAGACATGTATCGTCATTTTTCATGGGGTGGGGGGTACAACAGGAAGAAAAAAATGGAAAATTGGATTCTTTAAAATTTCTTGCCATTCAAAATAATAATTAAAAAGATGAACGAAAACATCAATAAAATAAAACATAAAACCCAAACAAACCAAGATGTTTTATCCGATGTTCAAAGTCTTAATGTGGGGGCGAAGGGTTACAAGAGTCTTTTATTTTGACTGCCTCAATAATTTCCCCCTACACTTTATTTTCTCCCATCGTTGGGGTGGGGTGGGGTGGTTAGAGTCCTCTACTATGAGTGCCTCATAATATCTTCATTTTCTTATTTGGTGGTGGTGTGTGTCTTCTACTATTATATCAGAACTTTCAAGCTGGGGTCAATTTTGGGGGGAGGGGGTTGTCACCCAATATATTTTTTATTTGCATTACAAAATAACGGCATCTCACTTCTGCATCTGTCGGCGCGGGTTCGAAACCCGCTCGCGCCGGTAAGTGAGAAAATTTCCCACTTTACTTTCGGAAGGTCGGTGGTCTCTTCCCGGGTACATTGTATCTGGTTTCTCTCTTCCACCAACAAAAACTGGGCGCCACCAGATAACTGAAAAATTGTTGAGTGTGACGGAAAACATAAAAAAAAAACCAAACAAACAAAATAACAAAAAAGTGGATATTGTTATCAAAGGTGGGGGACAGACACTATTGGCCCCTCCCCTTGATTCTAAGTACTTTGACCTTTGTATTTGGGAGAGGGCCTACATATATAGGCTATGCCTGTTGCCCAATCCTGTTGAGTTTCTCAATAAAATATGTTTAAATAAAAAAAAATTCTATGTGCTTGATAACTACGCATATGATAAACTCAATTATTACATTTTGCATTACTACAATTTGCATCTGACGCAGAATGTAATAAAGCAAAATGGTATAGATATATAAGATCTATTAAGCGCCGAATTAGCATAAAATGAAGTAATTGAAAATAACATTATTTAAAGATATGTTTAATTTTTAATTATTGCGTGCTTTAAATGAATCAAATAAATCTGTAATATCAATTAATGAGAGCAATATTGAGTTACTGTTCCGTTATACATGTATTGAATTAACGATATCATTTGTCTTTTAAAATAAGAGCGCGATTATTAAAAGATCATCGTTTGAATCTCTCTCTCTCTCTCTCTCTCTCTCTCTCTCTCTCTCTCCATACACTCGTGCAGTGTTGTATATGCAAATTATCTATGCACAAACAATTTATGTACCTAAAAGATTTCCTGATTTATAAATCTGCAATACTCTGACAAACAAATCATACGGTATAAGGATTCATGCACAATACAGGGTAAATATTCTACTCTGATACTTCCCCTAATTGAAGATAGCTGATCGGCACGGGCAAAGTGTGTCGCAGTCTGTACAATGGACGATGTTGTTTACTGTTGGAATACAAATGGAGTGTTCCGTTTTGTTTCATGGATTATGCTAATAAAGGGAGTTTTACTACTACTTTGAGTATTTTCGACAAGTGTACACGTACATCTTCGGTCCTTTACAGACATTACGAGTAGACCCAGGTAAATAATCATCCGCATTCGATGCTTTTTCATGGCGAGCATACATGACCATGTCTTCTTTTTTCGTATAGTAGCATTTATGTATTTGCATTTTGCTTGAAGTAAGTGTGAATGGTATAGATTTTATACCCTTTGCTTATTCCATTTCATCAATAGATCTAGATAATAGATGAAATATTTCTCCGCGTTTTTGTATAGTTTTGACGTATTTATTGCAAATGTACCACATTCACATAAAGAAAAGGCATTCTATATTTATTTATTCAAAGCTTTTAGAATGATTTACTACTGTACGATATGTTTATTGTAATTTTGAGCACTGCATGGTGTTTCAAAACGTGATTTCATTTCTTCTTGGTGTCCTATAAATTAGTATCGGAGATGTACGTGTTACCTGTCGAAGCTACCCGCACAGGTAAATCGAAGACACTGATGTGAAGTGAAGCGTATCACAACTCGTACCCTTATTTACCCCACCTCTGACAAGTTAGCGCGGGGATCCTGAATAGTGATTGGCTCATTACGGTCACGTGAAGACGTGGGATATTCTATCCCAGGTCACCGTCAAAATTTATACCAGGCGTCCTTGCGAGTTATCTTTCTTGTTGCATTTGTCAATAACAATGGCGGCCAAACGGTTTGCAAGTTTGGCAGCAGACGAGATCGAAAAAAAGAAATTACTGATTAACTCCAAAGAAACTATTCGAAGCAATCAGAAGGCAGCTCGTTTGTTAAAGGCCTACTTAGGAGAACTCAATCAAAATCAAAATTTCGAAGAATTCGATGCCGTTCGCTTGAACGAAGTGCTTTGCCATTTCTACATGAATGCACGAAAACAGGATGGTGAATTTTACAAGGCCACAACGTTTGAAAACATGAGGCATGCGATCAACAGGTACTTGCGGGACCCCCCATATAATAGGAAATTTGATATTATAAAAGATGACGAATTTCGCGATGCAAATGTGTCATTCAAGGCTGCCCTGGCTGAGCTAAAACGGATAGGGAAAGGGAGTGTACAACATCATCCTGTTATTAACGAGAGTGACCGTCAAAAACTGTACGAGTCGAAACAAATGAATCCCCAAACACCGTACGGACTTTTGAATAAAGTTCAATTTGATGTAAGGCTATACTTTTGCCGGAGATCTGTAGAGAACATGCATATTATGTCAAAATCAACGTTTGAGGTCATGCAGGAACCAAAATCAGGACTGAAATATGTGGCGAAATGTACAGACGAATTAACTAAAAACCATAGAGGTAACGACAGGGAAACCACCTCCGGTGTGATGCCAGAATCCCTGGGATCTCCATTCTGTCCGGTAAGATCTTTTGAAAAGTATATTGGCAAACTCCATCCCAGTTGCTCAAGTTTATGGCAAAGACCAAGGGATTCGTTTGACGATGATGATGAAACTTGGTACTGTAACGTGCGATTGGGTGAGAAAAAACTAGCATCATTCATGTCAAAACTAAGCCAGGACACAAATCTGTCACAAATCTATACCAACCATTCAATAAGGGCCACTGGTGCTACAATTTTAACCAAATGTTTGTTTAGTCCATCACAAATAATGGCCGTGACTGGACATAAATCAGTGCAGTCTCTAACAGTCTACCAACGAACCGATACCGAGGAAAAAATCGCCATGGGACAGGCAATGGGGCAGAGTCTTGCACCGCAGAGTTTTAAAACTGTCGTTGCTTTACCGAGCACTGCAACGCTTGCTCTACCTCCACCCGAATCTGTTGGAGACACTAGCCTGGTGACATTACCTCAGGAACATGGTGATCATGAAGCGGTTGCCGAATTGCAGGGAATCAACATTTCGGATCTCTTTGGTGACTTTAACTGTGATCATACTCTACAATCTCAAACAGAAACCAGGTTTTCGAGTGTCCAGACCAGGCAAATTATGCCAGCTTTCCACGGATGCACAATAGGGACAATCAACTTCAGCATAAACATATCAAAATAATAACTGAAAATTGTAGTGATTTGTGCCATGTTTTGCCAGTTCTGTGTTCATCACGTTCATATCAATTTGAATAGACTGTGATATCTGTTTAATGATGTTATATTTATATCTGTTAGTGTTCTTATTAAATTGTTATATTTGAATTTTGTATTCTTCCTTCAAAAAGGATGCGACATGAAGCACATAAATGAATTGGCTAGGTTATAGGATTGTATTTCCTCTCAATAGCCTGGAATTAAACCCAGCTCTCTATGCAACATGTGCAATGCACGGAAAAAATTATGGTATGATTTTGTCTGACCACAAAAGCTCGTTTAAATACAGTCGTCTTTGAATAAGGAATATTTATGGTATGGTGTTGTCTGTAGTTCTGGTATGCAATAGCCTCACGTATATTATCAAAATAGGTCATCGGTGGGGTAAATTCGTTACCTAGTCATTTAGTGACCTGGTACGGGATGACACCAGGTCACTAAGTTTTATACCGGGCTCGGCTACGCCTCGCCCGGTATAAAACTTAGTGACCTGGTGTCATCCCGTACCAGGTCACTAAATGACTAGGTAACTAATAATACCATGCGAACCCTGATACATATAACAATAGGATATCCAACTAATATGGCGGATTAGCAAAGAAATATGGCGGACATATAGAATTATACTATATTTATTAATTCATGTCAGCTTTAAGTCCTGTTATATTGAAATGAACAGAACAAGTATTTGTTGTTCAGGCAAAGAAACATAACTCTTGCAATCAATTGAATTGCGCGGTTTTGGCGTGTTATCGTTCTGTTCTATTGAAATAACTTCAATTATTTCAGTTTATGTTAATTTGGCACTCCATACGGAATTCATATTTCATGATATTCATGAAATATGAGAGCCCTATCACTCACCATTCAAAGGTTATGGGGAAGCTAAATTTTGGACAGACTGACAGACAGGACAAAACAATATGCTCTCGGCTGTAATGCAGAGACATAAACCCCCCCCCTGAATCCTCACAACTTGGGAACATTTGCGTTTGGATATGATTTAGCTTGGCCCTAGATCGATCTGGCCCAATATTTTCTCAAAAAGATACAGATCTGCAGCGAGTGTGGCTCCACTACTCTAGAAAATAATTTGTTTTGATTAATTCTCTGTATATTCCCAGATAAAACTTTGATCTCTTATCGTGGCGCCATCCTACCTCCGGGGCCCCTGAATTGAACAAACTTGGATTTGAACTACCTGAAAATAATTGCATGGCCTTACAATCTAATTAAAATTAGATCCTTTGATCCGCTCACGTACTGGGTAGCTATATACGTGAGCGGATCAAAAGATCTAATTTTAATTAGATGTCCATTTGACCATGTATGGCCCTATTGATGTAGAGATGAAGATTCTTTAACACGAATGCTTCCCTTTATACTCTTATGTAAATCTTTGATCCCCAATTGTGGCCCAATGTCCCTGCAATTTTATAAAAATTTAAAATGTTTCTAGAAATCTAATCACATGCTTAAACTGAATCCAGGTTTAATATATCTAATATGTAAGATTATATGCAAATTATTATTCTCACTTAATCTCATAAATGCTATGCGTGACGTATGCCAATCATAAGTGCACTGATCCCTGTCTGTCTGTCTATCTGTACCTACCGGTAAACTTTTCTGATCTTTGTCTATTTGTACATACCGGTAAACTTTTCTGATCCCTGTCTGTCTACATGTATCTGTAAGTACCGGTAAACTTTTCTGATCCCGCCTTTCTATCTGTACGTACCGGTAAACTTTTCTAATCCCCGTCTGTCTATCTGTACATACCGGTAATTTTTTCTGATCCCGCCTTTCTATCTGTACGTACCGGTAAACTTCTCTGATCCGTGTCTGTCTATCTGTACGTACCGTTAAAATTTTCTGATCCCGTCTGTCAATCTCTACGTACCGGTAAACTTTTTTGATCCCACCTGTCTATCCATATGTACAGGTAAACTTTTCTGATCCCTGTCTGTCTATCTGTACATACCGGTAAACTTTTCTGATCTTCGTCTGTCTATTAATACGTACCGGTAAACTTTTCTGATCCTTGTCTGTACTTGTACGTACCGGTAAGATTTTCTGATCCCTGTCTGTCTATCTATATGTACCGGAAAACTTTTCTGATCCCGTACCGGTAAACGTTTCTAATCCCCGTCTATCTATCTGTACGTACCGGTAAACTTTTCTGATCCACGTCTATCTGTACGTACCGGTAAACTTTTCTTATCCCCGTCTATCTATCTGTATGTACAGGTAAACTTTTCTGATCCCCGTCTGTCTATCTGTATGTACAGGTAAACTTTTCTGATCCCCGTCTGTCTATCTGTATGTACAGGTAAACTTTTCTGATCCCCGTCTGTCTATCTGTATGTACAGGTAAACTTTTCTGATCCTTGTCTGTCTATCTGTATGTACAGGTAAACTTTTCTGATCCCCGTCTGTCTATCTGTATGTACAGGTAAACTTTTCTGATCTCTGTCTGTCTATCTGTATGTACAGGTAAACTTTCCTGATCCCTGTCTGTCTATCTGTATGTACAGGTAAACTTTTCTGATCCCCGTCTGTCTATCTGTATGTACAGGTAAACTTTCCTGATCCCCGTCTGTCTATCTGTATGTACAGGTAAACTTTTCTTATCCCCGTCTATCTATCTGTATGTACAGGTAAACTTTTCTGATCCCCGTCTGTCTATCTGTATGTACAGGTAAACTTTTCTGATCCCTGTCTATCTGTATGTACAGGTAAACTTTTCTGATCCCTGTCTGTCTATCTGTATGTACAGGTAAACTTTTCTGATCCCCGTCTGTCTATCTGTATGTACAGGTAAACTTTTCTGATCCCCGTCTGTCTATCTGTATGTACAGGTAAACTTTTCTGATCCCCGTCTGTCTATCTGTATGTACAGGTAAACTTTTCTGATCCTTGTCTGTCTATCTGTATGTACAGGTAAACTTTTCTGATCCCCGTCTGTCTATCTGTATGTACAGGTAAACTTTTCTGATCTCTGTCTGTCTATCTGTATGTACAGGTAAACTTTCCTGATCCCTGTCTGTCTATCTGTATGTACAGGTAAACTTTTCTGATCCCCGTCTGTCTATCTGTATGTACAGGTAAACTTTTCTGATCCCCGTCTGTCTATCTGTATGTACAGGTAAACTTTTCTGATCCCTGTCTGTCTATCTGTATGTACAGGTAAACTTTTCTGATCCCCGTCTGTCTATCTGTATGTACAGGTAAACTTTCCTGATCCCCGTCTGTCTATCTGTATGTACAGGTAAACTTTTCTTATCCCCGTCTATCTATCTGTATGTACAGGTAAACTTTTCTGATCCCCGTCTGTCTATCTGTATGTACAGGTAAACTTTTCTGATCCCTGTCTATCTGTATGTACAGGTAAACTTTTCTGATCCCTGTCTGTCTATCTGTATGTACAGGTAAACTTTTCTGATCCCCGTCTGTCTATCTGTATGTACAGGTAAACTTTTCTGATCCCCGTCTGTCTATCTGTATGTACAGGTAAACTTTTCTGATCCCCGTCTGTCTATCTGTATGTACAGGTAAACTTTTCTGATCCTTGTCTGTCTATCTGTATGTACAGGTAAACTTTTCTGATCCCCGTCTGTCTATCTGTATGTACAGGTAAACTTTTCTGATCTCTGTCTGTCTATCTGTATGTACAGGTAAACTTTCCTGATCCCTGTCTGTCTATCTGTATGTACAGGTAAACTTTTCTGATCCCCGTCTGTCTATCTGTATGTACAGGTAAACTTTTCTGATCCCCGTCTGTCTATCTGTATGTACAGGTAAACTTTTCTGATCCCTGTCTGTCTATCTGTATGTACAGGTAAACTTTTCTGATCCCTGTCTGTCTATCTGTACATACCGGTAAACTTTTCTGATCTTCGTCTGTCTATTAATACGTACCGGTAAACTTTTCTGATCCTTGTCTGTATTTGTACGTACCGGTAAGATTTTCTGATCCCTGTCTGTCTATCTATATGTACCGGAAAACTTTTCTGATCCCGTACCGGTAAACGTTTCTAATCCCCGTCTATCTATCTGTACGTACCGGTAAACTTTTCTGATCCCCGTCTGTCTATCTGTACGTACCGGTAAACTTTTCTGATCCACGTCTATCTGTACGTACCGGTAAACTTTTCTTATCCCCGTCTATCTATCTGTATGTACAGGTAAACTTTTCTGATCCCTGTCTATCTGTATGTACAGGTAAACTTTTCTGATCCCTGTCTGTCTATCTGTATGTACAGGTAAACTTTTCTGATCCCCGTCTGTCTATCTGTATGTACAGGTAAACTTTTCTGATCCCCGTCTGTCTATCTGTATGTACAGGTAAACTTTTCTGATCCCCGTCTGTCTATCTGTATGTACAGGTAAACTTTTCTGATCCTTGTCTGTCTATCTGTATGTACAGGTAAACTTTTCTGATCCCCGTCTGTCTATCTGTATGTACAGGTAAACTTTTCTGATCTCTGTCTGTCTATCTGTATGTACAGGTAAACTTTCCTGATCCCTGTCTGTCTATCTGTATGTACAGGTAAACTTTTCTGATCCCCGTCTGTCTATCTGTATGTACAGGTAAACTTTTCTGATCCCCGTCTGTCTATCTGTATGTACAGGTAAACTTTTCTGATCCTTGTCTGTCTATCTGTATGTACAGGTAAACTTTTCTCATGTTCATCTTCTTCTCCAAAAACACTGAGACAATTTTAATCAAACTTGGTACAAATCATCCTTGTGTAAAGGGAATTAATTTTCATTGAAATGAAGGGTCAACCCCCCCCCCCCCTTCAAAGAGGAGATAATCAAGAAAAGGCAAAAATAAGCTAGGGTCATTTAAAATCTTCTCAAGAATCCCTGGACCAGGAAAGTTGAAATTTACATGAAAGCTTCCTGATATAGAGTAGATTCAAGTTTGTCTAAATCATGGTCTCTGGGGAGAGAGTGGAGCCATACAGGGGATCAAAATTTTTACCTGCATATACTAGTATATAGGAAGATATGTTAGAATGTTCGTAAAAAAACTCACGTAAGCTTTCAGCTCAGATGACCTAAAACGGCGTGACAACCACAGTCTTAACCTTAATCTATCAAATGCCAATAATAGTGAATCAATTCATATCAAAACTAAATTAAAACGATATCCAAGTTCAAATAAAAAGCAAATCTAACCCTGTATTCAAATTTGAACCTCGTTCCTTTGGGATGAGTAGTAGACTGCAAAAAATCCCAGATCCATGAGAACAGAAAATGATTTTATCAATCATTATATACACCCTTGATATAAAATATCTTCCAAAACACTACCATCACCATCCTAAATCAACAGCATGAAAAGGGAAAACAGAGTTCACGAATAAACTACATTGTAATCCAGAATTACTAATTATTGAATGTGTAACAGGAAGGGAGAAAATGCAACGGACCAGACCGGGATTCGAACCCGGGCCCCCTGAACCTCTAGTCAGGTACCAATATGCCTCGTTTTCATTCTTATAATTGTCCATACCGGTACTAAAGAACAAAAAACATTAAAGAATACATGGGTTAAATGTATTCATTATGCGTTTTTAAAATGGTATAGCCTGTACAGTGGCATGATCCATGAATGGTATTCAGGTTTTGACCAATAGAATTTCCTAGTAAGGGCAATTTTTGGTGTCGGTAATACTTTGCGGAATTTTTTTTAAAAAGACGAATTTTAATGGGCTGGTTCTTGTTTAGTATACACTATGATGAAGCGCATGAAAGTAAATGAAGTTGATTTTATTTTTGATTAATTCCCTTTATCTGGCAACAATTCCTACACCCACAAAGATATACGAAATATGGCTGCAATTTCAAAAAAAAAAAAATTAAATTCTATTATTAAGAAATACATATTAGAATTGTCGTATTAGGAAACTGTTTTCGCCTTTTCCTTTTAGTGATTATTGTTGGTTTGACTATCATTGCAGAAACAATCTAATCTTGATTATTTTTCAATAATGATGTCGCGGTCTGTTTTACCGTCAGCACAGATCGTATACATGTAATATACCATTCCATGCAATTCAGACAAACACGATTTAAACTGAAAATCCGCGCGAAATGTCTGTCTACCAATATAATCAGATACATGTAGATAAATGTCTACCAATGTAATTAGATACCAGTAGATAAATGTCTATCAATGTAATTAGATACATGTAGATAAATGTCTCAATGTAATCAGATACATGTAGATAAATGTCTGTCTACCAATGTAATCAGATACATGTAGATAAATGTCTACCAATGTAATTAGATACCAGTAGATAAATGTCTATCAATGTAATTAGATACATGTAGATAAATGTCTCAATGTAATCAGATACATGTAGATAAATGTCTGTCTATCAATGTAATCAGATACATGTAGATAAATATCAGTCTATCAATGTAATCAGATACATGTAGATAAATGTCTACCAATGTAATCAGATACATGTAGATAAATGTCTACCAATGTAATCAGATACATGTAGATAAATGTCTACCAATGTAATCAGATACATGTAGATAAATGTCTACCAATGTAATCAGATACATGTAGATAAATATCAGTCTATCAATGTAATCAGATACATGTAGATAAATATCAGTCTATCAATGTAATCAGATACATGTAGATAAATGTCTACCAATGCAATCAGATACATGTAGATAAATGTCTGTCTATCAATGTAATCAGATACATGTAGATAAATATCAGTCTATCAATGTAATCAGATACATATAGATAAATGTCTGTCTACCAATGTAATCAGATACATGTAGATAAATATCTGTCTACCAATGTAATCAGATACATGTAGATAAATATCTGTCTATCAATGTAATCATATACATGTAAATATCTGTCTATCAATGTAATCAGATACCTGTAGATAAATATCAGTCTATCAATGTAATCAGATACATGTAAATGTCTGTCTATCAATGTAATCAGATACATGTAGATAAATATCAGTCTATCAATGTAATCAGATACCTGTAGATAAATATCTACCAATGTAATCAGATATATGTAGATAAATATCAGTCTATCAATGTAATCAGATACCTGTAGATAAATATCAGTCTATCAATGTAATCAGATACATGTAAATGTCTGTCTATCAATGTAATCAGATACATGTAGATAAATATCAGTCTATCAATGTAATCAGATACATGTAGATAAATGTCTACCAATGTAATCAGATACATGTAGATAAATATCAGTCTATCAATGTAATCAGATACATGTAGATAAATATCAGTCTATCAATGTAATCAGATACATGTAGATAAATGTCTATCTACCAATGTAATCAGATACATGTAAATGTCTGTCTATCAATGTAATCAGATACATATAGATAAATATCAGTCTATCAATGTAATCAGATACATGTAAATGTCTGTCTATCAATGTAATCAGATACATGTAGATAAATATCAGTCTATCAATGTAATCAGATACATGTAGATAAATGTCTACCAATGTAATCAGATACATGTAGATAAATGTCTACCAATGTAATCAGATACATGTAGATAAATGTCTACCAATGTAATCAGATACATGTAGATAAATGTCTACCAATGTAATCAGATACCTGTAGATAAATGTCTACCAATGTAATCAGATACATGTAAATGTCTGTCTATCAATGTAATCATATACCTGTAAATGTCTGTCTATCAATGTAATCAGATACATGTAGATAAATATCTGTCTACCAATGTAATCAGATACACACCGCTGCATATAATGCATCAAGATTAATCTTTTAGACGAATTCTTATCAAGACAACTTCAAAAGATTAGCCTTCACAATTACTAAATATCCAGCAGAAAAGGTACCCAATGTAAATGTATCTAAGTACCCCTGAAAACGGGGCAATTATATTTGCACATCATGTATCAATTACTTGAAAAAATGCATAAACTGTAAGCATACCATTTTATACCCACCATAACTTGCACTTTAATCGGACAGCATGTAATTTGATGAAATCGAGGCCATCTACGGTTGAAAATATAGCAGAATCCTACTATAATAGTGATATACCATTATTATAGCGTAATTTACGTTTCCCCCAAACTGCACGTTACGTATTCAAAGTTGAGTTGTTTGTTTGCCGTTAAGGTAATTCCACCCCTCTAGTATTATAGGTTCAATCTTATATTTGATTGTTGATTCTTCAAATAATATATCTTAGTAACAAATAAAATGATAAAACAAGTATGTTGCGGTATTAATATTTTTTCCACCAATTAGCACATACTATACATGTTATCAACGTCAAAAATTGCAATTTTCCTTAAAATTTCACAAAAACTGGTTAAAACGATATAATAGTATTCATCACAATTTCGTAAAGCTGTTTCTTTAAAAAATATACAAAATGTTTGTGAAAAATAAAGGAAATCTATCGCATAATGTACTTGATAAATAATACAATGAAAACAGAGTTATTGTCCTTGGATTCAATATTTTGAAACATATTCATGCAAGATTCTTTTACAATAACTATTGAAAAGGACTTCAACCAAATTTATGCTCCTGTCAATGCTTAAATCTTATTAAATCATTGACGTTGAAAAATCTTATGACGTCACAGAAGGGTGGAACAACGTAAATTTCTATTTTCAATAAAATATCCAAGTATGATGCCGATGTGGACGACTCTGTGGTGTCTTTTTTTTTTTGGAATGCTGACTTTAAACAAGACAGTTGAAACCCCTGCACCATCAACTTGTTTGTCAGTAGCCTGCCTCGATTTAAAAACTGACCATACGCAGAATAATAAGCAATTGCGTACCGAATCATTTGAGAGATAAATACACCATATGCAGGTAATAATGGAATATTGCCAGATAAATATGGGAAGTTGACGATGCAGAAGCTGAAATCATCCCGTTTGTCACAAAGTTGACTTGTTAGATTGCTGTTAAAATCTACTTTCAATAAAATATCCAAGTATGAAATAGAAAGACTCTGTGGTGTCTTATTTTGAGCTCACAGGTATATGTGATGTGTTTCATACCGATTGTAAGGCCGTTTGGCACACTGATTTTGACTACGTTTAATTTGATCAAGATGTAGGGCTAATGGCGGGTTTGACCGGTCGGCAGGGTATTCTTGCTCCTCCTAGGCTCTGATTATCCAGGGTCCGTGTTTGGCCAACTCTCTATTTTGTTTTCCTTATCTTATTTTACAATTTTCAGTCACTGAGTTATCAGGGAACTCAATTTATGAATTGGGTATAAATTCAACTTAAACAAGAGGTACTGTGAGCAATGCTCACTAAGAATACCCCCCGCTTACCCCAATCTCCCAAAGGGTGTTGGTAATAGGTATAAACTACCTCTTTTCTGAGTGTAAAAAACAAATGGCATGACAAACCGAACCATATTACTACTTCGATGTCCAGTGACCTTTGACCTTTTGACCCCAAAATCGATAGGGAACATCTTCATCCCATGGGTAGTCCATATGTATGATATGGTGACTGTAGGTGGAAAGGATAACGCTTTAGAGCCCGGAAACCATATTGCTACTTCGATGTCCAGTGTGCTTGACCTTTGACCTTTTGACCCCAAAATCAATTGGGAACATCTTCATCCCATGGGTAGTCCATATGTATGATATGGTGACTGTAGGTGGAAAGGATAACGCTTTCGAGCCCGGAAACCATATTGCTACTTCGATGTCCAGTGCGCTTGACCTTTGACCTTTTGACCCCAAAATCGATAGGGAACATCTTCATCCCATGGGTAGTCCATATGTATGATATGGTGACGGTAGGTGGAAAGGATAACGCTTTAGAGCCCGGAAACCATTGCGTCTACAGACGGACAACCCGATTCCAGTATACCCCCCCCCCCCCCTCCCCCACAACTTGTTGCGGGGGGTATAAAAATGATATCTCAGTTGATCTTTGCAATAACCGTCCGATAATAAAATCAAAGTTCCAGACCTTAACTCTTTACATTTAATAGTTAATCCGAACCTAAGCAATATAATTGCCTGCATGTGCTCCAAATGAATCGGTTTAATATAGTCAGTTAAATGTTTATGTATATGTAATTGTGACTAATATTTTCGAAGCTTTCGATACTATGTATTTTTAAACGTCCGTCGTTAGACTGAGATATTTAGGGCTAAAAGTAGGTCAAACAGTTTTCCGGCCTTTTTTACTGTACGGATACAGATATTGCCTTGAAATTTAGTCACAAGCGTCCTCTCGGATGAAGACAAGTTGAGTTTGTATTTCAGCTGGATTGAAAGCCCTTCCCACAAAGATACTTTTTGCCAAGTTTGGTTGAAATTGGCCCAGTGGTTCTGAAGAAGTAATCGAAAATATAAAAAGTTGACAGATGACAGACAACAGGCGATTGGAAAAGCTCACTTGAGCTCTGAGCTCAGGTGAGCTGAAAAGGTAAACAAACTTGATCATGGATAAGTTGATGTCAATTCAATAGTTGCAGGGATAGCCAAAAAGTCCAGAAAAGCATTTGCATGGGCCCATGCACACAGGCTGATCACTATATGTCACCCTCCTACTGCAGGGCCCTAATGATAACTGGCCCTGAGGGCACATGGTCTTTACAAGTACAGGACCAAAAAGCAAGATTGACTGGTCCAAGACCATTGGGCAATAAATTATTTCTTGCCCTAGTATTTACTATTATTGCTCACATAATGAGTATTTTTTGATAATTAAAAATAAGACTTTTAAAAACATATATATAAAAAAGATAAAAATAATATGCCCCAAAGCCTTTGATCTCGGGGTATAAAATTAACAAATCAAGAAGGTAGTGATTTACCATAAAACCATGTACAAGTCATTAAAACTCCTTCAACATCTCAATAAATCTAAAACAGTGTGAACAATGGATGATACAATTTAAGATCTGGTTTCAAATGTACAATCTCAAAAGTTTTATTAAATCATGGATCAGACATGACAAAAAATATTCCCAGGTGCATGTGAAAATGCTGAATTTTTAAAACAGTAAAAACTGCCTAATCTGACACCTGCACAATCAATTTCACTGGGCATTTCAACCCTTATTTTCATTCTTAATTTCAATATTTTTTACACTGTTTATTCCGACACCCCCCCCCCCCCCCCCCCCCCCCCCAGTGCATGTTGGATTAAACAGGTTTCACTGTATGAACAAGACACAACCATGGACCCAATACAGACATGGTCGATATGTAATAACAAAATTAATCTTTACATGATCAAGTCCAAAAAAGGGTAAAATTTAGTTTTGAAAAGTGTGTATAATATGAGATTTAACTGAGCTCATTGAGTCTTTTGACCTTGGAAAGAGAAATACTGTGCTTCAAGGTAGTAAAATACAAAAATTGATCGTAGTCATGAATCTTTGACATAAGAAATTCTTTTTTGGGGTTTGAAAAAGAGTAATTGGCTCAAGCTAGTATATAAATACAATATCTTAAAATGTGGAGCACTGGGAAATCCTCCCCATCACCATTTTTGCACTCGAACAATGAAAAAAATTTTTAACCCACAGTAATTCAATTTCATGTGTTACATGCAATTTGATAGGCTGAGCATCATACTTTTGATATTTTTCAATAACACAACTTGTCATGTAGATCAATGTGATGTCATTAATGCTTGACATTTTTGTTTAAAATTTCATCCTAAAAATACAATTGAAATTGTATCTATCAAGTGATAAATCACATGACAATGAGATGTGAACCTTACTAAAATTACACCAATATAGACATTCAGCAGTGTATATAGACACCAATTTCTGACAACTCTGTTTTCATATTTGAGGATACATTTAAGAATAAAAATTCTTGCACTCAATCATGTCAAAAACTAGAGAAAATGCAGTAATGCCACTGAATTTTGTTCCATAGAATATATAAATCACAGACACCTGAAGTAGTAATGGGACATCAGTTAATTCAGGGCCGTAAATTAACCTTCAATTTGGAGGAGGCAGGAAATTAGGCGGGGTTCTGGGGGCCGCCCAGGCCCCCAGACGCTGAGCACATTTTGTGCACACTGAACACGTTTCGTGCAAAATCCTTGATTCTAGGGCCTTCTAAGATGTTACTTGACTAACTCATTCTAAAAGAAAGATTTGGAATGCTTTTTAAGGGAGGTATCATGTTCTTAGTTATTGGAAACAACATAAATTCTAATGAACTTTAAATTTTAATTTTTTTTGGCTCAAAAGTTGGAGGAGGCAGCTGCCTCCTCCGCCTCCATGTAATTTACGGCCCTGTAATTTTTATATATATATAAATCACAGACACCTGAAGCAGTAATGGGACAT
Source organism: Ostrea edulis (assembly GCF_947568905.1). Classification (NCBI taxonomy): domain Eukaryota; kingdom Metazoa; phylum Mollusca; class Bivalvia; order Ostreida; family Ostreidae; genus Ostrea; species Ostrea edulis. Next base: position 54,831,979 of record NC_079165.1, on the reverse strand, counting down.
CAGTTAATTTTTATAGTCAATCATTGGTTGGAATCGGTTGCAGCTTCTGATGTAATTTTACCGATTATCAGAAGACATAATCTTAGAACGTATTTCATGCTTTAAAATTTACATATGTATTCATAAATTCACACATAATTATAATCACGCATAAAGTTGTGTTTGTTCAAGAGTTCATTGCAGTCTTTGTGTTTTATTATCATATGAAATATTTCAAATGCAGCATGCACCTTGCATGATCCTCTTAACTTTACATTTTTAAATATCCATTCTCAATGATCGTGTAGCAGGTGACAGCATGAGGAGAAGTCCATTGTCATTGAAAGCAACTTTCATGACTTGCATAAATGGTCTAGCATACTAGTTGCACACTGCTAAGAGATTTGGTTCCGCAGGTCATGAGTTCAACCCCAGGCAGAAGTGGGTATCCAAATATAGCAAAAAAAAATTCTGTGCTTTATATTAAATATTTCTTCACTTAGGGTAGTTATGTTTGTTTAGGAGTTCATATTGCAATCTTTGTGCACATACACATATAGATAGACTTTGATATGCACTTTTTGGTTTTTTGTGCTAGTAGGCTTTGTAGAAGCAGAAACGAGCTTATTTCAAAATGCATTCTATAGGAAGTTTATATAATACATCTCATGATGGTTATGGAAAAAAATAATCGATCTTCAAAATCAGTAGCTTTCTTTCCTCAATAATCGATGTTTTCTAATTATCAGTATAACACTAACCTGAAATATGAATACTACCCACCCCCTTTCTGATTTTTTTTTTTTGCAGTGATAATTTCTCTGAAATGTGTGGATTCCCTGTCTATTATATTGATGGAAGGCCAATCCCTAAATCTTACAAAAAGCATGAAATGATTACATAAATCGAAATTGGGATTCCACACATTTAAGAAAAATTATCACTGTAAAAAAAATCAGAAAGGGGGTGGGGTAGTAGTATCCATACTTCAGGTGCCTGTGACTTAAATGAGACAATGAAACATTACAATATCACTGCCTGGCAACCTTAAGTACACAATTAATTAAGCATCACACATACACTAGATTCCATTCATACTGCATACAGACCTGCTTACCTCATTATAATATTTTTATGATACTTAACAAAATAATTATCACAGTACTCAGATATCCAATATACAGCCTGAGGTATTGTACTAAAAAAAGGGTTTAAAAAAGGTCATTTTGAATTATCAACGTTTCTCGGACAAAGCTGTGAGAACTGCCCCCGTTATAACAAATGCAAAGCCCAGCAGCAAAATCAGAATATTCTTCGTTCCCTAAAAAAGAAAAATTAATAATTCTAAAAGACATGTACAATGTATGTATATTTTGATTTTATAGCGACATTAAAAAACTATCAAACCAAATCAGCTCTACTACACATCTTTATAAAATGTTTTCACCTGCTCATTTTCATACATGACTTCATTTTTATGTTAAAGGTGAGAGAAACAACAGGCCCAGGCTATGTTTTCTTAAAAGTAAGTCAAATTCCAAAGTCAAGGTCACAAGATTAGAAACTTTGGTACCAAAAGTAAATCATTTTGTCACAAGGAACACGTATATACATACACACATACATACACACACACACACACACACACATATATATATAGGGGTATGGCTCTTCATTTGCTTTTTACCCAAAAAAGATTTGTACTAAGTTTGATTGAAATTGGTACAGTAGTTCTAGAGAAGATGAAAATGTGAAAAGTTATGACAAGTTGACAACAATGGTGACAACAAATTTTGATCAGTTGAAAATGAAACAGTTGTTTACAGTTTGAGTTACAGTTTGACCTTTTTCACGTTAACCTCTCCACTATAGTTTAAAAACCTTTTATCAGACTTATATGCTCACCCTTATTTCCCGAAATACAAAAATTCCCCACAGTGAAGCAACTATTGAGGGTCCAGTTGAGATGATGGGGAAAGATATGGCAGGGGACAAGGCTTGGTTAGCTACAAACCATGCAGCAGTGGCAATGCCCCACATAAGTCCTGACGCTATTCCTGGGAGGATAATTTTAGGGTAGATCTTAGGTTTGTTCTTCATGAAGATGATGTAGACGATGAAGTATGCTGTGCTTGTTAAGTAGATTCCACAGAAACAAGCAAATACATAGTCCAAACCTGTCAATAAATACATAGTCCAAACCTGTCAATAAATACATAGTCCAAACCTGCCAATAAATACATAGTCCAAACCTGTCAATAAATACATAGTCCAAACCTGTCAACAAATACATAGTCCAAAAATGTCAATAAATACATAGTCCAAACCTGTCAACAAATACATAGTCCAAACCTGTCAATAAATACATAGTTCAAACCTGTCAACAAATACATAGTTCAAACCTGTCAACAAATACATAGTTCAAACCTGTCAATAAATACATAGTCCAAACCTGTCAATAAATACATAGTTCAAACCTGTCAATAAATACATAGTCCAAACCTGTCAACAAATACATAGTCCAAACCTGTCAATAAATACATAGTCCAAACCTGTCAATAAATACATAGTCCAAACCTGTCAATAAATACATAGTTCAAACCTGTCAATAAATACATAGTCCAAACCTGTCAATAAATACATAGTCCAAACCTGTCAATAAATACATAGTTCAAACCTGTCAACAAATACTTAGTCCAAACCTGTCAATAAATACATAGTTCAAACCTGTCAACAAATACTTAGTCCAAACCTGTCAACAAATACATAGTTCAAACCTGTCAACAAATACTTAGTTCAAACCTGTCAACAAATACTTAGTCCAAACCTGTCAATAAATACATAGTTCAAACCTGTCAACAAATACTTAGTCCAAACCTGTCAACAAATACATAGTTCAAACCTGTCAACAAATACTTAGTTCAAACCTGTCAACAAATACTTAGTCCAAACCTGTCAATAAATACATAGTTCAAACCTGTCAACAAATACTTAGTCCAAACCTGTCAACAAATACATAGTCCAAACCTGTCAATAAATACATAGTTCAAACCTGTCAACAAATACTTAGTCCAAACCTGTCAATAAATACATAGTTCAAACCTGTCAACAAATACTTAGTCCAAACCTGTCAACAAATACATAGTTCAAACCTGTCAACAAATACTTAGTTCAAACCTGTCAACAAATACTTAGTCCAAACCTGTCAATAAATACATAGTTCAAACCTGTCAACAAATACTTAGTCCAAACCTGTCAACAAATACATAGTTCAAACCTGTCAACAAATACTTAGTTCAAACCTGTCAACAAATACTTAGTCCAAACCTGTCAACAAATACATAGTTCAAACCTGTCAACAAATACATACATGTAGTCCAAACCTGTCAACAAATACATAGTCCAAACCTGTCAACAAATACATAGTTCAAACCTGTCAATAAATACATAGTCCAAACCTGTCAATAAATACATAGTCCAAACCTGTCAACAAATACATAGTCCAAACCTGTCAACAAATACATAGTTCAAACCTGTCAATAAATACATAGTCCAAACCTGTCAATAAATACATAGTTCAAACTTGTCAATAAATACATAGTTCAAACCTGTCAACAAATACATACATGTAGTCCAAACCTGTCAACAAATACATAGTCCAAATCTGTCAACAAATACATAGTTCAAACCTGTCAACAAATACATAGTCCAAACCTGTCAACAAATACATAGTTCAAACCTGTCAACAAATACATAGTCCAAACCTGTCAACAAATACATAGTTCACACCTGTCAACAAATACATAGTCCAAACCTGTCAACAAATACATAGTCCAAACCTGTCAATAAATACATAGTTCAAACCTGTCAACAAATAAATACATAGTCCAAACATGTCAACAAATACATAGTCCAAAAATGTCAATAAATACATAGTCCAAACCTGTCAACAAATACATAGTCCAAACCTGTCAACAAATACATAGTTCAAACCTGTCAACAAATACTTAGTCCAAACCTGTCAACAAATACATAGTTCAAACCTGTCAACAAATACATACATGTAGTCCAAACCTGTCAACAAATACATAGTCCAAACCTGTCAACAAATACATAGTCCAAACCTGTCAACAAATACATAGTTCAAACCTGTCCATAAATACATAGTCCAAACCTGTCAATAAATACATAGTCCAAACCTGTCAATAAATACATAGTTCAAACTTGTCAATAAATACATAGTTCAAACCTGTCAACAAATACATACATGTAGTCCAAACCTGTCAACAAATACATAGTCCAAATCTGTCAACAAATACATAGTTCAAACCTGTCAACAAATACATAGTCCAAACCTGTCAACAAATACATAGTTCACACCTGTCAACAAATACATAGTCCAAACCTGTCAACAAATACATAGTCCAAACCTGTCAATAAATACATAGTTCAAACCTGTCAACAAATAAATACATAGTCCAAACATGTCAACAAATACATAGTCCAAAAATGTCAATAAATACATAGTCCAAACCTGTCAACAAATACATAGTCCAAACCTGTCAACAAATACATAGTTCAAACCTGTCAACAAATACATAGTCCAAACCTGTCAACAAATACATAGTCCAAACCTGTCAACAAATACATAGTTCAAACCTGTCAATAAATACATAGTTCAAACTTGTCAATAAATACATAGTCCAAACCTGTCAATAAATACATAGTCCAAACCTGTCAACAAATACATAGTTCAAACCTGTCAACAAATACATAGTCCAAACCTGTCAACAAATACATAGTCCAAACCTGTCAACAAATACATAGTCCAAACCTGTCAACAAATACATAGTCCAAACCTGTCAACAAATACATAGTTCAAACCTGTCAATAAATACATAGTTCAAACTTGTCAATAAATACATAGTCCAAACCTGTCAATAAATACATAGTTCAAACCTGTCAACAAATACATAGTCCAAACCTGTCAACAAATACATAGTCCAAACCTGTCAACAAATACATACATGTAGTTCAAACCTGTCAACAAATACATAGTCCAAACCTGTCAATAAATACATAGTCCAAACCTGTCAACAAATACATAGTTCAAACCTGTCAACAAATACATAATTCAAACCGTTCAACGAAAACTCCCATCGTACAGTAAAACTAACTTATAAAGCCAATATTTCTTTGTCATGAAGAAGTATTAACAAACATGGACAAAGTGCAGATTGGACAAACAACAAATTCATTTATTATAAATAAAGTGTTTCAACCAGTTTTACTTACAGTTTCTTTACACACAAAAAATTAATATTAGAAATGGCAATTGGCACTAGAATGTTTTAGGAGGAACACTGCTTTCCCATGACTTTTAATGTTACCATTTGTGGAATTTCCCTTTTTGCCTTGAAGATAGATAGCTGGTGTGAACATCTGACCATAGAGGACTCCAGAAAACACTGACAGAATAATACCACTGCAATAATAAGATCAAGTCATTGCAGAAAATTATTCTAAGAGGAAACAAGAAATGTTTGTAAAATATATATGCCCCCATGGTGCAAAATTGAAAAGGGTTATACACATGCATCATTTAATTGATGTGACCTAAAAATCAATAGGGGTCATCTACTCCTTATGCTGTACCAGTGTACCAAGTTTGGTGTCAATCAAGCAAAAAAAATTCTTAAAATAGAGGAGACAATATATTACTATGTCCAGTTTAATCCTTGACCTTTGACCATGTGACGGGGTCATCTTCTCCTGAAGATGTAACAGTGTACCAAGTTTGATGTCTGTCAAGCAAAGGGTTCTCTAAACATTGAGTGGTCAGTATATTCCTATGTCCAGTTTGACCAATGACCTTTGGACCTCAAAATCAATAGGAGTCACAATATATCAGTGAACCAAGTTTAATTTCTGTCAAGGAAAGGTTTCTCATGATATTGAGCGGACAGCATCTTCCTATGTCAAGAGTAGATTGACCTTTTGAACTGAAAATCAATAGGACCCCTATTCTTCTAGGCTATTCATAACCAACCCACATATGAAAAATTATTACACTGAAGTGAATGGTTCTCAAGATATTGAGTGGACAAAATGTAGTCTACCAACCGACCGACCAACCAAGATACCGACATACTGACCGACCAACAAGAACAAAGCAATATGCCCCTCTTCTTTGAAGGGGATATAATAAATCTCATTCATAAAGAGGGGAGCGGTGTGCCAAAATGAAATTGCACCACTACAGCACACAGAGTTTTGACACAATCTGAGCAAACCAGCTTGCTCAAGCACATGATACTCCCTTCAGATATTTATTTTTCATAAACAGATGAGTGCATATGGGACAAAATTATGTCAAACTTCGTACAAAGATTTCACCTATTTGTTTTGTGGCCTGATTTAATAGTATAAAATATCTGATTGAAAATATGACTAGTTGCAAAGTAAATTTATACTACTAATCAATAACAATTTTTACCAAAGAACATTTGTGAATCTCTGAAACATTCAAAATTATTTCCTGTAGTGTCCATAGATGCCCACTGTAACTGACTTGTAAATGTATCTCTTGAACTCTTCAAATAACTACAGAACGATATTTCAAAACATACAAGTACATGACTCTTGATGGCTCAAACTTCGATCTCTTGAAGTAAAATCACAGTCATGCTATTATTCTCTATCTTACTTGGCAAATTTACTGTTGAACTTTCAATGTTTTGAAGTTGTTGGATTGTTGGATCTTTAGAAGTGGAGGTAGCACATTCACACCATCAATCAAATGTATAATTTTTTTTCCACTTTCGACCTGGTGAATGCCTGGCTATGTTAATTATGTGTTTACATAGGTGACACATTGCCTGTGAATTTTTTTTTGGGGGGGGGATAGTCAATTGCTTTATTGGGTCAGTTTTAACCCTATACCTGGGCTTTGTTTTTGTTATATCTGGCCATAAATAAAATTTAGGATTTATTTTTACTTTACAATAAGACAGTAATTTTGAAAATATGATTTAGAGACATGCTAATGAAACATCATTACTTATTAGAATTTATGCATTGTGTAAAGTAACTGAATGTTTCACTCTTTATAATTCTCAATATAAACTGTAACCTACAAACATCAATATGGGGAGTAAATGTCTGGTTTTGTGTTCAAGAAGGTAAGAAAACAGTGGAGGCATGGCTTAATTTCTGCATAATTAGCTTTGATTATACAAATTACCCCACACAAACCAGACATTTCTCGTGTACATGTACATGTATAAAATTCTTACAGGATTCTTTTTTTCCCTGGTGACAACTGATCTATAAATGAGCTATCTGATGACTCAGCAGGGTCTCTGTTTATACTCCCACGAGACTGGAATAAGAATATGTAAAATCAAAGTATCTCTTCAATGACAACAGAAACAATGACTAAAGTATCTGGAAGAGAAATTGGGTCATTCAGTGATGTTAAATTGTGTGCAGTTATTTCATTAATAGAAAAAATATTATAGATACAAATATTTCATTACTTTTCAAGTTTGCAAATGTCGCAAATAAAACAATGTCATGTTTATCTTTATCAATAACATCTCAAATCTTGAGATTGAGTTTTAGTAACAGGAGGCCCACAGGCCTTATTGGTCACCTGAGTATTAGTTAAAAAGTATCATTAGTCCCAAGGCCTTTGAAATCTATTATGTTTCTTTTTCTGTATATTTAAGCTTCAGCAGTATTAAACAAGGTATTTTCTTAAAACACAAATGCCCCCAAAAGTGCCCATACTGATGAAGACTTTAGATGATACATGTACACGTTATATTAACTCTATATAACTATTTGGACCTGTCCTAGAGTCAGAACTCTGGGGTTGTGAAATTCACAATTTTGTTACATCCCTTTCTGCTTTTCCTAAATATACCTACAGTTTTTTATATAACATCAGCAAAATTAAAGAAAAATTCTTTCAATGATAAAGACAATAATTTCTATGACCTGGAACCAAAACCCTTACCCCTGGGATCATGGAATTTACCCTTTTGGTAAAGGACTACCTTCTCTTTATTTCAATTTAAAATCAATAGCAATACAAGAGGCCCATGGGCCACATCGCTCACCTGAGTCACCTTGGCCCATATCTGAAGACTTTCCATATATATTTGCATGTAAAACCTTAGTCCCTATTATGGCCCAAACTACCCTTTGCAAACTTGAATCTACACTATGTCAGAAAGCTTTCATGTAAATGTCAACTTCTTTGGCCCAATGGTTCTTGAGAAGAAGATTTTTAAAGCTTTTTCCTATATTTGTATGTAAAACTTTGACCCCTCCACTTGTGGCCCCATCCTACCCCCCAGGGGCCATGATTTGAACAAACTTGAATCTGCACTATGTCAGAAAGTTTTCTTGTAAATATCAGCTTTTCTGACTCAGTGGTTATTGAGAAAAAGATTTTCCCTAAATATTTGTATGTAAAACTTTGATCCCCCCTTGTGGCCCCATCCTACCCCCGGGGGCCATGATTTGAACAAACTTGAATCTGCACTATGTCAGAAAGTTTTCATGTAAAAATCAGCTTTTCTGGCTCAGTGGTTCTTGAGAAAAAGATTTTTCCTATATATTTGCATGTAAAACTTTGATCCCCTATTGTGGCCCCATCCAACCCCCGGAGCCCATGATTTGAACAAACTTGAATCTGCATTATGTCAGAAAGTTTTCATGTAAAAATCAGCTTTTCTGACTCAGTGGTTCTTGAGAAGAAGATTTTTAAAGATTTTTCCTATATATTTGTATGTAAAACTTTGATCCCCTATTGTGGCCCCATCCAACCCCAGGGGCCCATGATTTGAACAAACTTGAATCTGCATTATGTCAGGAAACTTTCATGTAAATCTCAGCTTTTCTGGCTTAGTGGTTCTTTAGAAAAATTTTAAATGACCCCACCCTATTTTTGCATTTTTGTGATTATCTCCCCTTTGAAACGGACATGGCCCTTCATTTGAACAAACTTGAAAGCCCTTCACCCAAGGATGCTTTTGGCCATGTTTGGTTGAAATTGGCCCAGTGGTTCTGGAGAAGAAGTCGAAAATGAGAAAAGTTTAACAGACAGACGGACAGACAGACAGACAGACAGACGACGCACAAAAAGCGATCAGAAAAGCTCACTTGAACCTTTGGTTCAGGTGAGCTAAAAACCACTATATACCAAGTTTGGCCCCACCCTGGGGTCAGAACCTCTACCCTAAGGATTATGAAATCTACAATTTTGGTAGGGGCCTTCTGGCTCTACATGACTAAGCATCTAGTTTTTCTTGCAGATATGCAGTTGTAGAGAAATTGGTCAATTTTGGCATAATTTCCCCCACCCCTAAACTCCTGGGGGTGCAGGAGTCCTGAAATTTATATAATTCATGCCCCCTCTGTCCCAAAAATGCTTCATACCAAATTTGAAAAGAATTTAAAATTGTTCAGTTATTAATGTACGATGGACAACAATGACTGCCTGAGTGACTATAATAAAAGCTCCAGGAAATGATGAAGATAAGCCAGACCGATTCAGAGCAAAAGCATCACATGCTAAAAATAGAACTATACCAAACAAGAGGTGCATGGCCACATTGATCACCATAACACTTTTTAAAGACTGTAACAAAATATTTAGCCAAAAGTTTTTCTACCTGATTCCTAGTCAAAATCATGGTAAAACAAATTTGTTACAACAAACACAACATTACTTCCTTCTTTTTTCACAATTCAGGGACATTCTGTTTCAAAAATAAAAATTCCGCACATATAGCATATAACCTAACATGAAATTGATCCATTGTGAACCACATATAGTTTCTAGGGCTTACAGCTTAGATGAGCTTAAATTGTGTGTATCTGTCAAAAGAAAATAGGGAATGTAATAGACAAAATGTGTGTATCTGTCAAAAGAAAATAGGGAATGTAATAGACAAAATGTGTGTATCTGTCAAAAGAAAATAGGGAATGTAATAGACAAAATGTGTGTATCTGTCAAAAGAAAATAGGGAATGTAATAGACAAAATGTGTGTATTTGTCAAAAGAAAATAGGAATGTGATAAACAAAATGTGTGTATCTGTCAAAAGGAAATAGGGAATGTAATAGACAAAATGTGTGTATCTGTCAAAAGAAAATAGGGAATGTAATAGACAAAATGTGTGTATCTGTCAAAAGAAAATAGGGAATGTAATAGACAAAATGTGTGTATCTGTCAAAAGAAAATAGGGAATGTAATAGACAAAATGTGTGTATTTGTCAAAAGAAAATAGGAATGTGATAAACAAAATGTGTGTATCTGTCAAAAGGAAATAGGGAATGTAATAAACAAAATGTGTGTATCTGTCAAAAGGAAATAATTTAAGGGAATGTACAGTAATAAACAAAATGAATCTGTAAGAGTCAGTCTTATTATTATAACTGGGAGGGCAAAACTTTCTGAATGACCCTCGTATCTGCTTTTGGTCTGAGTATAATTTTTTGAATTAAAAAAATCTATCATTAAGGTGGTACATACTCGTCCTTGATTGAAGACCAACTGATCATGATTGTTGGAGTTATTGTACAGGGAATCCCCGGGAGAGCCATAACTCTGTCTGGAGGGCTGAAACACAAGTCTACCACATTACTGAGAGGATTAAAGCTCGGGGTCCCATTTTACAAAGAACTTACAACTTAGTCAAAAACTAGAATAGCTGATTTCTTGTTTCTTTTTTAGTATTCTATTAAAGATGTCAATAAGAGAATCATGCAAAGAGAATTCTATTAGGATTTAAGTTTCTTTAAATAATATCAAGATTTTGCAACAGAATCAAAGTTTTATTTTTTGTAGTCTTAAATTCTTTTGTAAAATGCACCCATGTTAAATGATACTGGTCCTTCAGGAATGCTAAACATTAAGCTGAAAAAGAACAAGTAACAATTTTAACAGAATGCTGTCATGAATCTCCCAAACAAACAACAATCAAATCCCTTGCCCAAAAAGAAAATTACTGTAAGTTCACTTTCTGCATAATACACAAAATGCATATTATTTTTAGTCTTACACTCCTCTTGTAAAACCTTGAAAGTCAATCCCCTGAGATCAATTAAAATGAAAAGAAACCCTTTCAGCACAATTTAAGTGTGATATGTGTAACGAACAAAAAACAAACTTCAGGTGTGCTATTTATTAATGAAGACATTATACTTTACATACCAAACCAACAAGTTTCAGACACCTATTATGAAAATTGCAACCCATTTAAAACTTTAAAAAATGATAATTAACCTAAATATATTTTAAATAATTTTGATTATATCCCCTTGGACATGTACAATCCTGGAAATTCTTTCAAAAGCATTTTCAGAAACTACTGAAAAAAATTGGACAGGTTCCCTATTACATTTACTTTTTGTTCAGAATTTTGATGTGTTTTTGGTGACCACTTTGAAAATTGTAAGTTCACCTTTTTCATTCACAATCCTCAACTACTCTTACATACTAAATATTGTTGAGATTGGATATTGGAAAATTGATGTGCTTTCAACAGCCAATTTTTGAAAATTTCCACCCTTTTGAAAATTACGAGTTTACTGTTTTATACACCATCCTTAAACAACCCTACAAACCAAATTTCGTAGAGATAGGAAATTTTATTTATTATTATTATTAAACATTTATATAGTGCTTTATCTAATTAAGACAATTACCCTAAAGCGCTTTACATGTAAAACAATAAAAACAAAGAACAATTAATACAAGGAAAAAAGCATAAAATAATACTAAAACTGAGGGTTTACTGTTTTATTCATCATCCTCAAACACCCCATCAAACCAAATTTCGTAGAGATTGGAATATGTTGAAAATTTTATGCATCTTTGGTGGCCATTTTGAAAATGACAGACATTTTAATAATTTCAAGTTCAATTCACTATTTCATTCACCATCCTCAACTGCCCCAATTGTAACTACTCAGTTATTTCCGTAACAGCAATAAATCTTGTAAGTTGACGCCATCAGAGTCTGTTGCTATGTGTACACAAATGTAATTATGACGTCAAAGCCATTAGTTACAATAAAGAACACAAGGTTTGGGGGCTAAAACAAATTTTCTACCACTATCAATTTCCACTTGTATGTTGATAATATTAGTGAAGACTAAATTTGTTATGAAAATTAATCTTAAAGATAACACATTATACAGGGATTCGGTTGCAGCCTTTTAACCTCATCCACATGTGTGCATCCAGTGAATATTTGCTTTGATTTCATGCAATATTTATGCTTGATAGATGTCTTTGTCTTCTATTCAGTCACAGAAATGGACGAGTGAGATTTCAATTACCCCTACATAACAAATTTTAATGATATTGAATGACATTGGAAAATTGATGCAATTTTGGTTGCCATTTTGAAAAGTTTTTGCCATCTTGAAATTTAGAGTTTAACACAACAATGTAAAAGTTTAAAAATGTGTTTTAAATTTCTCCTAAACTTCTATAGTAAAAATTTGAAACCCCACCCCATTTTGATACCCCAAAAATATACTTTCCCTCCCAAATACTGCAAAACTTGAATGCCTGGGATCATCTAGGAACATAGGCCTACCATACCATGAAAATACTGTGAACTTGTACCTAACAATTTATTTTTGAGATCTGCTCTGGACAAGTTTAGCTGCGAGAAAGGAGAAAATAATAAGAACTGAGCAAATACAATAAGTCTCCAAACTTTATTTGATTTAATTATAGGCCTTTCCGAAAACGTGAGTTATCTCTCTTTGTATTCTTACATTTAGTGTAAATATGACAACTTCCGGGTAGTAACACAGTCAGACTGCGCATATATTATATATATAGTTATATTAGTATGGGCGCTGTTCAAAATCGAGAACAGTTGCAATCATTTGTACGAGAGAGTAAGAAAATGTTAATGGAAAAAAAAAGAAGAATTTCTTGATCGAGTCAGGAGTGATTTTCGGGGGGAGGGGGGATTTTAAAAATTAAATTGGAAATCACCCAGACATTCATTTGTTTACATATGTCTCCAATAACGACTGACATAATTATTTTGTAGGCAATTTTTTTTATTATAGATATTTAAAACGTCGAGTGCCTGTGGTGAGAAGATCTTGCATACATGTAAAATGCCCCCCCTTTTCAAAATAAAAAAAATCAATTAAATTAGGAAATCAACGCTTTCATTGTTTTATCAGGGCTAAATTTATTCCACCACTACCAATCAACTCTTTCAAAAATAAACCAGATTGCAATCATTGGGTAACTTTCTCCAAAGTACCTGGACGTGCAAATCATTTTGTATACTGCAGCATGAAGCTAGGATTGTTAATATCAACTGATATGTTTAAAATGCAGTAAAATAGGTAACTAAATAATATTTTTTATTAATTTTGTTGAATATTGCTAGACTGATATAAATTATTTTTCATAGACCTGTGTGATCCCGGAAGGGGGGGGGTATATTCTCAAATGTACTCTCTGGGGGATAGGTAAGTTTACCCCCCCCCCCCCCCACCCCCCCAATACAATGCTTTTGACGTCTCTGTATCTTCCCTCTTTTATTCGTTTTAGCCCCCTTGAAATCTACTTGATTATGTATAGGCACGTATCGTGTCATAAAAGAAATTGCAATGACAGATTTAGACACCCCCTTTCGCCACAAATTTACAAAATAATTTGAGTAAAACTCCAAATATTTTACTCAAAATGGCTGTATTTACAGGTACATACTCTTGCCGACTATAAATTTAGGGTGTTCAATTATACGTTATTTTATTTTCAAAGCATTGCATGTCAGTTTAAAGATGGTTTGTGACGACGAAATTCTTTATGGTTATACTTGTATTTGAAACTGTATAAAATTTGTGGGCAGACAGCTGGAAATCTGTCAGTGGCCTCTGCTTCATTTACAAGTAGGCCTACAGGCTGGGTTAAATTTTACTCACCAATCGAAGGAGATGAACATTTTCAGAATCCAGATGTGTCAGTCCGACATACCTAGACGTACATCGTGGCAGAACTTTCATCGCTGAATGTACTACATTGATATTGAACAAGTAACTTCTGATATTTTATTATAAATCTGACTGTATTAAAACACGGGCTAAAGATCCTGAGGAAATGTATTCAATATATATATACTAATTTCAGTTATAAAGCACGTGAAATCCTGGAAAATGGGGGGGGGGTTGGTTAGTTAGAATGATCTTACTGCGTCTCGGGACAGGCCTGTCGTAGGAAATTACATCAGTTTAACGATAGAACATCCTATTGGAGAGGGGGGGGGGTGTCCTCCTCTACTTGCAACATTAATTTTCTATTATTTTTACAGGCAAAGTTGGTTATTTTCACGTGTATGAAGTAAACCTATGCATTGAGATCTTTTATTAACGTTAACATATTTGTTGGCGTGATTACTGTAAAATTATACAGCATTATCTTTGCGGCCTTCTGCACTGTTGATAATGACGCTTCTCGAATATACTACCCGGAAGTCTTAACCTACTGTTACGCAAGCGTACTACGTTCCGGATCAAGGAAAGATAACTCATGTTTTCGGATTGGCCTATAAGTTAAGGAGAAGGCTTATATAGGTTCTGCCTGCTGCCGCCTAATCCTATGACATTACTGTTTAAATTCAAATCAATCAAGTCTCCCAAATTAGTGCATATAATTTCTCACAAAAGCATGTCTTTCTAAATCATATCATGGGTCAAGTGAGGATAAGTGTTTTGAACTATATGAACTTAAACCCTTTGGGAGATGGTCAAATTTTTTGGGGCCAAGCACCTCTTCCAATGAATTAACTTAGCCAAAATATGAGATGGGGTTCTTATAGTTATGATATGAATTTTTTTTAGCTAGGACTGTGTACCTCTTTCAAAGCCAATATGTTAAGAGTTTGAAATCAAAATGTGAAAGAGTTCTACCATGCCCTAGACAAATTTGCAAGAATTAGAAAATGGACAAATATGATTTGTCTCCCCTTTGAAGGGGAGACAAAAATGTAGTAGTTTGTGGATTTTATTAGATAATAAAATTCTCAGATTTATGTTTACCAGAAATTGGATAATAATTTGGATGTTTCAACAAAATAATCATGTGATTGAAATTTCATTATTTGCCAATAAATGCATATAGTGGTCTGTGAAAACATTCCATCAATTTGTTATCGGATGAAAACTGACTTCCTCCTGTTTATTCATATTGCATGATGTTTTATAAGACAGTATGCCATTAAGCAGGATGAATATAAAGTGAATGATGAACAGGTCTGGCAATGAAGAAATATCTCTACCATGACTACATGTTAAATTAATGCTTACAAATCCACCTGGTATCAGAACTTACAGAGTCATCGAGAAGTGGTGAAGTCTCAGATGAAATCTGTATGGGAGTAACTTCATTCTTCACAAACGCAAATATAACAGAGCTAAAAGGAGTTAGATAGGTGTTAAAACATACTATATTGTAAAACTACAATTACACACATGCAATTTTTGAACATATATGTTAACAAGAAGCTATGTAAGGTGGGGTATCCTTTTGCTAATGAGTGTCTATAAGTTTTTTCTATGAAGTCCTGTAGTGACACCGACCTTTTGATCCCAAAATTGACAGGGTTCTTCCTCTCTTGATAACAAAGCTACATGTGAAGTATCAAATCAATTGAGCAAAAAAAGTTGGTCTATAGAGTCACCTACACATAAACGGTCCAGTTACTACAGTATAATTTGTCCAAACCGGCCTCTGAGTACTCCGGTGCTCTGTCAATTCCGGCCACAAAATATAGTCCCTAACATTTCTTTAACAAATCCTTTATTAATAATTCCCTGTACTCCGGATACTGCGTATTCTGTATATCGGCCGGCTTACACAGTCCCAACCGCTATTAATTAACTTTAATTATCCTGTATAAACCGGCCCCTCGATGTTACACCACCCTAATTGTTGCGGTCAATTGTATTCGGTGTACACAAGGTCCCAACTGCTCGTAATTAGCTCTCATTATCGCATTTAAACCAGCCACCCCACGATGACCAACCTGTCGGTATTCGGTCGATCACACGCGGTGTACACAAAGGGTGTCTCAAGGGAAGCCCACAGGTAAGTAAAAGAGTGCAACTGGCGATGAGTCACGATCAGTTTAAAATAAAACCTGATTTTTAGGGGGTGCACTTTTCAATTATGACAGCACCACGCACGAGGTAATGGCGCCTCCCCCTAACGACAGAGACGAGAACTGACATTAAAAGACAAAGTTCTATTAATCGATGAATTCGATACATTCTTGGAATGAAACAAAATCGGCAACAATCCCGTTATGTTTTCCAAAAGCAAGGTTTCCCCTCGTGGACTTCTCGGAGCTTTACGGCTAGTCAGACAGTGATGATAAGCAGTTAGTTAGCACAACTCACCATGTCCGGTCGATCACTCGGCATTACATTAGTTTCCGTTTCACAAATTGAGACAGTTGAAAGCGATACATTTACAATGAAAGATGGGAAAGACAAATTTTAAACGAACACAACACAAACTTGACGAACGTACATAATGTAGCACTTGATAACGGCGATGATGTAGACGAAATCGACAATTTACCAACAGAAAATTGCGCGAATAATTCCCCGATTTTAAACTGTTTAATAAAAATTGAAACTTTTTCAAATGAGCACGACAATAAAACACTGACATTTATATTTTTACATTTTGAATTCTTTTGTGATAAATGTATATTAAAACGTTAGCAATCATTACACACGTATGCATAGATAGTGAATACAAGGGAAGCAACTCTCATTCTTGTCAACATTCTGCACTCCGGACTCAAGAGTCTCTGTGCAAACCGGCCAATTTCTTTGGAACCACACATAGCCGGTTTAGACAGATTATACTGTATATCCCCTCTCACAATGAATTGAAAATAAAACTTGGCCCTTGATTCATTTATCTAATAATGTCAAGCTTTCTTATTCCTGTTTTCTTGGAAAATACAAAATATCAGCATAATTATACAAGTAAAACATGTATTCTATAAGTAAGGAAATTGTACATTTTATGGAATATATTTCATTTCAAAAAATAAGAAGTGTAAAAAATCTTTCAGTAATTTTTAATTTAAAGTTACTGTAACATATCATTTCACTATCTACCTTGACACAGCTATCACAACTCCAATAGTGTTTAATATATCATTCCCAATACTTGTGCTTGGTGTTACTCCAAACAAACCAAACCTGTCAAAAAAGCTCATATTTAGAAGTTGTAACATTTGGAGGGTAAAAGATATTTTCTTCATATTCATTTACTGGTACTTTCAGTAAACTTTATATATACGTTATAATGAATGACAAACTTTATATATATACGTTATAATGAATGACAAACTTTATATATATACGTTATAATGAATGACAAACTTTATATATATAAGTTATAATGAATGACAAACTTTATATATATAAGTTATAATGAATGACAAACTTTATATATATACGTTATAATGAATGACAAACTTTATATATATACGTTATAATGAATGACAAACTTTATATATATACGTTATAATGAATGACAAACTTTATATATATACGTTATAATGAATGACAAACTTTATATATACGTTATAATGAATGACAAACTTTATATATATACGTTATAATGAATGACAAACTTTATATATATACGTTATAATGAATGACAAACTTTATATATATACGTTATAATGAATGACAAACTTTATATATATACGTTATAATGAATGACAAACTTTATATATAAGGTATAATGAATGACAAACTTAACAAACACACCTGCTGGTAGCCCAGCCACTAAGGAGGTTGGTCATTCCCCAGATACACAAGCCAAGTCCCATACCAATTGTTTTAACAATAGGAACAACACATATATTACCTGTAAGTCAATACAGCAGTATAGCTAGGTGTCATATCTTTCATTAATGACACATATTAAGATGAAATTGCACATTTTACTATTTTGGCAAAGTAAACTCAAAATGTAACATTTTAGAAATGTCTTTCAGGTTTTGTATATGGAGATATGCCTCAAATCCCTTCACACAGACATATTGAATGGAGCATATTATGTTCCTAAAAATATATGCTGGTGTGAAGGTCGAGGTATATTATCGCATATACTTTCAAAAATGTGAAAGACCTTCTTTATATTTACATTTTCTATTGTATTTCCCTTGTTACATACAATGCTATGTTGTTGCATTGACTGCACTTTATTTTGTTATTCAGCATTTGAAAATCAACACACATCGCTTTTCAACATTTTCCACAATGACATCACAATCAATAACGTTGAAAATACTGTATTTAGTTGTGATGTCCTAGTTGTTAGTATTTCAAATCCCTGTGTGCAAAAATGAGAGTATATGAGAAAATTTCTGTTTCAATTGCTAACAATATGAAGGAAAAAACAGAGAGAGTGTAAATATTATTATATGACTTTGATTTCCTTGCAAATTTTTCATATTGGAGTAATTAGATTCAGTTACCCTATAGATAATGCATGTTCTATTGACTGGGTTACACAGTGCTAACATATATATACAAGAATATTGACAAAATTTGCCCTGTACCTGTTTCCCATACCAAACCGCCAATCATCACCACTGGGTAGAAATGGCGTGTGCCTCGAATCACCTGTACAATTATTCCTACCAGAAGAGCAGCACCACACAAAATCCACTGAAAGAACATTCCTACAAAAAGGAAACATCAGCAGTAGAAATGGCAAGATATGACAATAATATGCCGATTATAATCCCCAGACAAATCACATGACAATAATCTGCCGATTATAATCCCCCGGGCAAATCACATGACAATAATCTGGGGATTATAATCCCCCAGACAAATCACGACAATAATCTGCCGATTATAATCCCCCAGACAAATCACTGGCTTTTTTTAAAGTTATGCTTATACTACATGTACCAGTTTGTTGTGTAAAGTTTGCAGGATACATCATTTTAAAATCATTATTGTTGATATATGATCCAATACCTCTATTCAGGGATTTTTTAAACCTTTGATTTCAAGGGCCAGGGCCATTCTCATTAGGAAAAACAGAAATATTTGGTTGAAAATGGACATACACTAACAATGGTTTTTTTTTTAAACTTATATACAGGGGATGCTTATACTTCTCCTATGTACCTGATTCCACCTCTGGTGTGTCCAGGGGTCCATGTTTGCCCAACTATCTATTTTGTATTGATTGTAGGAGTTATGAGATTGATCACTGTTCGTTATCTTCACCTTTCATACATTTATATTGACTTGTCTATTGATTTTTAAAGCAAACTTCAATTTCCTGTTTTTGATGGTAATTAAGGAAAGATGGAAATGTTCCAGTAAATTCATGACCCAGACATTGTCTGACTCAGATTCTACCAAAGGAAATTTGCATCAGTCTCCAGTGTAAGTAGAAGCTGAAGATGACCATTTTCTCCCCTCATTTTAATCATCAGAACTTAAATCATAAACATATGAATATTTCCTTTTCTTTATCATTATCTGAAATCAAAGTAAAACCCCTGGAATTCATTTCCATTGAAAGACTTTTGTCTCTGTCATGACCATGTTCAATCTCGGACCCAGTCTCTTGTTGATTTTCCTCCCACGCCTGGAGGTTATAAAACTTTTACCGTACTCATACACAAACTCATACTCTGTACTCCGAGTATGTGCTCCGTTGAGTACCGTTCTCAAAACTGAGGTTATAAAAATTCTTTGAGTACGTTCTCCACTGAATCGGAAATTGATGCTGTACTCAAGAACTGGTATTGGAAATCTTCAGACTTTTAAGGTAAGATTGTTTTACCTGTAAACATAAAGTACTATATCGGGGCCTCCTATACATGTGATAAATGTTTACATGTCAATATAACATAACGTGTATAACGTCACAATATATCATCGTCTGCTGTTAGCAATTTACATGTCATGTTGCTCAAGGGACATGAATTCTTCACTTGAAGATCTATCTTTAGTTTTGAAATAAGGATATAAGTTTCTTGATTTACTATCCTCTAATCTAACTTTAAAATAGGACTGTAGTATTTTTAGTTCTGTCACACTGACAGATGTACAGAGTACTGATCCCAAGCTTAATTAAATGCAATAAAGGTAAGACCATTGGTTAGTTCCCCAAGTATCCCAAGTGATGAGTTCTTAACAAAACGACAACTTTTGATTTGTGATCTTCTATATAATCCTTTGGGAATTTTAAGTCATTTTGGAGAAAAAAATCGATTCAAGAACAGAAATGGCCGTTTTCTTCCAAAATATGTTATCTATCATAGAGAGAGCAGCACATGGATACAAATAAAATTAAAATAAATTGAAGTATTTGTGGTAGAGAATCAATTATGTAATGCTTTTACATACTGGAAAAACAACATATTAAATGTAGAATTAAAAAAAAAAAAACACCTTTAAAATGTCACATGTATACATTTGTATCTTCAATGTTTTTATAACATCTATAATGTACAGGGTCTGAAAAATATCAAGTAAAAGCTGTGAGAGGAGTTGGCTGCACAAAGTAGGTACCATGCTTAAAAATGACAAAGTTCAACTACTGTACATATCAATTTTTCAAAGAATGTCCGATCACTTCCAAAAAGACTGTTATGACACATGCACATCTTCAATGCTAGTTAAATAGGGGGAAATGCAATGGAATGTAAATTTATACAAATGTATTTAATTTACTTTACATAGCCTTGTTATGTGATGAAAACCATTCTCAGGCTTTACATAATAAGGCTAACAGCAATGGTGCAACATGCTTCAAGTAAATTCTAATTTTTTGTCACTAAAAATTTCTTTACTATAAATAAGATTGTTGAAATTTACAATTACCAAATTGGCCCTTTCTTGGAGTTAATATCATAATGGTTACCAATGTGAATGCTCTGGATTTAGCAACAAGATTTAAACACTGCGATTAATTAGCAGTTTGGTTTCTATGTACTACATGTACAAATTTCAATTTTTCAAATTTTACAGAGCTGATCCAGGGGGTTGATGGAGAGTAAATGTAGACAGAGACCCTGGTATGTGAATATACATACCATCTCCACTTTCAAACTTCTTGATTGGAGCAAAATTGCTGCCATATAAAAGGACAGCTATTCCTGCTGTGATGTACCCCATGTACTCTGGAATTGTGCCGTTGTCTCCTGTATTAGCAGCAGTGGTGCCTGGAACAGTGGTTCCTCCTGTGGCATTGGTAAATGGGAATTCAGTGGTCATCAGGGTGGCATCCGAAACTGTTACCTCAGCAGTTGTAAAAGTGCTGACATCTGTGGTATAGTTTGCTGTAGTTGTTACATAGCTTGAGTTTTCAATCAATGTTGACACTGCATGTGTGTTGAAGCTTGTAGGTTTTGATGTTTCTGCCGACTTTAGCAGAAGAGTGACGAAGCAGATGAACAACACAGACACCGATACAGAAACAGGCTGAATGGACATCTTCTACAGGTGTTTAATTAAGACTGCAATTCAGAACACAAAATTGTCTTAACATCACACCTCTCCATATTAGAGTCTTTGAATTGTGTACTCGATCAGTAACTGAAACAAATGTCAAATATAAAATTCAGAAGCAAACTTCAATATGCTTCTATCAAATGCACAAATGTCATTGAACTTGCTGACTTAGCCATTCTTGTAAACAAAGCGACTGTTCACAATTAAATCACCACCAGATCTAGTTTGATCAATACGCAATTTCCGAGTTGCCGAATAGTTATTTCCCTTTGTTGAACTCTTACGCACAGTGAAATGCAAAAATATGCTATCGTATTCACACAGTGGGTACAAATGCTTTTCGCTGCATTCAAATATTGCCTAAATGATGATTGCCTGACGTCATACATGATACAACCACCCAAATTGCAGGAAAACACAAATTTAGTATTTTCATATTTAATTCAATGGCCTAATTCAAAGAAATTAATCTTGATATGGTCAGTTTAATGTATTACCAGCAGTTGATATAAACAAAATTTATTAATTATGCTTTCATGACTTTTATCCTAATTTACATACCCAATTTATACTAGATGTATACATCTTGTACCCAACCAAGCGTTCAAAAGAATACTAAACGTACCTCCATCACGAAAGATCTGATATCTTGGAAATTGCGTATTGCAAAACAGAAGTATTAATTCAGAATGAATTTGACAAAAGGCTGTTACAAAAATAAAAAAAATTCTTGCCTCTTTATTTGGTGGCACTATATATATGAAGCTATCTGGATCCAGACAGATAATAAGACAAAACTGAAAAGTGGTCAATTTAAGTTTACAGTTGCACGAAAATCCCTCAAGTTTCTTCACAAGATAATTAGGCCTAGTAGTAAACAATGAAATATTATAATACATACAATCTTATCATTCCATTGAATGGATTTTACTCCAGGTAAATGCAGACTTCAAACTAAAACCCTGTACTTAATAAGACAAACAATTATATTTTCACTGCAACACAATTTCACAGAAAAAATATATTAAAATAGCCTTTTTCTCATTAAGTGCATAAACTCAAGCAATTTACTTACTGACATACTTTGTCATGCATACAGATACACAGGCAAATACCACCACTGTGCCAGTGCCTGGTTTTTATCTTTTTGATCCACTTTCTAAGTTTCTTCATGTGCTGGTGTGCATATGTGCTGCTTATATATAGAGAGAATAAGAATCTCTTTCACAAAATGAATCATATGTACTTGTCATGAGGGAATGAGTTGGATACAAGAACCTACATTAACCTCTGAACACTTGACAAATGACAATATACGTAAACATTAGAAAAACACCCACTCCGCAATAAAATATTATGGCATGTTGCAGGTTGTTGTATTCTACATAAAATGTGCTACATTCTCTTAGTTATATTGTGCTTTAATCTAAACACGTGCAATTTGGGTTGATAAGATTCTATTTCAAATGACGCCAATGTATATGTATTTACCAAACGTTGGAAATCAGACCTGGGTTTTGTTATGATCATGTGATAACTTAACACTAAAGAAGAAAACCGCCAAGAAGGTTATGATAAATGCGGAATAAACCAATATGTTCGCTATGTTTGGTGCTGCACCAATTTGATATTTCACATCATTTGATAAAATGCTAGTCAAGTACGAAAAGTACGCTAATATTTATATTAGACACAGAAATCCAATCCGGAATTAATATTACTGACAATATTAGTTTTTTTTTACTTACACTTCTACTTTCGGTTTGGTAGTTTTTTGTTGTTCAACTTGTTGGGTTTTTTCCCCATCATGGATGTTGTAAAATTCATTGTGTTTTGCGGGTTATTTAGTATGATATCTGGAATTGAACCAATTTCAGCCATTGGGGCCATTGGAACTGCGGTGGTTGCCGGGATCTATACGGTTTTTACGCCAATTAAATGCCATTTTCATGAATGCTGTACATCAAACTGGATTAATCTGAATACTACAGGTTATTACCCTTCACAATTCATAACAAAAGGGGATATAGTAACGGTTGTGTTTAAAAGTGTGTGTTTGTGTAACACTGAGCTTGAATACACTTCACAGGCCTCTGATACTTCACATAATTTTGATTTTGGTGTAAAAACGATAAGGTCACTACCATGTAGGGACTTGTATTCTGGATTGTGGGGGGAAAGAAATAAGAATATGAATTCTCTTTAAAATCACCGTTGAAGTCGTTCTGATAAAAGATGCTGACATGCCTTGGTACCTTAATTAATACATTGTTTAATTAAGTTAGTGATGTTCCAATCATCGACGATTATGATCGAAAATCAGTCGATTGTTGGCAAATTCTAAGTGCTCGATTATGAAAATTTTATTCCAATTAATCGGATTTTAGATTTTGTTTTCTCAACGACTGTAGGTTTTGAAGAATATTCCTGCCGTGACCTATCTATTAACCTAATTTATCATAATGGCGGCGCACATGAAAGCTAATTTATTATCCTATTCTCTTTAGAGAAGTCGAGAGGCATAGCTATGTGTATCTATACTCAGGGTATAAAGCATGTTTACATGGTCAGATAGACATACTTTTTCAGACATATAAATGAAGGATCATTCATCAAAGAGAATCTTGATACAAGCAAAGCCATGTGTGAATTACGTGGATAAAACCGCTTTCAAATGCCACTGTTACTCTGCACGTGCGTATCATGTTTTCAATTGCTGACAAAAGATATGATTTGTTTTTGCCTTTTAAATAAAATATTCTTCTTTCCTTATTTTCTTTGCTGAATTTAAATTATGCCAGATTACTGTAAGTTAATGACATGAAACTTTGATGTACAGGGATATAGTCGAAGCAAACGATATCCGTTTTTGGCACGTAAACTATTCTAAAATTCGTATTAACTTTTATATATGTAATTAAAGGATATTAAGATAGTAAAAGAATAACAATTAAATACACACAGAAAATATTCATTTACACTCTCTCAGCAATAGAAACTACCAATACAAACAAAGAAAATATCTATAATTTACACTTTCTCAGTAAATAAATGACTTTATTATAGAATTTCACTAGACTATGTCCGATTATAATCAATAATTAGTTAGTTACAGTAAACCAATCATCGATTATAAAATTCTCACCGATTCCCATCACTAGTTTAAATTACACCCCCTGCATGTGGTAATGATGGTATCATATCAATACACTTAAGGGATGAAAATCTTGTATTGATAAAAGGTGAAGATAACAAACAGTGATCAATCTTATAAGGAACAGAAAACAGAAAGTTGGGCAAACACGGACCCTTGGATATACCAGAAGTGAGATCAGGTGCCTAGAAGGTGCAAGCATCCCCTGTCGACTGGTCACACCCGCCATGAGCCCTATATCTTGATCAGGTAAACGGAGTCATCCGTAGTCAAAATCAGTGTGCTAAGAACGACCTAACAATCAGTATGAAACATGTCAGACAGCATTTGACCCAATGATAGGTAGTATTGGCAAACTAGATCGTTATAACGACCATAGAATTTGCGAAATGCTGACTTTAAGGTATTCAATGTGTAATGACCATATTTCATATCTAATAAATGGATGGTGGAATATTTGTAATCATGGTATCATTTTGAAGGGTTCATCAAATAAAAATAACCCACGGTAGGAATTTTCTAAATTTTGTTTACTGCTTGATATATTTCACCTAGAATTTAACATTGAAGTATATGGGAAAAGCATCTTTTATTACAATATTTTAAAAACAAATTATATATTCATACTAATCTCTTGGTAGAAAGTTACATACACTTTCTTTTTATGAAAATATGAAATAAAATTAATCATTGACCACACACATTTTTAGAAAATTAGATTTTTCTTATTTTTACAAAGGGCAGACAACTCTTCCAAAAAGTCTTAAGTGCAAAAAGGTCAGCTTCTAATCATTTACCAGTCATGTGAATTTCATCCGCTTCACTTCCATCATTATTTAACAATAAAGTTTTATGTTGATCTAAATCCTTCAAAATTGTTCATTATCCTTTCATTATACATGGAATACCTTAAATGAGACTGTTGGAACCCCTGCACCATCAACTTGTTTGTCTGTAGCCTGCTTCGATTTAAAAACTGACCATGAGCAGAACAAGCTCTTGCATATCGAATCAATTTAGAGATATAAACACCATATGCAGGTGATAATGGAATATTGCTAAATGTGGGAAGTTGAGGATGGAGAAGCTGAAATCATCCCGTTTGTCATAAAGTTGTGTTGTTAGTTTGCAGTTAATATCTACAGTGACTTTCAATAAAATATCTAAGTATGAAGCAGAAGTGGACGACTTTGTGGTATCTTTTATTTTGAGTTCACTGGGATATATCGAATCGACATATGAATGAAAATTATTATTGTTAATAGATATAAATACGTTGTCGATATATTTAAATATTGAATTGAAGGCCACAGAAAGCGATTTTTTCTTATCTTGTAGAAGTTTTTGAATAAATTCTGCTTCATAGGAATACAAAAACAGGTCAGCTAACAAAGGAGCACAATTCATGCCCATGGGGATTCCAGCAGACTGTTGGAAGACCTAATCACCAAAGATCATGAGAATATTGTCAATGATACTATGTGCAGGGGATGTAATTTAACTGAAGTATTAATTAATTACATGTCCTTCAGGTTTCTGGAGCATCTGAAGGATGCCATAGGGTGTTTTCTGAAAACATCAACCATTTATTTATTGACATACAGAGTTGGCTGATGTTTTCTCAGAATATTATAGAGCTTTTTGAGGGTGGAACCCTGTCATTATGAGGTTTTTCTTTGTACTAAAGTAGGGACTGTTGGTCATGCCATGACATCTCATCAATTGTGAACTGTGGAGGTAGAAATTACCACAGTGAACAAGAAGGAATAGTGGAAAGAGTTCACAATCGTGATAAAGTCGTGGAGGTTATCGCGACCGTCAGCTCACTTCATCTCAATGTCATCTATGAAACATAGGCAACTAAGAGGTGTAACTGTAGAATGATATAAGAGGTGACATTCCAGTCTCCCCATTCAGATGTTGGCATAAGATGCACGGTGTCATTTTAGTTCCCACAGCTGTGCCACTGGTTTGCAGGTAGTGTTCAACTTTGAACATGAATTTGTTAAACTTGAGGACATTTTCAAGAAGCTGAATGAGTGATTCAGTTGAAGGATATTGAATGACCCCATAATCCAAACCTCTCTACACGCCTCAATACCCTAATGTTAGTGTAAAGTGAAGTAACATCCATTGTCACAGAGTGGGTATGGTCTGGCAGTCCTGTTGTTACTTGATTTATTTAGGTATTCTGTTGTGTCCTTCAGGTTTGATGGTAATTATCCCCTACATGCTGATGGAGATGTAAATCAATGAATTCAGAGATTTTTTCTGTGGGGTATCTGATGGCACTAATTATAGTCTTGGCATGTCTTTGTGAATTTTAGGAGTAAATATAGTTGTAAAAAATGGAACAACAGTCACATTTCTGGAATAGCAGAATATTGTATAAACAATAAATAAATGAAAAATTTTTGTTTGATCAATTTACTTTTATCACAATTGGTTTTCTTTCTATTGGTGTGGTTTCTGTTCTGCATTTTCTGTAATCCATATTTTGTGTGATGCCTTTCATTTTCTGTAAATTATTCTAAGGTGTTTAGCTTTCATAAAATATTCTGTTTGAATTTATTACCCAGCAAAAAATTTCAGTTCTCCGTGAAGACCTTCAACGTAGATTGTATGGACAACATCTAGTGTCGAACGTCGTCATCAAATACCTAAAATCACACATGACAAAGGAACCATCAAGAGCCCTTGCTTTGTCCTTTCATGGAGGGACTGGTACGGGGAAGAATTATGTGAGCAAGATCATAGCGGAGAGCATTTATAGGAATGGCATGAGGAGCAAATATGTCCATTTGATATCAGCAACCAAGGAATATCCACATAAAGACATGGTTCCTCTGTATAAGGTAATTGTTACTGACTGGAAAACTGGGAAAGGTTTTAATAGTGTATACTGTATATAGTTCATCAAGTTTTATCTTTTTATGGAATGGAAAAAAAACAATGCTACGGAGTATGTATTAGCAAAATTTGCATTGTGTAAATGGAATTTCCTTCTTATTATAGTCCCCTACCGGTTTGTAAAACTGAAGGAGACTACAGCTTTCTTCTCCATCTGTCCCTTTGTCTGACTGTCAGTCTGTCCCATATTGGTTTTCCAGACTATTTTCCATTATACTTGAGTGGATTCATTTGAAACTTGCAGTGTAATTTTTCAGAGTGGCAAACTATAGATCAAGTCAAATTTGTAATGTTTTAAGTTTTAAAGAAATTGATTTTTATATTTTACGTTTTTCATTCATCGAAATGGGTTAAAAATTGGACGTTTGAATAGAGGCAGTTGATGATTCTCAATCGCTGATTTTGTACACACAAAAAATACTTCATTGATTTGTCTAATGACATTTTAAACTCATTTAATAATCACAAAAGGAATGTATCGCTGAAAATATATATCAAATCTGTTTGTGAAGTCGGTGAGCTAGGTCTGATGCATCATGCATCGGTAGTTCTCAATTTACTGCAGTCACGGGTATTAGAAATCGGCCTTCAAACAGTTCATAGTAAATAGTATTTTGAAGTCCTTTATAAGTATTTAACATACAAATATGAATGTTTTATGAGGGTGTTTTTGTGTCCCATTTGCATGATTATTTTAATATTTCCCCACGTACTTTGTGTAAAGACTACTATTTCATCCCTTATAAAAGCTTCATGCGTCAACTGTATGGACAACAAAACATTAGATTAATTTGACACTGGTGAACATGGTGACCTGGTACCAATATATCGGGTCAAAGTTCATAGTCAAACAACATCAAATGTACATTTCCTCGAATATCAAGCACAGTTGTCAATTAATGGGGTTGCCAGTAGGGGACATGTATTGCTTATGCAATATACTTTCAGAATGCTTGTTAAAATTGTCCTTTCATACAGATACACGTATCATCAGAGTATTTTAATAGAAGTAAATTTTGTACTGTATGCTTCCTTATGCAACCACCTTAAGAAATGATTTGTCTATGCGTATGCAGGAGAATGTGGATTATAATATATGTAAAATGTTGATTTATATTCATTGAAAAAATTCAAATTGAAAAATCAAGAAATTAGGTACATGTATATGGAGTGCCAAATTAACATAAACTCAAATAATTGAAGATATCTTCAATTATTTGAAGATATCATCAATTCAATTATTGCTCTCTTTAATTGAATTAATGTGCGCATTAAATCAATTATTGCTCTCATCAAATGAATTAACGCGCGCTTCAATTCAATTATTGCTCTCATCAAATGAATTAATTAATGCGCGCATCAATTGAATTAATGAGAGCAATAATTGATTTAATGCGCACATTAATTCAATTATTGCTCTCTTCAATTCAATTGATGCGTGCATTCATTCAATTAATGAGAGCATTAATAGATTTGATACACGCATTAATTCAATTATTGCTCTCTTCAATTCATTTGATGAGAGCATCAATTTAGTAGAAATATTGCTCGCAATAATTAATTTAGAGCTCGGTATAAATAATTTGATGATCTCTTTAATTCAATTGAAGATATCTTTAAATCATTTACAATGCTTTTGTATAAGGAATTAATGCGCGCATCAATTCTTTTAAAGAGAGCAACAATTCAATTAAAGATATCATTAATTCAATTGTGGATATGTTGAATTGAAGATATCTTTAATTATATAGTTGCTCTCTCTAAAAGAATTATTGCCCTCTTCACATGAATTAAAGATATCATTAATTCAATTGAAGAGAGCAATAATTGAATTAATGTGCGCATCAATTCAATTATTGCTCTCATCAATTGATTTAATGCGTGCATTATATCAATTATTGCTCTCTTCAATTGAATTGTAGCGCGCATCAATTCAATTGTTGATATCATCAATTCATTTGAAGAATTCAATTAAAGCGCACATCAATTCAGCTGAAGAATTAATGCTATCATCAATTCAATTAATGCACGCAATAATTCAGAATTGAAGATATCATTAATTATTTAAAGAGATTTTTAATTCAATTGTTGCACGCATCAAATGAATTGATGATATCTTCAAATAATTGAAGATATCTTCAATTATTTGAGTTTATGTTAATTTGACGCTCCATACATGTATGACATGTATTAGGTTTGCATTGAATTCTATTTTTAGGATAAACTGAGGGAACTGGTGGAGAACAGTGTTAAAGAGTGTGCCCAGTCCTTGTTTATTTTTGATGAAATTGATAAGATGCCACCTGGAATTATCGACACCCTAAAGCCGTACTTAGATTATTATGAGCAACTTGCTGGTGTTGACTACAGAAATGCCATGTTTCTGTTTCTAAGGTACCACTGCCTGGAGACTTTGAATTTATTAGTATTATGAACTATTAGTCTCTTATCCAATATTTCTTGTTACATCCCGTGGTTTCATCAATTTTCATAAGTATCAATTTTCCTAAGTATTTCATGAATTTGTCACAAAAATACGATTTGGTTGATATATGATGAACAGCTTCTCGATGGTCTTCCTGTATTGCAAAAATTGTATTTTGCTGATCACTTTTCTGAAATTGAAAATCTGAATTCATATCCTATTCTTTTATTTCCAAATATCATATGTACATAGATATTACAAATAGAGAACACATTAAATGGTTTGTAAGTAAAAGAATATTGCACCCTGGTTACACACAAAAGAAAAAATACCATGAAAAATGAAGGAAATTCTGGAATACATGTACCGGTAGTCAAATCTTTTAAATTTCATGTAAATCATGGTAAGCAAATCACAAAATTAATGATATTTATTCTATGCTATTTGATCATAACTTTAACATATTCAAATTTCGTGAATTGTGTTGATTGCACACATATCCAGATCTGAGCACAAATAGATGCCAGTTCGGCATTTTCACAAATAATATGGTTTTGAGTAGGTCTTTCGGTTCTTATATGATATTTTGGCACCACTTTCTTTGCATGTCAAGATAGAAGGGGATTTACCAAAATACACACAGCGGCATTTCTGTTTTCAGTTTTATTTTTCTCGGTTTACTAGACCATTAATGGACACAATCTAATCTTTGCTCTTTGTTTGCACGTCCTCTTGCAGCCAAGTTGCCTTCGTAATCCCATCCCATTTCATGGATGCTTGCATATATAATTCTATTCTGTCAAGGGATACTTCACTTCAATTCACTGCTATTTCAGATTTCCCAATTTGCTTCTATATAGTCAATACTTTAAAGTGGTGGCATTCATCAAAAGCTAGTTACACAAATAGATTTAGATTTTCAGTTTTTAGGACATGAATTAAAGGTAAGGTATTTGAAAAGAGCTGTAAAAAGTGACATAATTGCAGTGGTACAGACCTTGAACTGTGCCACTACACCCCCCAAAGTGTTCCTATTCAGTGCATTACACGAACTGTGCCACTACACCCCCCAAAGTGTTCCTATTCAGTGCATTACACGAACTATGCCACTACACCCCCCAAAGTGTTCCTATTCAGTGCATTACACGAACTGTGCCACTACACCCCCCAAAGTGTTCCTATTCAGTGCATTACACCATTTATCATTCCGTGCAAAAAAACTGTTCATCATTCTGTGTAAACTGTTCAGCCAGCTTTCCATGCAAACCATTCAGCGTTTCTGGTAAATTATTTCATGCAAGAATTATTCCATGCAAGAAGTGTTTTTTGTGGATCTTAAATAAAAACCATTTCAGGGTCACTGGTAAAAAAAAAAAAAAGATAACTATATCCATTTGCACCACAACTAGAAGCTTATACTTAGCAGGAGATTGTGTATATACTGACAATGTAGCAAATAGGGTCTAAAATTACAGGCTAAGATCACTGGCAAAAAAGATAGAAAGATTTGTTTGGAACATAACTTTGTAATAGAAAACATTCAAATTGATACTTGGCACATTAGACTGCTTCTGATCAGATGAATGCCAGCAACACACCCTACTGCCAACTTACCCATTACTAATTCGCCCCAATTTTTCACCAGCTTGTCCCAATTTTTCACCAACTTGCCCCAATTTTTCACCAACTTGCCCCAATTTTTCACCAACTTGCCCCAATTGATAAAAATGAGTAGGAAGTGAGTGAGTAATCGGACAAAGTCAAGGCCAAAGTTTCTACATGTATTAGAAATGTTTGATATATTTGTTCTAGTCCATAATTCTGTAATGTGGAGACATTAGAAGGTCATTAGAGGGTACAAATACTCCATATGACCAGACAGTGTGTCATGAACCAGAAACATGGTCATTTGGCCAATATTATGGTCTCTATTAGTGTTATAACTATATAATGCAGAGGTATTAGGAGTTCATAACTGGTTCAAAGATAAGTCTCTCATAACCCTGCATCAAGAACACTTCATCGAGGTCACAGATAAACTAAACATCTGTTCCATGCTGTAGACACTGTAATACTAAAGACACTGTAGAAACCTTTATCTCAATTTCACCATGAACATAATATTATACTTTTCAGTAACACAGCAGGGGAAGAAATAACAAAACATACCCTAACCAAGTGGCAATCGGAATCACTCAGAGAAGATATCGGTCTAAATGAAATGGAACGAATCATCAGTAAAGCTACCATCAATACCAAAACAAGCAAGTGTTGATTGAATTCATTGGTTTGTTTTGTTTTCCTTAGTAAAACATTAGTTTTTAGCTCACCTGAGCTAAAGGCTTAAGTGAGCTTTCCTGAACAAAATTTGTCAGTCAGTTTTTGTCATCATTGTAAACTTTTCATATTTTCAACTTCTTGTGAACTGAAGGCCACTTTCAATGGAACTTGCTTCAAAGCATCCTTACATGCATATGAAGAGGATTTAAGTTTTGAAATGAAGGACCACTCCCCATTCCAAGGAAACATAATTAAACAGTAGTTAAAATAAATGGGGGTGTTTTGAAAATCTCAAAAACCACAAATTAATATGCAAGCACCTTCAAGAAGGGTAAACTCAAGTTTGTGCACACCATAATGCCTGGGGGGTTGGCAAAGTCACAAAAGGATTTTAATTTTTACAAAGGTCAAATATAAAATTTCTTTAAAAAATCTTTTCCTCAAAAACCACAAGGGTAAAATATGTCAGATTGATGATATAATTTCATTACTTTTTACTATAATATCAAACTTAGTTTAAAATATTATAAATAAAAGATAGAATTAAGATTAGCAGAACCACACTTGATTTCAAAATGCAAATGTTCCTAAGCTCTGCAGATTCAAGTTTTTATTATGACTGAAGACTCTGGGGGTAGGAGGCACACTGTTTTTGTCCTGTGTGTCTGAAAATTGAACCTTGTTTGTAACTTTTGAATGGTGAGTGATAGATCTCTCATATTTCATGTATATTTCTTGTACCATAATGGTACAATTTTTAAAATTTTAGGTAAATTCAAATTTGTTCAGACCATGATCTTTACTCCTGGGGTTGAAAGTGAGATTACAAGAGAGCCGGGGCATAATTATGATTAAGTGTTTTACATTGGAAAATAGGTAGCTGTAGTGAGTGTTATGGCTCATAGGCCTATTCTGTGATTTACTTTGGTTTGAAATGTTTCGGTCATCTGCATCGTCGGATTACCACGGCTGATCTCGTCTAGTAGAAGACGAGATCAGCCGTGGGTATCCGACGATGGGTCATCTGAGGCACTCAAGTGACCTATTGCTATTGGTTTTTGTCTGTCATCATTCATCATGCATTAACATTTGAACATTTTCAACTTCGTGATAACTACCTTTCCAATTATTTTCAAATTTGATGTGAAGCACCTTTGGTACAAGGAGGACATACATTGTAAATTTCAGGACTCTTGCGCCCCCAGGGCCAGGTCAAAATCTGTCATAAATTTACTAATTTTCTAAAATTTTCTTCTCTACAATTTCCCATATATAAGGAGATTTAACTCAATGCATAGTTGTGTAAAGCAAGAGGTCCTGTACCAAAATTGTAAATTTCATGGTCCCCAGGGCAGAGGTTTTGGATTGGAGCCAAACTTGGCATATTCATAGTATTTACTTGTAAAACATTTAAATAACATCTTCTTTAATGCTATTGATACTAAATTGAATCTACATGAATATTGCAAAGGAGCAGGTAGCCCTTTATCAAACATGTATATTTCATGATCCCAGGGGTAAAGATTTTGGTACCAGGTTGAGGCCAAAATGGTCATAATGATTAAATGTGTGCATTTACATGTACAATTGAACATTTTAACTTTTTGATAACTACCATTCCAATTCTTTTCAGATTTGTTTTGAGCATCTTTAGGACAAATGGGATATAGATAGTAATTTTCAGGACTTCTGCACCCTAGGGCCATAAGGGTGGAGTAAAAACTGCCAAAAATTAACCAATTTTCAAAAATCTTCTCTACAATTGTAGAAAAACTATTGCATAGTAATGTAGAATAGGAAGGCTTCTACCAAAATTGTAAATTTCATGATCCCCGGGGTAGGGGTTCTGACTCAGGGTGCATATAGTGTTTATGTGTAAAACATTTCAATAAAATCTTTAATGCTATTGATACTAAATTGAAACCAAATGGATATTTGGAAGGAACAGGTAGCTAATCCTAAACCAAACTTGTAAATTCCATGATCCCAGGTCGAAATGGTCATAGTCTTTATCATTTGAAAGATTTCATCTTTAATTTTGCCTATACTATATAAAAACTAAATGCAAGGATTAAATTTTAGGACAAGCAGAAAGTAAGGTACCAAAATTGTGAATTTGCAATTGCAGGATTCTGACTCTAGGGTGGGTCCAAAATAGTCATATAGTGTTGATATAAAATGTATGTAAAGTCTTTCATCAGTATGGGCACTTTAGGGGCATTTGTGTTTTAAGAACATATTTTGTTAAATACTGCTGCTGAATATTAAAATTTATCTTAGATATGCAGAACAGGAAAATTATCAAAGATTTCATAGCCCTCTCCACTAGTGATGCTTTTAACAAATACTAAGGTGACCAATAAGGCCTATGGGCCTCTAGTTTGTATTTCTATTTAGTATATTTTGAATTGTTAGGGGATCCCATGCAGACTGTATTGATATTAAAATACTGAATCATTCTTGAAATAACATTATGCGCTGTGAATTACCTTTGCTCAGAAATGATAAAAGGCTTAGTGATACTATAAACCAACTTCTATTTCCAAGAACTTTATTTCCTGATTTTAGTGCATGCAAATAAAAGTTGTTTTACTGTATATGAATTTTAAATTTGTGACTTGCTCAAGTAATTGAACTTTTAGTTACCAATCCAAATGATCTATAGTTTCCCTATATTCATTTTCAATTTTAATTGAATCTGTTAAGGAAACGGTTGACTCGATGGCCAACTTTTCAATCAGTCTGAATGTATGTAGACATGTATATATACTGCTGTTTAGCTATGGTGGTGTACAAGATCAGTGTTAAGGATTTAAAGTTTTACTCTGGGTGGACCTAAACAGGAACTTAGAATAGAATTGTCTACTTGATTTTTACAGGTGGCATGTATCATAGTGACCTGATTATCAAGCATCTGATCACAGCTTATGTCCCATTTCTCCCCATGGAAAGAAAGCACATAAGACAGTGCATCAAAGACTTTCTGGTAGCCAAGAATTACTACAAACGACAGGATATTTCTGAGGATGCAGTTCGAAAAATCTCCGAAGAACTAAATTATCATCCAGCTGATCTGGAAGTGTACTCTGTAACTGGGTGTAAGCGAGTTCCAGAAAAAGTGGATTATATAATGGAAGATTATCAGGAATGAAAAGATCAGTGTTGTTCTGAAATGGAAGTGTCAGATGTATGTAGCTATAAGTATGTGTGTTATTTATATGTGTCATTGAGCGAGTTTGTATGACAAGTTTTGTTATTATTGGTAATTATGATATGGATCATAGAAATTTTCTTCTTTTAGTTTTGTCTCACATGCTTAAAACAATTAAAGGCAATAGTAGTTTTGTATACAATTTATTTTGGGGTAATTTAGCTTTGAAAAGCCTAGAAATTTTCCAAAGCTTAACAACCCCAACATAAATCGTATACAAAAACTAGTATTGCCTCCAAATATTTTAAGCATAAGAGACAAAACTAAAAGAATGGATTTGCAATTTGTCGAGTACATTAGGGGATCTGTTTTTAAAAGGTGAATTTGATATGAACATTCTAGTATCAGAAAGCACATAGTAAGACCCTATCACAATAGGATTGTAACATCAGATTGTAACTTTAGGTATCCATTGATCAATTAAGATTCTTTATTCTTTCTCATGGCCAATGTTTCCACTAAGAGCTGAAAAAAGTCTTAGGATAGGACATTCAGCATTCAGGTTTTTTTATAACTCTTTTTAGGTCACTGAGTCACTCAGATGGACTTGCTGCTCTGTTTTCATTCATTGTCTTGCGTTGTGCATTGGTGGTAAACTTTTGAATATTATTTTCAGCCTTTTCTCTTGAACAACTGAAACAATCCTAGCCAGTTTTGATATACTTTAGTACATGTATAGCATCTACAGTAAAACTCGAATATAGCGAAATTACAGATATAGCGAAGTGAAAACGATTTCCCCGTCAAATTCTTTATATATTCTATATAAAAATCTGCATTTATAACGAACACGGATATAGCGAATTTATGGATATAAGGAAGTAAATTCCTATTCCCCTTGAATTAAAAATGAACGTAAAAATCATCTTTTATAACGAATATCTTTTTTTCATTTTAAACTTGCGATTTTTAAAAATGGGTTTCCATTGCCGTAAAGGATCCACACTTATTACGAAATTTCTGTTTGTATTTTTTCAAAAAAGGTTGTTAACGCAAAACAATACTTACACATACGTTTAGCAAATATATTGTCGGTATTGTTTACTATTCTCGTTAAGCAAATTTGA